>NC_047144.1:23748745-24098560 GCF_009829125.3 Periophthalmus magnuspinnatus
GGATTAACAATCTACAGAAGTAGGGTTGTCAAAGGCATCAAAAATCAGATGCTAATTGATACGAAAACTAGTATTGAACACAGACACTCATTTGAGCAGGTATTGATACTAAAAAGTCACATTCACAGGACAGAAATGAACCTTTCCTGAATATTTTTAGAATGATCTTGAGCTAGATCAGGACAAGTATAAGACACATAGACTAGTATAAGACACACATGGACCACTACAAACCTGCTGGACACTGAGGGATTACACAGATATAACACACATGGGAATAGAAAAGAACGTACTACCATTTAATGTTAGAAATCACATTCTATTGTCTAAACAAAGAGTTTTTGTAATGTTTTTTATTATTGTTGTGGTATCATAATTGGGGTTGTGCAAAAATATCGAAATACGGATATATCGTATTGTTTTATTTAATGATACAGCATCGATATCATGGGTGGCTGTATTGTATATCGCCAAAAGTATTTTTTTTATATTTTTATAGCAAAAAACAAAGTTAAAATCTGTCAACTGGATGATTTGTCCAGTTGACGGATTTTAACTTTGTTTTTTGCTATGGATCAGACCTGGACGACTGAGGGTTTACACAGATATTTTAATATTTTACCAAATTATTCTGTTACATTATTCTGCTACATTTGTGTGGCTTGTTTAGAGGAAAGAAACTCATTTATTTAGAACATTTGACATTTGATTCACTATTTTGATGATTAAATGTATGGGGGTTTTTCATATTATCTTTGGTTTAATAAATCAAAACTGTGACACTAAAGGTCTTTAATAAATATGTTGTGATTATTCAGAGCCGTTAAGCTGCACATGTCCCTGTTACATGTAAATGTGGACCTCATATATCACTGCATCGAGATACGTATCGTACCATGGCCTATGTATCGAGGTATGTATCATATCGGCAACGTCTTAATGATACCCAGCCTTAACCAGAATTGGTATCGAGTACAGAGTCTATTCCTTAGTATTGAAATCCAGTTTGAAATTTTAGTATCGTGACAACCCCACTGTCTGATACACACTTGTAATTTCTTACCTAAACTTGCAGAGCTGTTGATGATCCTCTGGTCTCCTCTGTCTCGCTCTGTCCACAATGATGATGATGATGATGATGTTGATGATGTTGTCGTCTTTGTGTTGGAGATACCGATCACGCTCTCCCAGCTCGGAGTCCCTGATGTCTCCCCTGCTCCCGTCTGCCTCTCCTGTTTCTCTGGAGTCTTGACTCTGGATGACACCGGTTTGGACTCCTCGTCACTGTCGAACCCGAACGGATCCTCGTCTCCTCCGGCTCGCGGCCGTTTGAAGACTTCGGGACAGGCGTCGTTCTTGGGCCCCAGCCCGCGCTTTGACCCCACTTTGGCCTTGTATTTGGTGTCGCCCCATTTTGTGCTCAGGGTGCCGCGTTTGGTGGACAGTACCTCGTCAAACTTAGACGCTCCATCGCCTCCTTTACGGCTGTAGGTTTTACCGAATCTGGAGGTCATTGTGGCATCTGGCTCATATTCTCTGCAAAAAAAAATACTAAAGTTAAAGGTCTTGTATAACACAAAAAGGATTTAAGTCATGTTATAATGTTACCTCATCAAAAACAGACCTGGAGTTGTTTTGTTTCATTCACACATTTTAGAATAACCCTTTATTATTAGTCTGTCTACATCTCCAAAGCTCAAAAATATAACCTTGTGATGTCATTTAGTGGTGGTTTTCAAGTTAACAGCTGCTTTTTACCTTTTGTTCAGTAGAGATGGGCAAATCCAGGGCCAAAATTATCCAAATGATTCTAGTGAAGGTGTATGAAGTTTAAAAACACAGTGGGGCACTTCCTGTATTACCACATGACATCACAAGGTGGAACAAAGTGTTTTGGTTTGAATCTCAGCCTAAATATGCAGGGTTTGTGTGTTAAATGTCTGAATGAAACAAAACATAACTCCAGGTCTGTTTTTGATTAGGAGAACATGATAACATCAGATCAGATCAGAGAATAGCATAATATGGGCCCTCTAACAATGAAAATAATCCTGATTTACTGATATCTGCAAGCTGCAACACAACCTGACATCCAAATACCAATATATCATGCTGTGGGGGTTCTGCATGCATGTCTAGGGCGGAATGTTCAGCAGTTACTATGAGGACACAATGCACACATTAGCAAACATAGCCTCATTAGTGTTTATATTGTTTGAAAAATACAAAATGGATGTAAACAACACATTTTCAGGAGCCTGTGATCATTACGAGCGTTCATGGTTCTGTTTATGAGTTTCATTTTCAACTAAAAGGTGAGTGTGACTAACTGAAAAACTGTTGGCTAATGCTAGCTTGTGACTGTTTATGTGTGAGAAATAGATTGTACAAAATCAGCTTCCCTGTTGTAGTTTCAACTAAGCCACTTCTTTCTGGTCAGACTGTATTAAATTAAAGCTCAAACTCGTCACACCCCAGGGAAATTATCAACCGATATCGTGGGCTGCTGTATCATTATATATATTGGCAAGAGCATTTTTCTAAGTATTTTGCCTAAGTAATTTGCGACAGTGCTATAATTTTGTTTGTTTTGATGATTAAAATTGGTGTATTTCATTTTAACTTTGGGCATGTTATGATTTACCAAATAAATACTGCTGTTAATATGTGCTTTGTTCTTGGAAAAAAGTGACATATCGCAGAATATCATGTGGAATATATTGATTATCGCATGTATCAAATGGACTTTACCACTAAGACATCAGGGTTCATCTCATCTTATCCAATAAACTTTTATTTACATTTTTATATAATTAAGATCAATGCTTATAATTGATTAAAAACGGAAATCTGATCATTGCAATGCACTGTGACATTTTTACATCTCAAATATGATGGTATTTACTAAGAAAACAAACTAAAAATATGAATTTCACAAGTATTTTCTTTCTTCCCTTATTGTGAAATTAGAATAGGAATTAGAAAGTCAAATATTGCATAATGATGCAAACCCAGAACATAATGTTGAGTTTGTGTTTTCGACAAAGGACAGCTCCTCTTTGTCAAACAGCTTAGCCAACATTTAACTGAAAAAACAATGTTACAAAACCTCTTCTAGATTATAGGACGTTTACATTTGGTGAAGGCCCTTTTGCCAAGCCACTAGGCCTGAACCTTGAAAACCATACGCAGCAATTCATAACAAACCAAAACGTGCAAAAAAAGTTACTCAAGAAACACAAAATAAACCCAAAACGTGATAAAATTTTCATTCAAGTGACACAACAATGAGTTTACATCCGTTTTACTTTCATGCTAAAAGATGCGAGTAATAATCTGCAAAAACAGAGCCAGATATTAATCTTCCATCTTGAGTTGTTTGAATGCTTTTTGACGAAATTGAGCTAATATTAGCCACAAATTAAAGATGCTAAGTTCTTATAACTCACTCCGATTGGTGTTAAAACATGTTTCAGGAATAAATAACGACTTAAACACTGATTTATTTGTGGATGTGTTCGTAATAATGCGAAATGAGGGATTTTTAGGACGTAAATAAAGAAGTTTTAGCAGTTAGCATTAGCGCTATAGCAAAATGAGCTAAATGCTAACAATAACTGCCACCAGTGTCCGTTTGAAGAGACGAGCAAAACACAGAATAAAAAAGCGGTACTTTTAATCAAAGTGGATATTTAGAAGCAGTAAAGTGAGGTCTTACTTGGTGCATTAAAGACCCCGTCCAAATAAACCCCGATTCCAAACTGGGCCTGGAGAATCTCCGACTTTACCCGAACCAAACCGAGCGCATCCGAAGCCAGCGCGCTATAAACAAGGCCCCAAACTGCGCGCCCGGCTCAGAGAGAGACTTTTACGGCCGGAGGGTCGGGCTGAACCGCGGGGAGACTGAGCAGACGCGGGGTTTACAGCTCCATCGGACGGGATCGGCTCGTGTTTGGAGAAAAACCAAAGCGATTGTTTCTCCCGGAGCCGCACTCAGTCAAAAAGCGCTGACAGACGCGGCGGAAGTCACACAGGAGAGAGAGAAGAGGCGCCACCTGCAGGCGAGGAGGGACATGACAGAGAAAAACACCAATTCAATCTAAAGTCTAAGTTTTTATTTATTTATTTATTTATTTATTTATTTATTTATCTGTCTGTCAGTCTATTTATTTATTTGTCTGTCTGCCCGTCTATTTATTTATTTATTTATTTGTCTGTCTGTCTATTTATTTACTTATATATTTGTCTGTCTGTCTGCCCATCTGTCTATTTATTTATTTATTTATTTATTTGTCTGTTTGTCTGTTTGTCTGTCTGCCCGTCTGTCTATTTATTTTATCTATTTATTTGTCTGCCTATTTATTTATTTATTTTTTATTGTTGTTGGTGGTGGTGGTCGTGGTGGGGTGGTATTATTATTATTATTATTATTATCATCATCATCATCATCATCATCATCATCATCATCATCATCATCATCATCATTATTATTATTATTATTATTATCCATCCATCCATCCATTTTCTTCCGCTTATCCGGGGCCGGGTCGCAGGGGCAGCAGTCTAAGCAGGGACTCCCAGACTTCCCTCACCCCGGACACGTCCTCCAGCTCCTCTGGTGGGACCCCAAGGCGTTCCCAGGCCAGCCGAGAGACATAGTCCCTCCAGCGTGTCCTGGGTCTTCCCCGGGGCCTCCTCCCGGTGGGACATGCCCAGAACACCTCCCTAGGGAGGCGTCCAGGAGGCATCCTAAGCAGATGCCCGAGCCACCTCAACTGGTTCCTCTCGACGTGTAGGAGCAGCGGCTCTACTCCGAGCTCCTCCCGTGTGACTGAGCTCCTCACCCTATCCCTAAGGGTGCGCCCGGCCACCCTGCGGAGGAAACCCATTTCGGCCACTTGTATCCGCGACCTTGTCCTTTCGGTCATTACCCAGAGCTCATGACCATAGGTGAGGGTAGGAACGTAGATTGACCGGTAAATCGAGAGCTTCGCCTTCCAGCTCAGCTCCTTCTTCTCCTTCCTCCACTTGGAGGAGTTCATTATTATTATCGTTATTATTATTATCATTATCATCATCATTATTATTATTATTATTATAAACAGAACCAGGGATAGGTAGATAGGTAGGGAGAAAGAGTACTCCTGCTGTGTTTCCAGTGTCATCACAACATTCTATAGGCAAGTCATATTTAAATATTACATATATTACACTATTTTCTGGTCTATGGTATAATGTTTACATAACATTTAACATATAACATATTTAGGCTGAGTTCTTTGCTCAAACAGTAAACACTCTGTTCCACCTTGTGATGTGATCATGTGGTAATACAGGAAGTGCGCCACTGTGGTTTTAAATTCCATTCACCTTCGCTAGAATCATTTGGATAATTTGAGTCCTGGAGCTGTTTACTTGAAAACTACCACTTCATGACATCACAAGGTGGAACAGAGCATTTTGAGCTTTGGAAATGTAGACAGATTAATGATAAAGTTACTCATACATGTGTGAATGAAACAAAACACAACTCCAGGTCTGTTTCTGTGGAGGTAACAACATTATAACATGACTTAAAGTTCACAATAGTCAGGTTTGTGTAATATAGGACTAAAATGAATATAGTTAACATCCAGATTTCTGTTGTAATACAGTGAGTTCTTGGTCTAGTCAGTTACAGAAATGATCAGAATCAACATTTGTGCTTTTACCTTTTGGATATTTCATGACAAAGTACAATGTAATCAATAAAATTAAAAAAAAACCTGTCTCTCTGGGAGTATGACATCATCACAATCTACAATCGGGAATCCACTGGAAAGAACACTTGGAAAAAGTAAAAGTAAAAGTAGTTAGTGACTCAGCCCGACTCAAGTATTCAAATCAAGTTAATTAATATAACACATTTGAAACGTCTTTAGCTGATCAAAGTGCTTCACCTAAAAGTAAATGTGTTTCTCTAACATTTGTAGTACTACACATTACAACGTACATTACTCTACAGTTCACATATTTGCTTATTTTACATTAAATTGTATCCACTTCACTCCTTTGGGAGCTTTTCTGGTTTCACAATGAGTCTAAATTTGAGTAGCCCAAGTTTAGACCTGTAATAGACATGATTTAGGAAATTATAATGTACTAGAATCGTATACTATTCTTCAAAATCTTTTCTTTTGGTGGTACTCAGTGTGAAAAGTGTAAAAAACATTCTATATAAAGCAACAGATGATGCACAGGAGCTCTTTAAATGAATATTACTGTATAAACATGTTCTGGGTCAAGAGAAATGACCCAAAAAAAGAAACTAATAGCTGTATATATAAAGTGAATATTTGAGCTCTCAACACCGGAAGCATTTTCAAAAGGTTTAAAACAAAAACTGTGGAGGGTCAAATATGATGTCAAATATGTCAAATATGTCTCTATACTGAGAGGCTATTGGTTTAACTTTTAACTTAAAATTAACTGTTGTATAATTTTATATATGAGTCTATTGTGTATAATGAGTGTGTAGTGTGTATAATGAGTGTGTAGTGTGTATAGTGAGTGTGTAGTGTGTATAATGAGTGTGTAGTGTGTATAATGAGTGTGTAGTGTGTATAATGAGTGTGTAGTGTGTATAATGAGTGTGTATAGTCAGTGTGTAGTGTGTGTATAATGAGTGTGTAGTGTGTATAATGAGTGTGTAGTGTGTATAATGTGTGTGTAGTGTGTATAGTGAGTGTGTAGTGTGTGTATAATGAGTGTGTAGTGTGTATAGTGAGTGTGTAGTGTGTGTATAATGAGTGTGTAGTGTGTATAGTGAGTGTGTAGTGTGTGTGTAATGAGTGTGTAGTGTGTATAGTGAGTGTGTAGTGTGTATAATGAGTGTGTAGTGTGTATAGTGAGTGTGTAGTGTGTATAATGAGTGTGTAGTGTGTATAGTGAGTGTGTAGTGTGTATAGTGAGTGTGTAGTGTGTATAATGAGTGTGTAGTGTGTATAGTGAGTGTGTAGTGTGTATAATGAGTGTGTAGTGTGTATAATGAGTGTGTATAGTGAGTGTGTAGTGTGTGTATAATGAGTGTGTAGTGTGTATAATGAGTGTGTAGTGTGTATAATGTGTGTGTAGTGTGTATAGTGAGTGTGTAGTGTGTGTATAATGAATGTGTAGTGTGTATAGTGAGTGTGTAGTGTGTGTATAATGAGTGTGTAGTGTGTATAGTGAGTGTGTAGTGTGTGTATAGTGAGTGTGTAGTGTGTATAGTGAGTGTGTAGTGTGTGTGTAATGAGTGTGTAGTGTGTATAGTGAGTGTGTAGTGTGTATAATGAGTGTGTAGTGTGTATAGTGAGTGTGTAGTGTGTATAATGAGTGTGTAGTGTGTATAGTGAGTGTGTAGTGTGTATAATGAGTGTGTAGTGTGTATAGTGAGTGTGTAGTGTAGTAGGATTATGCTTTCTGCTTCTGAAGAGTGCAGACGCAAACCTTGCTTGCTCCTGCTGCTTCCTCCTTACTTTGCTTTTTTAATCATTTTACCTCTTCCATTGCTGGGAAATTTGTTTTGTTATGATTTTCTCTTAAGTAAACCAAGATTTTTAAACCATTTTCAAATTTTTTAACAACATTTTTGACGAGCCACCAACATGTCCTCGGGAAGAAACAAACGGAATTCTCTTTGATATTTGTTTTAGAATCTGAAAAAGGATTTCACCGAACCCTCCCTGTGACTTCCAGCGGTAAGCAGCCTACAGTTACTTTCAGGGAAGAGAGTGAAAAAACTGCTACTTTCAACTTAAACCTGAGTGATACGGTGTCTTTTCCAAAACTTTGTAAAGACAAGAATTTCAAGCCAACCCGACAAGTGATAAGAGGCAATGCTAATATAGTTACATCACCCAAAATACAGCTTACAAACAGATTTTTACCACTGTCACAGACTGATGTTGATGTTAATATACAAACAGAAAATGGATTTTTGTCGCAAAACAAGAGCAATGAAGTTGGCAAAAGAGCTGTGGCAGACAGGCGGTCTGTGCCAAACGTCAAGGTCAGAGATACGCTGCTGCTAGGAGACGGAGCTATCAGAGATGTGACTCACAGAGGAATCCAAACTTGCTCGTACCCCAGTCACACTGTCTCTGAGATTACAAAACTCCTCCCAAAGGTTTTGTCAACACACCAAGGAGCTAAACAGCTGATTGTGCACGTGGGTGCAGTTGACACCAGAATGAATCAGACTGAAATCTTGAAAAAGCACTTCATTGAATTATTTGAGGAGCTTGATAAAGTGGAGGTTAAGACTTTCATCAGTGGCCATCTTCCTACCAAAGACAGAAGGAAGATGAACAAGTTTAGCCGGCTGCTTCAGCTGAACACATGGCTGTTCAACGAATGTGCAGCCAGAGGAGTGCACTACATTGAGAACTTTGATCTATTCTGGAAACGAGAGGACCTGTTCAAGGGAAATGGCCCGCACCTGAGCAGAGGTGGAGTAAGAGTGTTGACGGATAACCTCCTCCACGCTCTGAGAAACCGGCCTGGACAGGGTCCTGGGCCAGTGAGAGAAAAGAGGAATGAGAGAAGCATTCCTGCTGCACCAACCAGAGACCGAGCCAATGTGTCAGCACCACCAGCTGCACCACAACAAGAACCACCACCTCCCCCAGCGAAGGAGTCACCACCAGCAGCACAACCATCTCCCCCAGCGAAGGATTAAGCAGCACCACCACCTCCCCAAGAGAACAAATCAGCATCACCACCACCTTCAAAAGTGAAGAATGCATCTCCAGCGTCACTTCCCTCAGCGCCCACATCACAGGCCTTGAACCTGTCTGTGACAGCCCCAGCAGAGGTTTCAGTCGCAGCAGCACCCACATCACCTCCCCTGCCCACACACCAGCCCTGGGTCCCCTTTGCTACATCTACTCCCTCTAGGGACTCCTCACTCTCCTTTTCCTCCCCACCTTCACCTATGGCCCTTCTCGACCATCTAGAAAGTCTCATCAGATAAGAGAGACACGACTAAACAAAAAGGGTGGAGGTGTGTATGCATTTTTTAGAGATAATTTAGTTACTCACACAATGTCATTTGGAGTGTTTTCATCTTTTGAGTATGTTTCATTCAAAATGGAGCTAAAACAATCCCCCTCCATACTCTACTTAGTCATATACAAACCTCCACAGCACTGTCTGAGTTTTAATGAGGATTTTACTGAGATGCTTCCAGTCGTATGCACAGACTTTGATTGATTAGTCATTACAGGTGATTTTAATGTACATGTGGATAATGTGTTTGACAGAAACGCTCAAGAGCTCAGTTCTGTCCTTGAAACCTTTGGCCTGACTCAGCATGTCAGCGAGCCCACCCACAACAGAGAACACACTCTGGACCTGCTCATTACAAAAGGAGTAAATATTTCAAATGTCAATGTGGTGGATGTTGCTCTATCTGATCATTTCTGTGTCTTTTTTGACATGTCTGTTATTCCCAAACCAGCGGCTGGTCCTGCAGTTGTTCGAAGGAGACACATAAATGATAAAACAGGTGCACTGTTCATGGAAATGATACACTTTGAAAATGCCTCATGTTCTAATGTTGATGATTTGTTGAACTCTGTAACTTCGAGTGTTTTGAATGTTCTGGACACCATTTCCCCGATGAAGGTTAAAATGGTTAAAGATAAGCAGAAAGTGCCATGGAGGAATGATGACTCGGTCAGGGCACAGAAAAGGGAGTGCCGGAGGGCCGAGCGGGAATGGCACAAGTCAAAGCTCCAGGTTCATTATGAAATTTACAGAGAAAAGATGCACATGTACAACCACAGTTTATGTAGAACAGGGCAAAGGTATTTTTCTGACATTATTAGAAGTTGTAGTAACAACTCTCGTGTCCTGTTTGCAACGGTAAACAGATTAACAAACCCCCCAGCTCCACTGCCATTAGAACTAATTTCCATATTTAAGTGCAATGAGTTTGCATTGTTCTTTAATGACAAGGTTTAGGGCATTAAAATGCCATCAATTCAACAACACAAGTAACAACCCTGCACCCAACTAGACACTTAGAGCTGACTCACTTTGCACCTGTAACTGACAAAACTGTCCAAGAGATTGTCACCAGTCTGAGTTCATCTACATGCTGCCTCGATGTGTTACCCACTAAATTTCTAAAGTCTGTGCTCAACAGTTTGCTGTCACCACTCACTCACATAGTTAATATGTCACTTCAATCTGGAACATTCCCAAGCACTTTGAAAACTGCGGTTATCAAGCCTCTTCTAAAGAAGAGCAGTCTTGATGAGTGTGTAGTGTGTGTATAATGAGTGTGTAGTGAGTATAGTGAGTGTTTAGTGTGTATGAGTGTGTAGTGAGTATAGTGAGTGTTTAGTGTGTATAATGAGTGTGTAGTGTGTATAATGAGTGTGTATAGTGAGTGTGTAGTGTGTATAATGAGTGTGTATAGTGAGCATGTGGTGTGTGTATAATGAGTGTGTAGTGTGTATAATGAGTGTGTAGTGTGTATAGTGAGTGTGTAGTGTGTATAGTGAGTGTGTAGTGTGTATAGTGAGTGTGTAGTGTGTATAGTGAGTATGTAGTGTGTATAATGAGTGTGTAGTGCGTATAATGAGTGTGTAGTGCGTATAGTGAGTGTGTAGTGCGTATAGTCAGTGTGTAGTGCGTATAGTGAGTGTGTAGTGTGTATAGTGAGTGTGTAGTGCGTATAATGAGTGTGTAGTGCGTATAATGAGTGTGTATAGCGAGTGTGTAGTGTGTATAATGAGTGTGTATAGTGAGTGTGTAGTGCGTATAGTGAGTGTGTAGTGCGTATAATGAGTGTGTAGTGTGTATAATAAGTGTGTATAGTGAGTGTGTAGTGTGTATAATGAGTGTGTATAGTGAGTGTGTAGTGTGTGTATAGTGAGTGTGTAGTGGGTCTAATGAGTGTGTAGTGTGTATAGTGAGTGTGTAGTGTGTATAATGAGTGTGTATAGTGAGTGTGTAGTGTGTGTATAGTGAGTGTGTAGTGGGTCTAATGAGTGTGTAGTGTGTATAGTGAGTGTGTAGTGTGTATAATGATTGTGTAGTGTGTATAATGAGTGTGTAGTGTGTATAGTGAGTGTGTAGTGTGTGTATAATGAGTGTGTAGTGTGTATAGTGAGTGTGTAGTGTGTATAGTGAGCGTGTAGTGTGTATAATGAGTGTGTAGTGTGTATAATGAGTGTGTAGTGTGTATAGTGAGTGTGTATAATGAGTGTGTAGTGTGTGTATAAAGAGTGTGTAGTGTGTATAAAGATTGTATATAGTGAGTAGGTAATGTGTATAGTGAGTGTGTAGTGTGTATAATGAGTGTGTATAGTGAGTGTGTAGTGTGTATAATGAGTGTGTAGTGTGTATAATGAGTGTGTAGTGTGTATAATGAGTGTGTGTAGTGTGTGTATAGTGACTGTGTAGTGCAGGCATACCCAAAGTCCGGCCCGGTGGCCAATTGCGGCCCGTGTACAAATTTCCACTAGCCCTCAGCATCTGGAATAAAAATAATTATGTCTGGCCCGTCAGCACTGTTGACCAGTGTAACATACACATGTTCAAGCTCACTGACTTTTATCGCCAACTGGATAAAGACAAGTTTAAAGAAATTCAAACCTTTGCTAAGAAAATGCTGAGTTTGTTTGGTTATATTTGTGTGAGAAGACATTCTTGGTTATGAACTTTAACAAGAACTGTGTGAGGACAAATCTAACTGACTGTCACCTGTGTGACACGTTGCACATCAAAACCACTGTCTTCGAGCCAGGCCTGGTTTATTTACTACAGTTTAGATCTCAGTTTCTCCCTTCACATTAGTGCAAGTTATTTGTTCTCCTTCTGAGGGGAATAAATCCTAAAATCTCATAGGATTTATTTTATTGTGATTATTGTGTTTACTTTTTTACATTAATTTTGTTTTTGAAAGGTGAAAGCCATTTGCAATAAAAAGAAAAAAAAATAAATAAATAATTTGCATTTAATATTAATGGTTCAAAGAAGGATCAGGCCGAATGGTCGGCCCCCAAACACTTTCACCTCACCAAATCTGGCCTTCTTTGTAAAAAGTTTGGACACCCCTGGTGTAGTGTGTATAGCGAGTGTGTAGTGTGTATAATGAGTGTGTAGCGTGTATAGTGAGTGTGTAGTGTGTTTAATGAGTGTGTAGTGTGTATAATGAGTGTGTAGTGTGTGTATAATGAGTGTGTAGTGTGTATAGTGAGTGTGCAGTGTGTATAGTGAGTGTGTAGTGTGTGTATAATGAGTGTGTATAGTGAGTGTGTTGTGTGTATAGTGAGTGTGTAGTGTGTATAGTGAGTGTGTAGCGTGTATAGTGAGTGTGTAGTGTGTATAATGAGTGTGTAGTGTGTATAGTGAGTGTGTAGTGTGTATAATGAGTGTGTAGTGTGTATAATGAGTGTGTAGTGTGTATAGTGAGTGTGTAGCGTGTATAGTGAGTGTGTAGTGTGTTTAATGAGTGTGTAGTGTGTATAATGAGTGTGTAGTGTGTGTATAATGAGTGTGTAGTGTGTATAGTGAGTGTGTAGTGTGTGTATAATGAGTGTGTAGTGTGTATAGTGAGTGTGTTGTGTGTATAGTGAGTGTGTAGTGTGTATAGTGAGTGTGTAGCGTGTATAGTGAGTGTGTAGTGTGTATAATGAGTGTGTAGTGTGTATAGTGAGTGTGTAGTGTGTGTATAATGAGTGTGTTGTGTGTAATAAGCCACATTAGCTCTACTCTTTACATATTTACAGTTTTAAATGCTCATGAATATGTTCTGTCCCTTTACAAATAAATCAAATAAAATGTAAAAAAGTTTAAAAAAATGAGTAAAACGAGAGCGAGTGGCATTGACGCTGAAAACGCCAAATAAAAAAAGACAGAATATATTTGAAAACATTTATTTTCTGTTACAAAAAATACATTTAAACCTGAGAAATCTAATTTAAATGTTTTAATTGAGTGAAATAGCAGCTTTGTGTCTGTCAGGACGACTCACAGGTAAATCACTATTTTACATTAAAAAAAAAACAAGATGAGGACGGTCACAATATTATAACATTACAGTAAAGTTACAGAGCAGCACTTTAACGTGTGGAGATGTTGTGTGACACTCAAAACTCAACAGAACAAACCTGCGAGACACGGGATTCAGTTTCAGTTTCAGTTTGTAAATGTTGTGTTGGAATAACTGTCATTTTTTTAGACCAACGCACTGACAAAATCCCATTATAGCACGGCAGGTGAAGTGTCTTGCTCAAATACACAATAACAGTATTTATATGGTGCATTTATCTGGCAAATCCACAGCGATATCTATCTGTCTGTATTTTTTAAAGAGGTATCCGTCTCGTCCAATCAGATTTGTTTATTCCAGTGACACGTGTGAAACGACGCAGCTCATTGGCCGTTCATCATTTACAAATAAATAAACATTTCTCCCACCTCAGATTCAAAGTTTAGTGTTTTGCTCGCTGATTCTGCAGAAATCCACCATGTTTTTTAGTCTGGTGATAGTTTTGTGCGTTTTTTTTTTTTTCCTCGTAAGCAGCCATGTTTGTTTTGATATGGATGGATCGATGCGTGCGCCTGATTGGTTAATCCGCCCGTCGCTCAGGGAGATTTGACGGTGATCAGACTCGCGGCTTCGTAAAGTAGAGGAGGCAAGTTTTTCAGGTGTTTTCGACATTTCCGAGAAGCACCGAAAGTATTCAGTACCTCGCAGTTGGAGTGGGATCATCTTTACCGTCCGGAACAACGATGCCGTTTTTCCTGGAGTTTAGAACAAAGTGCTTCGGCAGGACTCGGATGTTGTTCTGGTCCCAGTTGTAAAAATACGGATAAACTTTCCCCTTGAACCTGTGTCTGAACTTGTGAATGAGCGTGTACGAGTCCAGGTTTATGAGCGCTAACGATCCGCTAGCGTAGTCCAGCTCCAACCGGATCCGCGTCACTTCCAGCCCGCTCGGACTCGGGATGGCCACGCCTTCGTAGTCCGGCTCGAGCGCCATCAGTCCGAAAAATCCGTTCACTAACCTCCACGAGTCTCCCTCTTCGAGTCGATGATCGGGTCTTTTTTTCTCGATTACTCCCACGCCCCAACATTTTGACTCCCCGAACTGCACATCCCAACTGTGTTTACCGGAACTGTAACCCTCTGATCCTAAAACAGACAAGAGCGAAAGTCGATCCCTCGTGTCCGGAAGTCTCTGGTCTTCTCCTTCTTTAAACGCCGTCAAATCTTCGGATAAACTCAACAGATTTCCCGCCGTGTTCGGATCGAGGATCACAGGATAGTACCGCACGACTTTAAGCATTTTTTGCCAGATTTTGAAGCTCAAATTCCCAACGTGTTTCGTCACGTCAATGAGCTGACTCTCGTTGGAATCATCCGGCGTATTTCGTTGCTGCATAGCTTTGTCGATCGCAGTTTTGCATTTTTCTCCAGACGCATTTTCCTCGTCGAGCGCGTCTTCCGTCACCCGGACAATCTCGGACAACGACGCCATTTCGCGGCCGATGTTTTCGACCAGCTCCCTCAGCGTTTGACTTTTGCGCTCTTCCTCCTCCCTTAAATCTGCAATCCTCGCTTCTTCGTCTTCCTCCAAAAATCGGTGCAACGTTCTGAACTGCCTCTTAATCTGGCGTTCCACGGTTTTGACCTGAGCTTTAACGTGATCCAGAATTTTATCGTAGCCATCTTTGAGCTCTCGTAAATGATCCATCCTCAGCTTTAGCGCGGTTAGCTTCTCCCTCAGCTCGTCCGGATTGGCTTTCTTCTCTTGCTCTTGAAGAAACGTCTCGCAGAGGTTTTTGAGCGCCAGGTTTCGCGGTGGATTGGCCGTCGTACATCTGGCTCTACATAGGGGGCAGTTTTTCATTTTGTTTTCCTTCCACCATCGCTGCAGACACTCGGAGCAGGAGCTGTGGCCGCAGGAGAGGAGCACGGGGTTGTTGAAGATGTTCATGCAGGTGGGACAAGTCAGATCGTCCTCAGAGCGAGACGCCATCTTGGATCCTGGGGCAGAGTCAGAGGAGAATAAATGCACAAAATGAATAATTATAATGGGTTTCAGTGGTGGAAGGTAAAGTAAAAGCAGTAAAGTCGTTTTTGGTATCTGAACTTTATTTAAGTACATTTTCCAGCGAATACTTTCTACTCCACTACATTTTTTAACTGTACTGAAAAGTAAAAAGTACTTTTCATATGATTTGAAGGGTTATTTTTAACGTGTTCGTGGTAATATCCTGACTAAAGTTATCGAGTTGAAGCTTCAGTGTTGAGCAAACACAAATAAATCCACAAAATTTGTAAGACAAATTAAGAAATGTATTCAAATTACTACGTTTGACCAAAATATGTGTTGTTTTATCATTATCATCTATCATCTATCCTCCATCTGTGACTCCATCCCCAGACCCAAAACAAACAAAGAGAACAATAGCAGGGTCGTTAAAGGCTGAAACGTCTTCACTCCTACAGCGTTTCGTCCAGTTGACAGATTTAAACTTTGTCTTTTGCTTTGGATTGACTGAGAATGACTGACGCATTACCCAAACATCCCCTAAACATGCAAACGCCTTTATTTCAGTCTATTTATCGACCAAAAAGTCACGCTGCTGCCGAAATATCTCCAAATGCCAGTTGATCTTTATGAATTTGTTCCCGTCCGCTGGCACCGCCCCGCTCAAGATAAGGTTAAACACTGAACACTGACTAGGAGGGAAATTTGTTTCGCAGGCGTCATCGGATTCGTTTACATTTCACACCATAAAAAAACAACAATAGACGTTAATTATCTTTTGTGCGCATCTAGAGGAAACAACAGAGGGCACGGCCGGGTCAGTGACGTCAGCTTTGAAACTCTGAAACTTTGGATTAGACGCTGAACTGTTTCTTTTTATCTTTATGTCTAATTTTATAGTATTTTTCTGTAAATTGCGACTTGTTTTAGTGTAATGTCATACTGGGGCAAAGCTAAAACACAAAGACACAGAGACAGACAGTGGACTCTATACTAGAAAAGTTACGCAGTGCGGCTTTAAATCTCACTGTGTTATCGAATACAGAGTCTCAACTTACACACCTGTACTAAAAAACACTATTATAATAAACAGATACATCATTTAAAAGTGAGTTACTCGTTGGAACATGTTGAAATCAAAAGAAACTTCTTACTTTCACTTTCAGCTGCTCTAAATTCAGCTTTAAACTCATCCAAACCTGCAGCACATGTAAAAACGCGCATAGTTCTGTTAGTTTTTATAGTACAGTTGTGTTTAAAGTGTTACCTGGTGGAGTGGTGTGTCCTGTGTCTCTCTGTTGACTCCTCTGACTGATGGCAAACATGGGCTGAACTCTGTGAAAATAAAAAAAATAAAAAAACATTTCCTGATTCATGAGGCTTCTTCTCCGGTGTTAAACTGACATGTGTTTGAAAAGAGGAACACTGGCCCCTGGAGGTAAAAACTAAATAACTAAACTAACTAACATGAGGTTATTTGTTCAGCACAATTCGTACACGAGGTAATTCAAAGTGCTTTATATTAAAATCACAAAACAATAAATCAAAGCATAAACAATGACACATAATCACCATAAGATTAATGTTAAAGGGGAAAAGTGCAGGAAAAAAACCTTTTCAACAGAACTGTTTTGAGCCTGGATTTAAGACCTGGTTTAGTCCTGATTTAGTCCCAGTTTAGTCCTGGTTTAGTCCTGGTTTAGTCCTGGTTTAGTCCTAGTTTAGCCCTGGTTTAGTCCTGGTTTAGTCCTGGTTTACTCCCAGTTTAGTCCCGGTTTAGTCCTGGTTTAGTCCAGGTTTAGTCCTGGTTTAGTCCTGGTTTATTCCTGGTTTAGTTCTGGTTTAGCCCTGGTTTAGCTCTGGTTTAGTTCTGGTTTAGACCTGGTTTAGCTCTGGTTTAGTTCTGGTTTAGTTCTGGTTTCGTCCTGGTTTAGTCCTAGTTTAGCCCTGGTTTAGTCCTGGTTTAGTCCTGGTTTAGTCCTGGTTTAGTCCTGGTTTAGTCCTGGTTTACAGTCGTCTAACCTACTGGAGACAAACACATGGATAAGTGTCTTTAAGTCTGATTTTGACAGTTTATTTTAGAGTTTTACATGTTTTTAGATGGTAAAAAGCTGCAGATGTTACTGATTTGATGGGTAGAGTAGAGGTACAGTTATGTTTAAATCGTTTTACTCAAGCAGCTCTAATAATCTGTCAAGTAAAAGTACAATAGGTTAAATTATAAGTATTAAGTAACTGGGCGTAATATCAGAACAACATAAACTAATGTCACTGTTTCTAGAATCAGAGCAAAAAAACAGGAAGTGGATTTGGAAAACTCAGGTATGATGAAATCCAGTTAAACCTAAAAGGCCTCGCTCTCATCTGACCTGCAGCCAATCACGAGTCAGTGCTAGTGCAGCTGCTGCGGCTCAGTGAGTGACTTCTGGAGGTCGTGACCGTCACACGAGGTCTGTCCATAAACGGAGAATGAGACAGACTTGTATGTCTGCAGGTTAAAGCTCTGGACACACAGGTTCATTGCTCATTTAGGACCTGTTTTAAAACTAAAAGCGCAGGACTGGCCTTTAGCGGCAGGAGGTGGGACAGAAGACAGCAGCGGGGGTGTGGTCCACAATTTTTATTTCTTTTTTCAATTACCAAAGTGTAGAGTGCATGGTGCAAATAGAGGTTTTGAGGATCAGTATCTCCTCCAGCAGCAGAACCCAGTGTGTAGTTTTCAGTCGCCTTTTATACTGTCCCACTTATTGGTTTACACTATTTAATAATTAATAATGGTGTTTAAAAAAAAACAACATTTGCTCTTTAAAACTCAAACCTCCATAAAACCAACTAAACCAATAAACCAAATTAACTTTATACTATTATTATATATAAACCCTAAAAAAACAAATCCATCCAAAGATGCATTGGTCCTGCCCCGGAACCTTTTTATTTTAACCTCCTGAGACCCGAGCTCTTGCAAGACTTTATTTGCAAAAACTACATTTTTTCACATACGTTTTGTGTGAAAAACAAAATGAGAAACAAATGTGCCTCTTGGAACAATGTGCCTCATTTGTGCTGCAGACAGGTGCAGGAAGACATATGCCTTTAAATATAAATAAATAAAAAATAAATACATTAATTAATGAATTAATAAAAATACAATAAAATACATTAAAAAAATATATAAATACAAAATAAAATAAAAAGATAAATAAAAAAATAAAAATAATAATAATTAAAATACAATAAAAAATACAAATAAAAATTAAATTAAAAAATAAAATAAAAATTAATAAATATAATAAATAAATAAATAAATATTCTAAACTCTTATTCAAAATTGAACATATTCTTGTTTCCGTTCTTCTTAAAATTTGCACTGTGGCCTAAGCAACCCAAAATGCGTTGTCCACAGATGAGGACACCAGGTCTCAGGAGGTTAAGCTCGTTTCCCTGGGGACCACTTTGACGACTGGACGCAAGCACATAGGCAGAAAGTTAACATTTTTAAAACACTATTTCACTAAAAACACTACAAATTACACCACACACCAGTACTTAAACCATTTAATAAAGTGCGTATAGTGAAAGGTGTTGTTAACTTGGTAACAAATGTGCTGTTTTTTACATGTTTCTTTAGATTTCTGTTATAAATTATATGTCAAAGTTTTTACAAAGTTTGCAGAGACAAGAGAAAGAAAATCACTTGTACTAGTCAAAATAATACATCTAGTTACTTTCATTTTTGAGCGCAGTTGTTGTAGCTGTACTTCTTACGTTTTTGGCATTAAGTTGGTCAAAGTTTTCATTAAAATAAAGTTGAAATAGTTGCCAGAGATGCCCCTCATCCTCTGTCCGTCCTCAGGTTCACTTCAGTTCGCTCTGGCCCTAAGCCGGACTTTCTCGAGCCAGAACTCCCCCTGAGTTTAAGACACACGCAGTAAGTCTGGCTTTAGTCCTGGAGGGCACCAACTGAAAGATGCAAACTATAAAACAATGACGCATAATTAAATATCCCTGTGTCAGATGCCCTCCCGTCCAAGGAATGTCCAGAAGAGCATTTGAGAGAGACTGAAATCTGAACTGATAAACAAATCCAAGAATCCTGTGCATTTCAGGACATGTTTGTAAAGGTATAAGCTATAGGGGGAGCAGCTTTTACACAGAATAAGACCCCACAAAGACACGGGGAGGGCATCTGACACACAGGGACATTTCAGGACATGTTTGTAACAGTCTAAACTACAGGGTGAGCAGCTTTTACGCAGAATAAGTCCCCACAAAGACATGGGGACATTTCAGGACATGTTTGTAACAATCTAAACTACAGGGTGAGCAGCTTTTACGTAGAATAAGACCCCACGAAGACACAGGGACATTCGTTTTTCTTCATTCAAAACACTGTAGATTGGCCTTAATAACACAAACAGCATGGGCACATACGATGGGGCACTCTTTTGGCACGAAACCAGGCCAAAAAAACAAAAAAAATGGGACTCCCTCTGAAACGGGGCCAAACCGAGCCAGGCCAAGTCCAGTCGTGTGATTAAAAACAGTTTGGGTACGTCTCCTGATGAGAAACATTCACTGAAAGACAAAAGAGGAGACAGAAAACTGGCAGGGCTTTAAGCAGGACGGGGGACAGAGCCAAGATGGACAGTTACTTCAGATAATATTAATAAAGTACAAGTGTTAAGTCACGGGTGTTAAGCAGCAGTTGAAGTACAATGATTTTAGAAGTGTATGATCCATATTCTTAAAGCGACATTAATTTGCAGATTTCAAAATTTATATTAATACGGTGGGCTAAGTATCTCACCACCACTGAGTTTGAAGAATGAATAATGCAAAGTAAAATGAAAGGCACTGTATAAATCCAATGCTTTATTATGAGTTAGTAAATATAAAATGTTCAGTTACAACAATTTAATCTCGTTTTCAAATCTAAGAAATGTATTCAAAATGATTAATAATGCATCTCCGCCTACATTGAAAAACTTTATTAAACTTTCTTCCGAACAAACTCCCCGATTCACTCTGTCTGTGAAATGAAACCGCACAGCTCCAAAAAGATACTCAACCTTTGCTCAGTCTGGCTTTTCTTTTCAAACCATCAGACAGAGAATCAGCTCCAGACTCTGAAACTGTCTGTAGATTTGAATAATTGTTCTAGAAATGTGAAAAAGTACATTTTAGATCATCAAATGTGTCCGCATCAGTTTAGTTAATTTGTAATGTTCTGTTTCACTGTATAAACCTGCACATAATTGACTTTTTAAATTGTTTTGGACTGTAGGAAACAAACTGTATTGAACATCAGGACATTTTATTATATTTTACTGCTAATGTCAATGATGAACTGTTAGTTTTATAAAGTATTTGTGTATTTTTATGTGTGTTCACTTGCCCAGGGACTGCAGAGGTAAAGCAGCAGTCTCTAAATCTGGTACAAAACATCTCTTCTTTTGTAAGATTAATGAATTTGTACATGGCCCCTGACAAATAAAGAATAAAGAAAGAAAGAAAAGTTATTAAGTCAATGTATAGTAGTGTTCTGGTGTGAGGAAACATGACACATATCTGAACACAAGGGCCACCATAGGTCATAATCCACGCCAAAACGAGAGCAGAACGACAGCAGTCTCGACTCACTACTCACAGTAAATTACGAATAAAAGCTTCAAATCAACTTGTCGTCATAGCGACCAGGTGTTACACAGTGTACAAAAGTATTTATATTAACAACAAAAGGTGATAACTCCGGACTAAACACAAAATATCACATTGTTACTATATTTTTCCAGTTTATATGAAAATCAGAAACAAGTGTCAAGCGTTTTACAGTTTAAAAAATGTATATGTGGTGTAACCTGTGACAGGAAGTAACTACATTTTACTCATTTATGTTGTATTCACAGTTGCAGGAATAAACCAGGACTAGAACTGGACCAAACAGGGACTACATCTGGATTAAACTGAGCAAAAACCAGGTCCAAACCACGATCAGACGGATAAAACTGATTTGTGAACTATTATGAATGAAAAAATGTTATAACAAGTTCATATATGTGTATACGGTGAAGTACGGTGGTTAGTTTGGGACAATATTGTACAAATGTGTTTATAAATGTGATAAAGGCTGACACAAATCTAAAATGAGGTTGGGGGGTTGTGGTCAAAGCCTGTGTTTCTCTCTCTTCCTGGAGTGACAGTGAAAGAGTTAAACCTGAGCTGTGATTGGCTGAAAACAGGAGCGTCAAACCCACAGCAGAGACGCAGACAGGAAGCAGCCCTTTCACAATAAAAGCACCAAGTCTCAGGCGTTACTCTGTGCGATTCTACATGGAGTCTGAAATAAAGCAGTTTGGTTAAAGGTGCACTGTGGAAACTTTTTGACGGAGGGTACGGCACCTGCTTGTATCCCTGGAGATGTTATTGCTTTTCTGGAATGTTCCACAGTGTAGCATTAAACGTATATAGCTTTCATTTATTCAGTTACAGGAGGTTTTATTGTTAAAACAAAAAAAAAAAAAAAAACAGTTTCATTATGAAGTGCTTGTTGTTAAGTTTTGATAACAGTAAAAGTAGTAGGAGTATTAATAGTACTACTGCAGTAATAGTAGTAGAAGCAAAAGCACTACAAAAAAACAGTTTTATTATGAAGTGCTTGTTGTTAAGTTTTGATAACAGTAGTAGGAGTATTAATAGTACTACTGCAGTAATAGTAGTAGAAGCATTGATAGTAGTAGCAGTAGTATCAATAGTAAAAGTAACAGTAATACTAGTAGTAGAAGTAAAAGTAGTAATAGTAGTACATGAATTGATAGCAGTAATAGCAGTAGCAGTAGAAGTAGTAGTAGTAGTAGCAGTAGCAATCATAGTAATTAAGTAAGTCGCAGTTGTTGTAGTAAGGTTATATAAGGTAGTAGTTGTGGTAGTAGTAGTGACAGCAGGAGAGTAATAGACAGTAGTAATAGTAGTAGCAGTAGTAGTAGTAGTATCAATTGTTAAAAGTACCAGTACAAGTACAAGTAAAAGTAGTCGTAGTAGTAGTATATGAATTGATAGCAGCAGCAGTAGTAGTAGTAGTAGTAATTCTTGTAATTGTAGTAGCAATCATAGTAATTAAGTAAGTTGCAGTTGTTGTAGTAAGGTTATATAAAGTAGTAGTAGTTATGGTAGTAGTAGTGACAGCAGGAGAGAAATAGTCAGTAGTAAAGGTGTTCCTCATTTCTCAGTAGTAGTAGTAGACGTAGTAGTTGTAGTAGTAGTAGTAGTAGTAGTAAGATTAAAGTAGTAAGCAGTAGCAGCAGTATCGTAGTAGGAATTGTTATAGTACAAGGAATACTTTAGTAGTAGTAGTAGTAATAGTAGCCACAAAAATTCAAACTCCATTTCAATACTTCTGATAAGGCCTGTGATATTTTTAGAATCGATACCTGCTCAAATGAGTATCTAGTGTCAATACTAGCACAAGTATTAATTAGTTTCTGAGTTTTGACACTTTGACAGCCCCAGGGACAGCAGATACTAAACACTGATAGTGAAGAAGTTCCTTGTAGTACACGCTGGACCAGTTGAGTTTCCGTGGGACGTATGGGAATAAGATAAAACATGATTTAGTACTCGCAGAAACCATAACGTTGATGCCGGAGGGAATTCCCCATGATCATGTGACCTCTAACTTTAAAGTGAAGCAGGAAATAAAAAATAACGTTGACATTTATGCGCTGCCCACATCTTCGACTCTATAAGACAATGAGGAACGAGAAGTCGAGATCTGTGCTCCGTGAAGTGGCGACCTGATCATTTCTGTGGTAGGGCATCTGACACAACACAACATCTGCAGGTTAATTAGAGATGCTACAGGGATACAGGAGGACAGGAGGGCATCTGACACAGAGAGAGGGCATCTGACACACAGGGAGGGCATCTGACACACAGGGAGGGCATCTGACACAGAGAGAGGGCATCTGACACACAGGGAGGGCATCTGACATGCAGGGAGAGGAGAGGGAGGGCATCTGACACAGAGAGAGGGCATCTGACACACAGGGAGGGCATCTGACACAGAGAGAGGGCATCTGACACACAGGGAGGGCATCTGACACAGAGAGAGGGCATCTGACACACACAGGGAGGGCATCTGACACACAGGGAGGGCATCTGACACACAGGGAGGGCATCTGTCACACAGGGAGGGCATCTGACACACAGGGAGGGCATCTGACACACAGGGAGGGCATCTGACACACACAGGGAGGGCATCTGTCACACAGGGAGGGCATCTGACACACAGGGAGGGCATCTAACACAGAGAGAGGGCATCTGACACGCAGGGAGAGAGGAGAGGGAGGGCATTTGACTCAGAGAGAGGGCATCTGACACACACAGGGAGGGCATCTGACACACACAGGGAGGGCATCTGTCACACAGGGAGGGCATCTGTCACACAGGGAGGGCATCTGACACACAGGGAGGGCATCTGACACACAGGGAGTGAGGAGAGGGAGGGCATCTGACACACAAGGAAATGCGAGGATGGTAGGGCATCTGACACACAGCTAAACAGGAGGATTTTACATTTGTCCCTATGTGCCTGCACCAACTATGGTAGTACAGTTGTCCAAGAAAGTACCCAAGTAAGAGTAAAATAAGTATTTGGAAAAAGTCCTACTGGTACTCAAGTAAAAGTAACTTAAAGATTAACTGTCGGGACGTAACATCTGATTTATATTTTGAAATGAATGTAATGTGACGGACAAAACATGAAATAATGCACAAAAGCTGGTATTTAAACACAAAAAATGAGACTAATTTAATCATATCTGAAGAAGTAAGAGTACAGTCACATTAATAAAAATATTACTGCTTGAAAAGTACTCTGAAAAATACAATTTCTTTAAAATGTGGCTGAAGTAAATGTAAGTAGTGCACGTGTCAAATACCACCTCTGTTCAGATACTTCCAGGTCTCGCCCACACTTTACTGCGCCAGTGCAAAACGGATGTCTCTGCGTCATTTTCATCACTTGACTTTTTTTCACGCTCCGAACAGCCGCTGAAGCCTCTGGACCGAACTGAGCCGAACTGAGCCGAATTGAGCCGAACAGCGTGAGTACGAGCTCCGAGAACAGCCGAACGCAGCCGAACCCGCCGCGCGAGCCCTTCCGAACCTTCCCGAACCTCTAATCCGACCCAAAAACAGCACAAAACCCGCAAAAAACCACTGCAAAATGCCAAGTTTAGCGAAGCGAAGGGAGGGCACACGCGGGAAAGGCTGAGTGTCGGGCCTGGAGCGTTAAAATGTGGATGAATTACTGATTAACCGAGACAACAGTTCGAAAATGGTTAAAAAATAACGGCTGTTTAGCGCTGTGGACAGGAAGCTAACAGGCTAATTTAGCTAACAACATGGAATATACTGCGCTTTTAACAGCACATCTAATGCAAAAGTACATTTCTATAGGATTAAATGCAGTTATTTACATAGAGTTGCCATGGTGTCGCAATATACACAATCTGACAGGGCTAATGTTCCACAGTAAAGCATTAAATGTGTAATATCTGCCCTACATTTCAGTTGCAGATGTGTGTACTGCTTGGAAACACATTGAAAGACATAAGCTACATTCTGACTGCTAGCCTGCTCGCCTCTCCACAGATCTGAGTTGTAACTTGGTCTGGTTGTCCGCTGTTACTATGTGTCAGAATACACAGGTCTATTCAGAGTACTTACTGAGTACTGTTGGATTTGGGGGTATTTAGAGTACAGTTACTTTTTGAGGAGTACAGTTAATTACTTTTTTGATTTGGTGGTATGCAGAGTACAGTTGCTATTTGAGGAGTACAGTTACTTTTTGATCTGGTGGTATTCAGAGTACAGTTCCTTTTCATATTTTGTGGTATTTGGAGTACATTTACTATTTGATCTGGTGGTATTCAGAGTACAGTTACTTTTTGAGGAGTACAGTTACTTTTTTGATTCGGTGGTATTCAGAGTACAGTAACTTTTGAATTTGGTGGTATTCAGAGTACAGTTACTTTTTGAGAAGTGCAGTTACTTTTTTTATTTGGTTGTATTCAGAGTACAGTTACTGTTTGTGGCGTACAGGTACATCTTGATCTAGTGGTATTCAGAGTACACTTACTTCTTGATTTGGTTGTATTCAGAGTACAGTTACTTTTTTTGATCTGGTGGTATTCAGAGTACAGTTACTTTTTTGATTTGGTGGTATTCAAAGTACAGTTACTTTTTTTGATTCGGTGGTATTCAGAGTACAGTTACTTTTTTGATTCGGTGGTATTCAAAGTACAGTTACTTTTCTAAAATCAAAGTTACACATTGCAGTACCTGGTCACAACATTTCAGCTTCAAATTGCACAGAATAAGTGACAAAACTGGAAAAAAAAAATGCTTTTGTGGTGAGGCAGGTGTGATTTTTATGTATTTTTTCTCCATTTAGTGACAGAAAATACAGAACAAATAGTGAAACAAACGCACAGCTGTTTTTAATCCTATCTCGGTGTAAAAGTACAGTATGCTAAGTATTCAGAATGCAGTACTCTGATTGGACCGTGTAATAGAGTATGCAGCAATACTCTTCCCAACACTGGAGATACATGTGTTTAATGCCATACTGTGGAACTTCCAGGAAACACAATAATAACTGCATACTGAAGTTACACAGTTCAACTTTAATAAGATTATTATTATTATTATTATTATTATTATTTTTTTTTTTATTTTTTTTTGTATTTGCTTGTTTTATTTTGAGGATATTAATACTGCCTGAAATGAAATGGTTGTTTACACAAATTGAAATTTAGGCCGACTTTTTAGTGGAAGCCGCCCAAAGAAGAAGACCCAAAGATAGAGTTCTGCTGAAACATCGATAAAGTAGGACTGTTATTTTTGTAAATTTTGAAGAGTTTTATTATTTTGTGGTTTATTAAGGTTAATGAGGTTCATAAAATGTATAATATGAGGGAAAAATCCTATATTTGATGACATTATTTATCATTTTTAGCATGCGTCAAGTTAAATTAAATCAAAAAATGCATATTCCTTCATTTATTGATACTTTGCAGCTGACGGGACTGTGATGCTAACTGAAGGCACTGCTCTGTCTGCAGCCTTGTTACTCAAATTAGGCTTTTTTTTTTAACACAATCTGACCAGAAAGAACTGACTCAGCTGGAACTACAGGTGATTCGCTGATTTTTGCTGTGAAACAAGTCGGCCCTGTCAAATAGCATTACAGTCGCAAGCTAGCTAACGTTAGCCAACAGTTTTTTTTCAGTTAGTCACTCGCATTTTTGTTGAAAGTCAAATTCCTAAACAGAATCACGAATGCTCGGTTTGGTCACAGGCTCCTGAAAATGTGCTGGTTAAATCAATTTTTTTGGTTTTGTCTTGGGTTTTCAGCCAATCTGGAAAAACTTATTCAGCTGTGTTTGCTAATATGTGCTTTGCGTCGCCATGGTAACTCCTGAATATTCCACATACATGTTGAACACCTCCAGCGTGACGTTACTGCCAAGTATTAGTCAAATATGTCTCAAAATTGAAACTTTACAAACTAAAACAAAGCTAATACAGACAGTTATGTGTAAAATCTGTCTCTCTCAGACGAAGATCCTTAGTGCAGTATATTTACTTTTTTGCCATGTGGATTATTCTCATACAGTGGTGGAACGTAACAAAGTAAAAGTAGAAAAGTAATTGTAGGTATTGTAGGTTTTAACATGTTAATAATTTGTGCTAACAAAAATATTGAAATAAAAACAGCTAAAAAACATTAAAAAACTACATTTGAAGCCTTATAAAACCTTTTACGTTTTACTCTTTAAGAACATTTTGAAATAGATACTTAAAATACTTTCACTTAAGTCGCTTTTTCTATGCGATACTTTTACTTTTACTTGAGGTTTTTTTTTTTTTGGTTCCACTATTTGTACTTTTACTTCACAAAATTGAGTATTTCTGCCACCATTTTTGTTTTATTAATATTTCTGTGATATAAAGTGCAGTGCTAATATTTGAATAATAACAATAACCCCATATCAGTTCAGTACTATGCCTCGTCTATTATTAGTAGTTGTGTTTTTTTAAGATAAAGGTCACGGTGATGTTAGACTGAAAAGACGACACTGAACAATCCTGGAAGTTATTTTGACAAAGACTTGTGACAGTAATGAGGATGTGACTTATGTGTCATCATAATTATACAGTTCACAGAGACAATAATAACAATACAGAGCTCTGGGGTTATCAGATCAGTCACACTAAACGATCAGATCAGTCACTCTAAACCAGGGCTGTCCAAACTATGGCCCCGGGGCCAAATGCGGCCCTCAAAAACGTATTTTTCTGTATTTTTTGCTTATTCAAGTTACAAATATCGCATATGAATTTACCTAGATGTAACAATATGGCTGTGTAACTGTGTATCTTCTGGTAAAATGACGTTTTAAGACCATCATACCTTTTAATTTACCCTGTCGAGGGCCACATAAAATGATGTGGAGGGCCATATTTAGCCCGCGGGCCTTGAGTTTGACACATGTGCACCAGTCACACTAAACGATCAAATTACTCACATTAAACGATTAGATCAGTCACACAAAAGGATCAAATTACTCGCATTAAACGATCGAACAAATATAGTATTGAAACTAGATACTCTACAACTACTACTAGTACTATAATCAGTGTTTTTGTACATGGATAACCCACAGGGACTACTACTACTTCTTCTACAACTACTGCCAGTACTGTTACTAGTACTATAATCAGTGTTTTTGTACATGGATAACCCACAGGGACTACTACTACTTCTACAACTTCTACTACCATTACTCCGAGTGAAAAAGTAGTGTGGTGACAGCAGTAATTCTCACATAAATCAGCCCCCGGTTTATTTGTAGTCATTATAATTACAGTTCAGTCCTGACAATGCAGCTTCCTCATGTGGTTTTTAGCTTTGTAATTTCACGAGTTCCTTCTAACGTTTAATTTACACCGAGCTCTGGGTCTGAAATAACTAAAAGGAGGTGCAGTACATCATATTGATGGTGTAATCCTCGTCAGTTGCGTTGGGTCGACGCCCTTTTTTGACATATTCTAAAAATGACGTAGGAATGTTTGTTCAAGTGGCACGTGACAAAGATTTGCACAACCAGAACCAGAAGTGATGTGTGTTGAGTTGTCGCAATTAGCAGTAAACAAAGGCGGGAAAAAATGTGCAATATGATCATTTTGAGAGTTGAAGTTAGTGTGTCAGATGCCCTCCCTGTGTCCCGAGAGAGTTTTATTCTGTGTAAAAGCTGCTAACTCTCTAGTTTAAACTTCTACAATATTCTGAAATACATGGGATTCTTGGATTTGTGTTTAAAATTCTCATAATTTTGACCCAAACAATTACCCATACACACCTGTAACCTCTCCTTCCTCTCCTCTGTCCTTTCAGCGTGGGGCCCCAGGCGGGGTCTCTCCTCTGTGGGCTCAACAGAACCAGAACCAGGACCGGGGACCAGACGAGGACCTGAATCAGAATAAAAACCAGGCCAGGACCAGAACCAGATCGATTCTCCTCTCCTGTCCTGTCCTGTCCTAGGTCTATTTCCTTCTCTGCAGTCGCTCTGCTCGCTCCTGGGTCTCTCCACTCCGGGTTCACCAGCACCAGGACCAGGCCCAGTTCAGACCAGGCACCAGAACCAGCCCGGCTCTCTCCTCCTCTGCTCCTCTGCTCCTCTCTCCTCGTGTGGGTCCACTCCTGGTTTTCCCGTCTCCTCCCTCGTCTCCTCCCTGGACTCACCATGCCGTACGTGGACCGCCTGAACCGGATCTGTGGGTTCCTGGACATCGAGGAGCAGGAACACAGCGGACGTTTCTACAGACGATACTTTGTCCTCGACCCGGGGCAGGGAAAACTGCTCTGGTACATGGATAACCCACAGGTGCTACTACTAATACTAATACTATTACTACTATTTAAACGAAATGAAATGGCTTGATTCATACATGAGAAATCTGATGTTTTTGGGGTGTTTTTTTGCCTTTTTTTCATCAATTGCTGTTTCTGTTTCTAGAATTTTGTTACCGATTATTCTCCTATCTAGTGTTTGTCATGTTTTTTGTTTTTTTGTTTTTCCAGAATCTTCCCAAAGGAGCGGAGCCCGTGGGAGCCCTGAACCTGTCCTACATCTCTATGGTCAGTCTTAGGGTCACTTCAGGTCACTCTAATCATTTGTCCAGTTTGAGTTATGCAACCGTCACAGTTCATGGTTAGTCTGTTAAAATTACATTACTGGAATTTAACTTTTGAGGAAACTGAGGATGTAATTTTAGATCTGCTTGTCTCCATGGAGATGTTCGATTCCATTACATTAATGCTGAAAAATTAATTGAAAAACATGCATTCTTACTGTCAGTTGGCTCGCCTCTCCACAGATCTGACCTTTAACTTGGTCTGTAACTTGCTGTCTCCATGGAGATGCCATTGCTTTGCCTGGAATGTCCCACAATATGCCATTAAACATTTCTATATTTATATTTTTCAGCAATAAAAACACATGTTCTTGAGTAAATGCATTGAAAAACATACATTTTTACTTTGACTGGGGTCGTTTCTCCACAGATCTGACCTTTAACTTGGTCTGTAACTTCTTGTCTCCATGGAGATGCTATTGCTTTGCCTGGAATGTCCCACAGTATGCCATTAAACATGTCTATATTTGCATTAGCTCAAGTACAGGTGTTTTTATTGCTGAAAAATGTATTTAAAAACATACATTTTTACTTTGACAGGGGTAATTTCTCCACAGATCTGACCTTTAACTTGGTCTGTAACTTGATCACCTTCTTGTTTACATGGAGATGCTATTGCTTTGCCTGGAATGTCCCACAGTATTCCTTTAAACAGTTCTATATTTGCATTTACTCAAGTACAGGTGTTTTTATTACAAAAATGAATTGAAAAATGTGCATCCTTACCATAAATTGGCTCGCCTCTCCACAGCTCTGACCTTTAACTTGGTCTGTAACTTTTTGTCTCCATGGAGATGCTATTGCTTTGCCCCGAATGTACCTCAGTATGCCATTAAACATTTCTATATTTGCATTTATTCAAGTACAGGTGATTTTATTGCTAAAAAATGAATTGAAAAAGATGTATTCTTACTTTGACGGGGCTCGCCTCTCCACAGATCGGACCTGTAACTTGGTCTGTAACTTCTTATAACTACTTGTCTTCATGGAGAAATATAAAAATATAAGTTTAATAACATATGGTGGGTCATTCCAATCAGAGCAATTACATTTCCATGGAAACAAGCAGGAGGCATACACTTTCCCATCAGAAAAGTTACATAGTGGAGCTTTAAACAACTCTTAAAACCCATTTGGATCCCTCAGTTTGCCTCACCTCTTTGTCTTTTTGCAGGTGAGCGATGCCACCAAACTGCGTCCAAAGGCTGAGTTCTGTTTCGGTGAGTTTTCCTGTACTTCCTGTGTTTACTTCCTGCTTCCTCTCTGACTTCCTGCTGTACTTCCTAGTTTCTTCCGCTCTTTTGTCCCTCTTGGCTTGTTGTAGCGCTGCGTCCGGTTGTTTATGAATCGCAGAGGAAGTTGTACAGTGACCTGAGTTCACACACAGGGGTTTATTGTGTCAAAGTTCCAGTCATTTCTGTTAAATTTGACTTAAGCACGTCCAAAAGTCACGATATCGATTGTGTAAAGTTCATCTGTCGTGTTTCAGAAGAGCATCCGTTCGTCTGAAAAACCTCTGTGATTCTGTGTTTAGGTTTGAATGAATCAAGTCTTATCTCTGGGGTTTGTTTCAGTCATAAACGCTGGAATGAGGAAGTTCTACCTCCAGGCCAACGACCAGCAGGACCTGGTGGAGTGGATCTCTGTGCTGAACAACGCCACAAAAATCACTGTGAGTCTGTGGACCAGGACTAGACCAGGACTGGACCAGGACTGAACCAGGACTGAACCAGGGCTAAACCAGGACTAGACTAGGACTAAACCGGGTCTGGACCAGGACTGAATCAAGACTAGACCAGGACTGAATCAAGACTAAACCTGGACTAAACCAGGACTGGACCGGGACTGGACCGGGACTGGACCGGGACTGGACCGGGACTAGACCGGGACTAGACCGGGACCGGACCAGACCAGAATCGAACCAGAGCTAGACCAGGACCGAATCAGAGCTGAACCAGGATTAGACCAGGACTAGACTAGGCCTGAACCAGGACTGAACCAGGACAAGACAAGGACCAAACCGGGTCTGGACCAGGGCTGAACCAGGACTAAATCAGGGCTAAACCATGACTAAAACTGGAATGAACGAGTCATAAACAAGGAGTAAATAAGCAATAAACTGTGACTAAGACAGAATTCAAACTGGACAAAAAAAAACTGGACTTAAACGGGGCCAGATTCAGGACTTTATAGTTAAAGTCTGGATCAGTATTTGACCTGATCCTGGTCCGTAGTTTTACCCTCAGGCTGCAGCTAAAGCTAACAAATCAGTGCTAAATAAACAAGTGCTACCATGAGATTAGCACATGTTAAACCTGTCCACCTGTCCAGGAACATTCACATCTCAACTTTAAACTCAAGAATCTCAGGTATTTCAGAACAAGTTTGTAGAAGTTTGAACTCCAGGGTTAGCAGCTTTTACACACTACAGTTTCTAACATTGACCATTCAAATTACATTCTTTACCAGAGAGAAAATGTATTTGAAGATCTGAAAAAATAATTAATGTTTATTTCATTACAGGTGCCGAAGTCGGGGGACGGTCCGGCGCCCCCTGGAGGAGCTGAACTGTTGGGAGCAGCTAAACAAGTGTCAACAAAAACAGAAATAATCGGAGGAGTCCCCATCATCACTGCCACACAGGTACATACAGGTCTAGTACTGCCCAGAGTACTACACTGTGTCATTACCCAGTCTCTCCATGCTCAACGTACTCTTCATACTCTGTGGTGGTAAGTTACTACTGCAGCCACAGCCGCCTTAAGTCAGAGTGACAGAAGTGAGGCTGCCAATCTGTGCCATCGGCCCCTCTGAACACCTCCAAAACTCATACACACAGCACTTTCACACTACTACACTCACTACTACGACTACTACTACTGACTCCAGGTGAGAGAGAGACACACCACAGTAGATGAAAAAATTTGAGAAGTATTTGTTGCAGTATTAGTAGAAGTAGAAGTAGAATACTGAAATGAAAGCAGGTGCAGACGTGTTCAGGAATGTGATGAACCAGGAAGTACTCAGAGATACTCCACTGTTTCACTGTTAAAGAGGATGGAGGACAGATGTGTATCTATGGTTTAGTCACTACTGAAAGAACTTTAGGAGTAGTAGTAGTAGTAGGAGGAGTAGTAGTAGTAGTAGGAGTAGGAGTAGTTATTTGACTAGTAATTACAGAAATATTAACCATAAACTTGATCAACAAATCTGCATTTTGACACAGCAAGAGTGAATTCTACAGTTGAATTTTAGCTCAGATCTAAAGAAGGATTTAGCGAGGTACTCCTGACACGTTTAACCCAGATACACGGATGATGGATGGGTCAAATGCAGGTTTAGCCTTTGGAGGATGAGTCAAATGCAGGTGTAGCCTTAAAAGGATGAGTCAAACGCAGGTTTAGCCTTTGGAGGATGGGTCAAACGCAGGGAGCTCACAGTATCACAGTTTTAGTCTCAGTTCAGTATCAGTTCTTTGTTTGTTCAGTTCTCACGAGTCGTTTAGTTTTGATTGTTCTGATGTGAAAACAGGTGTGAGTTTCATCAAAGTAAAACTGTGATAAGTCTCTAGTATTTTGTTGAAGTGTTTTTATTAATAGTAGTAGCAGCATCAGTCGTGGTAGTAGTTGCAGTATTAGTAGTAGTATTATCGATAGTGGTCGTATTAGTAGTAGTTGTAGCAACAATAGTAGTACGACTAGTAGTAGTAGCTGCAGTAGTAAAAGTATAAATATTATCTCACAGAGGGTCAGAATCAAGGAAGCCTCAGTCTCAGCTGTAGTAGTAGTAGTAGTAGTAGTAGTAGTAGTAGTAGTAGTAGTAGTAGTAGTAGTAGTAGTAGTAGTAGTAGTAGTAGTAGTAGTAGTAGTAGTAGTAGTAGTAGTAGTAGTAGTAGCAGTAGTAGTAGTGAATGAATGAATGAATTTTATTGTGTCATTATGTGTTCATACAAAAATGACCTTTAATATTCTTATGAAACACCATTAACAAAATACAATAAAATACATTGGGCCAGTTTCCAGACGTGACACAAACACCAAAGACTCATTTAATCAAACTTCTTCCAGATTTTACAGAGAAATGAAGCCAAATTACAAACATTAGAATTAAACAACCATTTCATCTTGTTGTCGTCATTACACCAGAACATATCAGGGGTGAACATTTCATCAAATAAAGGATTTCTAAATGAGCAATACAACAAAAAATGAGCTTCACTTTCCACTTCTCCAACTCACACAAACCACAAAGTTTTTCTTCTTCAGGGGCTTGAGAAAACCTCTCAGTGTCTGCATCCAGAGGAAGTATCTCTGTCGCAGCTGGGCCTCAACGAGCTTTGATTCCTGCTCAAATTTGCTCTGACGGAAAATTCAGACGCCAGTTGTGCTCATAGTAGTAGTAGGAGTAGTAGTTGTACAAATATTCCCTTTGTTTTCAGGAGCAGAGCGAGGGACATAACGGTGGCGATAAGAGGAAGCCCCAGTCACAGCTGCCGTACTTTTTGTCGAGAGGAGCCCAGGAGCAGATCGTGAAGTCTGGGTTCTGCGTCAAACAGGGAGCTGTGGTGAGACTCATTTAACTGTTTACTGTCGAATCAGACGGACGAACACATTATAGACTCTCTCAGGACTCTCACAGTTATCGAACAGTTACAAGATCTAAAAATAACCCACAATAGGCGAAATCCCAGAGTATCAGCTTTATTTTTTTACATTTATTCTCTCTGTTTTTGTCTGTAAAACTCCTCACCACACACTTTATACACTTTTCTCACACAGGTATTAACATTTTCTCACATTTCTCTCGTTTAAACACTCTCAAAGTTCAAACCATCGTAGATTTAAAAAAATAAGTATAGAATGAAACAAGATCAAGACCTGTTTTCAGCCCCAAATATTTGTTAAACATTTTCCTAAGCTGTAAATAAAAATTACAGCTTTTAGAAATACTGTAACACATTTAATTTTAATGATGAACCTACGACAGGAGTGTCCAAACTATGGCCCTGGGACCAAATGCGGCCCTCAGACCAGTTTTTATTGGCCCTCAGTCCTCCTGCTGAACCGGCCCAACTGATCATAGGCAGCACTTTTAACAGTAAATTAAACTATTTCTGTTTCTGTGACCCTCCGCTTCGAATATGTTTTGAGATGTGGCCCTCGATTAAAAAAAAGTTTGGGCACCTCTGATCTACGACCTTGGACACATAAGAAATGATTAATAGCGACTTTCACAGTTCTTCTGATCGTTCTGCTGTAGTGTCTTTTTCCACCGATCCAACGTTTATGTAAATTTGTCTGAACACATTCTGGACTGTACAGGAGACACGGCACGGAGCAGACTGATGGACAATGGTCTACAGTCCCTCAGCCAATCAGGACGCAGAACACAATGGGCTTTTTGGTTCTGTATTTTCTTTAAAGGGCTCGACTTATGTTCTAATGTCGTTTCCTCATCACAAACAGACCTGGAGCTGTGTTTTGTTTCATTCGTACATGTTTAACACACAGACCCTGCGTATTTAGGCTGCGTTCTTCTCTGAAACACTCCCACTTTGTGATGTCATCATGCGGTAATACAGGAAGTGCTCGTGGAATCGCTAATCTCTACAGAACTAAACGTAAAAGGAGCTGTTTAACTTGAAAACTATGTCGTTCGCGCTTCTATACGACAATTCTGCAAACGTACTGGACAAACGACGACGTGATGGCGCTCTGAAGGGGGGGGTGACTTAGCACGGGGAGCAAAGGGAGGGCTGGACAATAAAGGGTAACGTGAAATATGTAATGTGTTAACAGTTAATACCCCACAGATGTAAAATGCTCCCTCTTTAACTTGTTTAATGTACTAATTATCAGTTTTAAAGTACTGTCTCCCGCTTTTGTTTTGTGCAGATGAAGACGTGGAAGAGGCGCTACTTCCTGCTCGATGAAAACGCTCTGAGTTACTTCAAATCTGACCTGGTGAGAGTTTTACAAAAGAAAACAGAAAGATATGACAGTGTATTTGTTAAAGGTGGTCACATTCTGATCTCATCTCATGTTTAAGTAGTAGGGAGGTTTGTGTACTTAAGAATTACTGATTATTTGGTGTAGTAATCAGTTTGGGTGAGTCATTTGTGTTAGTAAGAGTAGCAGTACCACTAGCAGTATTAGTATTATTATCAGCAGTAGCAGTAGTAGGTTTGTGTATTTGTAGTATTACTGATTATTTGCAGTAGTGTCAGTTCTGGTGAGTTATATGTGTTTGTAGTAGCAGTAACGTTTGCAGAATTAGTTGTAGTACCTGTAGTAGTAAAAGCAGCAGTAGTTGTAGCAGTAAAGGGAGTGGGAGTAGGAGTAGGAGTTGTAGTAGTAGGAGCAGCAGTAGTTTTAGTTGTAGTCATTCACAGTCCTGTTCATTGGAAACAGCTGCGTGTTCTGAATACCTCAGTGGGCCTGTCTCTGCCTGTACCTCACACAACAAGAGCTGTACCTGCACGGACAATGTGATCACACGGAGACGGAGAGACACACAGAGAGACACACGGAGAGACACACGGAGAGACACACGGAGAGACACACGGAGAGACACACGGAGAGACACACGGAGAGACACACGGAGAGACAGAGAGAGACACACGGAGAGAGACACACGGAGAGAGACACACGGAGAGAGACACACGGCAGGGTCACAGAGACTCACAGAGACTCACAGAGACTCACAGAGACTCACAGAGACTCACAGAGACTCACAGAGACTCACAGAGACTCACAGAGACTCACAGAGACTCACAGAGACTCACAGAGACTCACAGAGACTCACAGAGACTCACAGAGACTCACAGAGACTCACAGAGACTCACAGAGACTCACAGAGACTCACAGAGACTCACTTTCATATCCAAAACTCAGCTCTTATTCATGTGATCAGTAACAGTTGTGTTCATGTCCCAGAATCTGATGATGAGGGCAGGGCCTAAATGACTATGTGGGAGATTCACTGTTTTTAAAGAAATCTACAAACTTCTGATCCGCTAATGTTGAACCTTCTCACTATTTGTCTGGGATCAGCTCCACAAACTTGAAGACGTTGAACTTTGTGTCAGTTTTTGTTTCATGTGGATAGACTTACACAGATATTATAATTAATTGATTATTTTTGGGGGGTTTGTTTCAGGACCGGGAGCCGTTGAGGATGATTCCGTTAAAAGAGATTCACAAAGTTCAGGAGTGTAAACAGAGGTGTGTTTGGGACTGGGGCAGAATGACATCAGTGATAATAAATATGATCTAAATGTGTGATTCATGTTCTACAGTGAACCAATGATGAGAGACAATCTGTTTGAGTTAGTCACCAGCTACAGGACTTTCTACGTACAGGTCTGACCCTCTGCTCCTCTGACCCTCTGCTCCTCTGACCCTCTCCTCTGCTCCTCTGACCCATCCTCTGACCCTCTGCTCCTCTGACCCTCTGCTCTGCTCCTCTGACCCCTCCTCTGACCCCTCCTCCGACCCCTCCTCCGATCCTCTGCTCCTCTGACCCTCTGCTCTTCTGACCCGCTCCTCTGGCCCTCTGCTCCTCTGACCCTCTGCTCTTCTGACCCTCTCCTCTGCTCCTCTGACCCTCTCCTCTGCTCCTCTGACCCCTCCTCTTACCCTCTGCTCCTCTGACCCTCTCCTCTGCTCCTCTGACCCTCTCCTCTGCTCCTCTGACCCATCCTCTGACCCTCTGCTCCTCTGACCCTCTGCTCTGCTCCTCTGACCCCTCCTCTGACCCGTCCTCCGATCCTCTGCTCCTCTGACCCTCTCCTCTGCTCCTCTGACCCGTCCTCCGATCCTCTGCTCCTCTGACCCTCTCCTCTGCTCCTCTGACCCATCCTCTGCCCCTCTGCTCCTCTGACCCTCTCCTCTGCTCCTGACCACTCCTCTGACCCTCTGCCCCCCTGACCCTCTCCTCTGCTCCTCTGACCCTCTGCTCCTCTGACCCCTCCTCTGCTCCTCTGACCCCTCCTCTGCTCCTCTGACCCCCTGCTCCTCTGACCCCCCTGCTCCTCTGACCCCCCTGCTCCTCTGACCCCCCTGCTCCTCTGACCCCCCTGCTCCTCTGACCCCCTGCTTCTCTGACCCTCTGCTCTTCTAACCCGCTCCTCTGCTCCTCTGACCCTCTGCTCCGCTCCTCTGACCCTCTGCTCCTCTGACCCTCTGCTCCTCTGACCCTCTCCTCTGCTCTTCTGGCCCTCTGCTCCTCTGACCCTCTGCTCTTCTGACCCTCTCCTCTGACCCCTCCTCTGACCCTCTGCTCTTCTGACCCTCTCCTCTGCTCCTCTGACCCTCTGCTCCTCTGACCCTCTCCTCTCCTCCTCTGACCCTCTCCTCCTCTGACCCCTCCTCTGACCCTCTGCTCCTCTGACCTTCTGCTCTTCTGACCTTCTCCTCCTCTGACCTTCTGCTCCTCTGCTCCTCTGACCCTCTGCTCCTCTGACCCCTCCTCTGACCCTCTCCTCTGCCCCTCTCCTCTGCTCCTCTGACCCCTCCTCTGACCCTCTGCTCCTCTGGCCCTCAGCTCCTCTGACCCCTCCTCTGATCCTCTGCTCTCTTTCAGGCTGACAGTCCAGAGGACATGCACAGTTGGATTAAGGCCATCTCTGGAGCGATCGTGGCTCAGCGAGGACCAGGACGATCTTCTAGTTCTGTACGTGACTCACTTTTCCACACGAGGCTCCACGGCTCCTGAACTTTACAGTTTTTAGTCATTTTAGTTTTTTGTTTGACGGTGAAGTTTGGTTTTCAGATCCGACAGACCCGACGTCTGTCCACTCCGTGTTTGGAGAGGTACACTCCTTTCTGCAGCCTCCTCTCCACGTAGGTCCCACCAAAATAAGAGCGTAACTCCTCCAAATTAAACCTCTTCACAATAAGAGCATCTCTCACCTTTTCAAAATAAAACTCATGTCCATCACAACCTCCATTTTCCCACCATTACAGTTTAACTAACAGTTTTTAAACTCAAAATAGAAATGATCTTTACACTTTACAATGCCACGGATTTTATCAACATTCCCTGGGGGTGTGATGCTAACTGTGGGCACTGCTCTGTCTGAAGGTCTGTTACTCAAAATAGACTTTAATCTGAGCTTTTCTTTAGCACAATCTTGTTTTTTGTGTTAAACGAGTCCCTCTCAAATAGCATTATGAGCACATGAAAATGTGTCGTTTAAATCTGTTTTGTATCTTAAAAACTATTTGACAGAGACAGAGAGAGACAGACAGAGACGGAGAGAGACAGACAGACAGAGAGAGAGACAGACAGACAGAGAGACAGACAGAGAGAGATAGACAGAGACAGACAGAGAGAGAGAGAGACAGACACAGACAGAGAGAGAGAGCGAGACAGACAGACAGAGAGAGAGAGACAGAGAGAGAGAGAGAGACAGAGAGAGAGAGAGGGAGACAGACAGAGAGAGACAGACAGAGAGAGAGAGAGAGACACAGACGGCGAGAGAGACGGACAGAGAGACAGACAGAGAGAGAGAGACAGACAGACAGACAGAGACAGACAGAGAGAGAGACAGAGACAGACAGAGAGAGAGACAGACAGACAGCCAGAGAGACAGACAGACAGAGAGAGGCAGACAGAGAGACAGACAGAGAAAAAAGTTTTTAAAAAGTAAAAAAAGTATTTGACAGTACTAATTTGTGCCTCATGACATGTAAAAATGATTAAAACCCTGGATTTGAACTCGCAACCACAAAAAGAGTGAGTCCCATGTCACAGCAGATCTGTCCTCGTCACTGTTTTACCTTTTTCTTTCTTCACGCTCTGCTTTTATTTGTAAGTACAGCTGTGACGTCATTAACCCGTCTGTGTTCTAACCCCACGTGTGCTTTGTCTCTCTCACTCCCTCCTCTGTCTCTCTCCCTCTCTCCTTCCCTCCTTCCCTCTTTCCCCTCTTCTGTTCTTCCTCTGCAGAGAGTGAGGTGCGACGGTGAATTTTTAACCTTCACAAACTGAGCCCCCGCCCAACGCCGCTCCTCCGCCAATCACAGCCCTTCTTTTATGAATACACTTCCTGTTTCCAAGCAGACGCACCAGCACTTTTTTGTACGTTTCTCAGATTATAACATGAAGTATTTATATTGGCCAACGTTACATTTGAGGCTCTGTGTGTCAGATGCCCTCCCTGTGTCTCAATGGGGTCTTATTCACTGTAAAAGCATGTTTTTTGGGTGTTTTTGGGGTGTTTTTTGGATGTTACACTGAAAAACATGCATCCTTATTGTGAGCGGGCTTGCATCTCCACAAACCTGACTCGTATCCCAATTGTTTCCATGGAAATATAGTTTCTTTGGCTATAATATTCCACTTTATGGCACAAAATGAATCTACCTCCATGGAGACAGTTCTGAAATATGGTTTTAACTTTCTGTTTCGATGGAATCATCCATGTAAGGTGCCACCTCTAGAAAGTTACGCAGTGTTGCTTTCATTTTCCCCAAATAGACCCCGCCTTTTTGGATGTACATTCTCTAAATTTCATCCATGTCATTCTCAGTAACATCATGAATCATGTTTTTTTTTTTAACTTCAAGTTCCTCTGCCTCCATTTCCCTTGATCCCCCGCTGTGTGAGCTCACTTCCTGTCCTGACCCTGTACTTCCTGTTTCTCTCAGGACTCTGACTCCTCCTCCACGTTCTACCTTCAACTCCAACCCCCAGAATCCCACGCTCCTGACCCCGCCCACTCCGGACCCGGGACACTTCCTGGGGCTGTTACCGAGGAGACCGCGCTGCCGTCTGTCGCTCCCAGACACCATCCCCTCGGCGACGAGCGAGTGACGGAGCAGTCGCCGTGGAAACGACGCAGCCGCGAAGAGATGGAGCTGCCTCCGGGCGACCTGCAGGTGACGCTCATCTGAGGTGCCGCGGGAGGGCATCCGGGTTAAAGCATTCGGGGAGGGCCTGTGAGAGGGCGTCCGGGTTACACGTTCTGCTGTTCACCTGACGGAGGGCATCTGGGGCACGTGAGGTCGTCCTGGTGTTTGTAAAGTACTGACTCTTTTCCGACAAAGATGGAGAACAGTGGTGTAGTCTGAGCATGGATTTACCTTAATTAAACTTTAGTCTTAGCAGCAAAATCATTTCACTTTCCCTTTTTTTTTTTTTTGCAATATTTTCAATAGATTTCTTTTGGGAATCACAAAATCGACAAACAAATGGGATTTATTTTGCTCCAGTATTTTCTGAAGACGAGTCCGTTCACCGATAAATCTCCCCGAGTTCAGACGGGGGCATGGAGGATTGACAGGCGGTTCAGCCAGTCAGCAGCAGGCGTGGTCCATCCGTATCAAAACAAACATGGCCGCTCACGAGGAAAAAAGACAAAAATATCGCTGAAAAAACGTGGACTTCTGCAGAACTCCGTTAATCTGAGGTGAGAGAAATGTCATTTTTTTGTAAATGATTCGTGGCCAATGAGAGCCTTCGTTTCATGTGCGTCGCTGAAATAAACAAATCTGATTGGACGGTTGCGTTTGGTTGCGATATTAGTCTGGATTTAACTGGCAAACGTTAATCCCAGACCAGACTACACCACTGGACGACATTTTGAACTCCTGAAAACTCCAATCACCAGTTTTTATACATTTGAGGAGAACTTGTTATACCTAGATTTTAATTTTTTATTTTTTTTTGTCAATTTTACTCTACTTAAAGGTCCTTTGTTACGCATAATTGACTCGTGTGAGCTTTTAGTTACAGGTTTAATGCTGTTACCTCATCAAAAACACACCTGTTGTGTTTTGTTTGAGTAATCCTTTTATTATTCGTCTGTCCACATCTCCAAAGTGCTCCGTTGCACCTTGTGATGTCATGAAGTGATAGTTTTCAAGCCACGTTGTTAAATCTGTGATGAGGAAACAACGTTATAACTTAGATCTGAAAATGGCGTAATACTGGCCCTTTAAAAATACATCAAATTGACTTTTTCAAACTGGTCTCCACTGTGATGCAAACTATTTAACCATTTAACTTCTCTGTTTTTGTGTGTTAGTGTTTGTGCGTTTTGCGTAAACAGGGTTGGGACTGAACTTTTCTAAATGTGTGTATAGTTTTTAAGAACATTTGATTTCATGAACTTTAAAATGGTAAAGTTTTTCAATCGTTTCACAATATTAAGTCCTGGTTTAGACCTGGTTTAGACCTGGTTTAGACCTGGTTTAGACCTGGTTTAGACCTGGTTTAGACCTGGTTTAGACCTGGTTTAGACCTGGTTTAGACCTGGTTTAGACCTGGTTTAGACCTGGTTTAGTCTTGTTTAGTCTTGGTTTAGTCCTGGTTTAGTCCTGGTTTAGACCCAGGTTCAGTCGTCGTTTCGGTCCTGCTTTAAACTGGTTTAGTCCTGGTTTTATCCTTGCTTAGTCCTAGTTTAGTCTTGGTTGAGTCCTGGTTTAGATCGGGTTTAGACCCAGGTTCAGTCCTGCATTAGACCTGGTTTAGTCCTGGTTTAGTCCTAGTTTAGACCTGGTTTAGACTCAGGTTCAGTCCCTCTTTAATTCTGGTTTAGATCTGATTTAGTTCTGGTTTAGTCCTGGTTTAATCCTGTTTTAGTCCTGGTCTAGTCCTGGTTTAGTCTTGGTTTAGTCCTGGTTTAGTCCTAGTTTAGACTTGGTTTAGTTCTGGTTTAGTCCAGGTTTAGATCGGGTTTAATCCTGGTTAAATCTGGGATTTTGACTTGGTTCCATCTCTGATTTAGACACTACTTAAGACCTGGTTTAGTCCTGGTTTAGACCTTTAGTCCCTCATTTACTCTCTAGTTTAGTCCTGGTTTAGTCCTGGTTTAGTCCTGGTTTAGTCCTGGTTTAGACCTTGTATAGTGTCTGTTGTTTTTATTCTCTTCACAAAATCACCTAAACTTTCTTGACGCTGTAATGTCCATGTTCATCCACCAGAGGACGCCAAACCCACACTGTCTGATATTAAACCTGAGCACCGCACATGAAGTCAAGTGAGAAATCATTTTTAACCAAAGAAAAACTGTTAAAGAGGGGGTATTGTGCAGAAAGGATTTATTTTAGGTTTTTACCACGTTATAAGTCTTTTCCCTCATCAAAAACAGCCTGGAGAGGTTTAGACGTCATCCACACACATCCAGGCCCCATTCAAACCATCTTTACATTCAGCAGTACGAGTTTGTACAAGGCTCCGCCCACAACCCTACATCCCTCACGCTCATACCCCACAGAAGTAAAATACCCCCTCTTTAAACTCCTCACTGTTTGCACCGTGCTGTGGCAGAACGAGATAATCATGTAAATGTTTAAAGTGGATTTTATGTCTTGGTTGTGGGTTTATTTTTATTTTATTTTCATTTTGGTGTTAATATTTCCATTTGACGCTGGTTGGTTGGTTTGTTTGTTTGTTTGTAAACCTCGTGTCACATAGAAAGTGCCTGTCCAGATGTTTAACACGTTTTGATGGAAAAAAACACGTAGTATTTATTAAAATGTTTTCAGAATAAAAGTCCCTGTATCATTATTATTATTATGCTTTTATTTTGAAGGGATGTCACTTTAATCCATCCCTCACACCCTATCCCTCATTCTCTCTCCATTGCTCGTTTTTCTCTTTTTCTCTCTGTATCCCTTTTTCTCTCTGTCCATCCCTCCTTTCTCTCTGTCCCTCCTTTTCTCTCTCTCCATCCCTTCTTTCTCTTTTTCTCTATCCCTCATTTTCTCTCTCTATCCCTCCTTTTCTCTTTCTCTCTATATCTCCTTTTCTCTCTCCATCCCTCCTTTCTCACTATCCCTCCTCTCTCTCTATCCCTCCTTTCTCTCTTTCTCTCTATCCCTCCTCTCTATCCCTCCTTTTTCCCTCTCTCTATCCCTCCTTTTCTCTATCTATCTGTCCCTCCTTTCTCGCACTATCTATCTTCTCTCTCTATCTCTCTGTCTTTCTCTATTCCTTCTCTCTCTCTATCCATCCTTCTCTCACCCCCTTCTTCTCTTTGTCCTTCTCTTTCTCTCACTCCTCTCTCTCTCTCTCTCTCTGTTTCTCTGTTTTCTTTCATCTCTTTTTCAATCCAAAAGTTACGTAACTTTGTGTCACTAAATTCTCAGAAACACTTTTTGGAGGATTTTGAGATTCATTCGACGGGAACAAAGTCATAAATATAAAGTTTAAGAACAGAGAGAAATAAGGGACCTGATGTAGACCTGGTTCAGTCCTGGTTTAGTCCTGGTTCAGTCCTGGTTTAGATCTTATTTAGCTCTTATTCAGTCTTGTTTTGGTCCTCTTTAATCCTGGTTTAGTTCTGGTCTGGACCTGGTTTAGTTCTGGTTTGGACCTGGATGATTTCTGGTTTGGACCTGGTTTAGTTCTGGTTTGGACCTGGTTTGGACCTGGTTTAGTTCTGGTTTGGACCTGGTTTAGTTCAGGTTTGGACCTGGTTTAGTTCTGGTTTGGATCAGGTTTTGCAGTAAAACACAGAACAGGGAAAAGTCATATATTTTAGGATTAAGGTTTGGACCAAAAATAAGTTACTACAGGAAATTTACGGCTGTAGTGAAACACGAAGTGAAGAGAGTCTGTGTGAGAGGGTCAGAGGAGAGGGGCAGAGGAGAGGGGCAGAGGGGCAGAGGTGCAGAGGAGAGGGTCAGAGGAGAGGGTCAGAGGGTTAGAGGAGAGGGACAGAGGTGCAGAGGAGAGGGTTAGAGGAGAGGGTCAGAGGAGAGGGACAGAGGTGCAGAGGAGAGGGTCAGAGGGTTAGAGGAGAGGGTCAGAGGAGAGGGGCAGAGGAGAGGGGCAGAGGGTTAGAGGAGAGGGGCAGAGGAGAGGGTCAGAGGGTTAGAGGAGAGGGTCAGGCGAATAGAGGTGTATACTGGTGTATATAAGTCTTGATTCCTCTGTGACGTGTCGAGCGCCGAGTCGTGCGTCAGTTTGTGTTTTGTTCCAGTCGTTGTAAATGGACTCACTACATTTATCAAACTCAGAGTTATGTAACAGGACACAGCTGGCTCTGCTCTGAACGGAGCATCTCACAGACACTCGAACGCACCGCGCTCAAAACACAAGATCAGGGACAGACTTTAAAACGAGGAAAACAGATTAGTTTAAAAGGTCATTTATTTCACAGAAATGACTCTTGTAGCTTTAAATCATGTTATAATGTCTTTACCTCCTCAAAAAACAGACCTGGAGTTGTGTTTTGTTTCATTCACACATGTTTGAGTCACACTTTATTATTAGTCTGTTACATCTCCAAACCTCAAAACGCTCTGTTCCACCTTGTGATGTCATCAAGTGGTAGTTTTCAAGTTAACAGCGACTTTTACTTTTAGTTCAGTAGAATAATAATAATAATAATAATAATAAATTTTATTTATGTAGCGCTTTTCAAGATACTCAAAGACACTTTACATAGAAGAACAATAAAAAAATATATATATATATACAAACATTTAAAATCAACACTCATAATAATTAAAGATTAAAAGCAGCTTTAAACAGTTGAATCTTTAGGTGTAGAAGATTGGCAATTCCAGAAGCTGAAATGATCCAAATGATTCTAGTGACGACATATGGAATTTAAAAACACAGTGGAGCACTTCCTGTAACACCACATGATGACATCACAAAGTGGAACAGAGTGTTTTCCATTTAAGAGAAGAACTCAGCCGCCTTGTTATGTCATGTATTTTTCACGTTAACACCTGCCTTTTACTACTTTTGTTCGGTTGAGATTGAATGAATTTCGGCAGATTTGTCAGAGAATTTCCCGCAGTGGGGCTTTAATGTGCTTTAATGGATTCTAATGTGATGAAATGTCCCGTAGTGGGGCTTTAACCTTGTTCTAATGTGATGGAGGTTTGTCTTTACTCCAGTACAGATTGAATGAAATGATCCAAATGATTCTAGAAATGAAGGTGTGTGGAGTTTAAAAACACATCGGAGCACTTCCTGTATCACCACATGATGACATCACAAGGTGGAACAGAGCGTTTTCAGTTTGACACAAGAGCTCTATGTTTAAATCTGCAGGTTTTGTGAGTTAAACATGTGCGAATGAAACAAAAAGCACAACTCCAGGTCTGTTTTGTGATGACAAAAAATAACATAGATCAGAAAATAGAGTAATCTGGGCCCTTTAATCTGGTGGAATTTATTGTTTAACTGTCAGATTGTCGTCAAATTAAATGAAATGAAGCCGTAAAATGAATATGACGCGTTTGTGGAGCGAATCCTAAGCAAATATTGAGAAGATTAAACATTTGTGGATCAGGAGTTTGGAGATTTCTTCTGAAACTACGACATCAGACAGATTAGAACATTTTTTGCCTGTTTTGGTGAAAATGTTCTCGCTCTCGGACTTTAAGAGACGCCTTTAAAAGTGAATTTCTCCATAGTGAGTTTATAAAGCTCCACCTCGTATCTTATCTGTCCCTCGGTCCATAAGAGCTTAGAGTAAAGACGCTGGATTCACTCACATTCTCTGGTGTTTTTATAACAAATCTCTAGTCAAATCCACAAATGTTTTTCCCTGATCAACACCACAGCATGTGGAAGGGCATCTGACACACTACAGGAGGACGGGAGGGCATCTGACACACTACAGGAGGACGGGAGGGTATCTGACACATCTGCAGGAGGACGGGAGGGCATCTGACACATCTGCAAGAGGACGGGAGGGCATCTGACACATCTGCAGGAGGACGGGAGGGCATCTGACACTACAGGAGGATGGGAGGGCATCTGACACACTACAGGAGGACGGGAGGGCATCTGACACACTACAGGAGGACGGGAGGGCATCTGAGAAGTGTTGTGTAACGTTTTATATCCAGAACATTTTCACATCAATACTTTCCAGCTCTTTGTGATGTAACCTACGTTTCCCAGAATGCACCTCTGCTCTGAGGTCATTATTTACAGAGACATAAACACAGAGCCATGTGCGCTCACGTTAACTACAATCTATAGTTTCATCTTTAAATCTACAGAGTCTTTGTTCTCTGTGACTGTTCTGACGGGGTGAAATGTCCCGCAGTGGAGCTTTAACTCTGTTCTAATGGGATGAGATGTTCCGCAGTGAGGCCTTGTCCTGGGTTAGTCCTGGTTTTGTTCTGGTTTAGACGCAGTTTGGACCCGGTTTGTACCTGGTTTTGGTTTTATTTTAGTTCTGTTTCAATCTGGATTAAATCCTGGTTTCAGTCCAGGGTTGGTTTTATTTTAGTTCTGTTTTAATCCAGATTAAGTCCTGGTTTTAGTGCAGGGTTAGTCCTAGTTTAAATCTTAATTTAATCCCATTTAGTCCCTGTTTAGTCCTGGTTTAGTCCTGGTTTAGTTCTGGTTTAGTTTTGGTTTAGTCCTGGTTTAGTCCTAGTTTAGTCCTGGTTTAGTCCTAGTTTAGTCCTGGTTTAGTCCTGGTTTAGTCCTGGTTTAGTCCTGGTTTAGTCCTGGTTTAGACCTGGTTTAGTCCTGGTTTAGTCCTGGTTTAGTCCTGGTTCAGTCCCGGTTTAGACCCGGTTTAGTCCTGGTTTAGTCCTGGTTCAGTCCCGGTTTAGACCCGGTTTAGTCCTGGTTTAGTCCTGGTTTAGTCCTGGTTTAGTCCTGGTTTAGTCCTGGGTTATTCCTGGTTTAGTCCTGGGTTAGTCCTGTTTAGACCCTGTGGTGGTTCCGATCATCGTCTGGAAAAATCAACATCCAAACAAAAGTTTTACCGGAGATGACCTAACACAGAACGCCGGGATTAACGGGAACATGAACGCATCACAGGACAGGAATCATTCAGTAAATCAGGACTAAACCAGGACTAAACCAGGACTGAACCAGGACTGAACCAGGACTGAACCAGGACTGAACCAGAACTAAACCAGGTCTAAACCAGGACTAAACCAGGATTAAACCAGGACTAAACCAGGACTAAACCAGGATTAAACCAGGACTGAACCAGGACTGAACCAGGACTAAACCAGGACTGAAGATCACTGTGGCAGGTTTCTCCTAAAACATAATGTCAAATGATAACACAATAAAAACACGAGAAATGAGCAGAAACCATCTCCAGGTCTTGGTCTGGTCTTGGTCTGGTCTTGGTCTGGTCTTGGTCTGGTCTTGGTCTGGTCTTGGTCTGGTCTTGGTCTGGTCTTAGTCTGGACCTGATCTGCAGGACTGGACTTTGTGTCTGTTCTGATTGATGCAGTGATGTGTGGACAGTTTAATAGATATTTTAGAGGTTTAATCTCTTTCCCAGAATGACTGTAGGTCTCAGGTCCTTTTTTGGATTGTGTTTGTGCAGGATTAAGTCTGTATTTAGACTCTTTGGGTCCTTGTTTAGTCCTACAGTCTGAGTTTGGTTTGTGCATGTTCAGGTTTTCTGTCTGTCTCTGTGTCTCTGGGTCCATGTTGGACATTGTCCTGGTGCATGTTCAGATCTTGTGTCTGTCTTTTGGTCCATGTTGGACATCGTCCTGGTGCATGTTCAGATCTTGTCTCTGTCTTTGTGTTAAACTCAGTTCTGCAGAGTCACAGTGAGCCCCTCTGACGTCACAGCCCTCAGGACCAATCAGAGCGCGTGTTTACTCCAGAGCCTTTATAAACGTGCGCTCTCTCTGCTCCATCTCAAACTCTGGTCTCAGGATGCGCCTCTCTCTGCCGCTCCTCCTGCAGCTCCTCCTGCCGCTCCTCCTGCCGCTCCTGCTGCTCCTGCCGCGCGCGCACTGCGGCAGGGACAGGCGCGCACCGCTCCCATGTCCGGACAGGTGCGACAAGTCCACGTGCGCGCCTCTACCCGCGGACTGTCTCCATGCGGACGTCCTGGACAAGTGCTCGTGCTGCCCCGTGTGCGCGAGCGGAGAGGGCGAGGTGTGCGCCGCGGACGCGGACTGCGCAGAGGGCATGCGCTGCGCGCTCCCGCCCGGGGCCGTGCAGGTGTCCGCCACCGTCAGACACAGAGGGACCCTGGGCGCGTGCGTGTGCGCCAGCTCGGAGCAGGTGTGCGGTAGTGACGGGGTTTCGTACAGAAACATCTGTGAACTGAAGCGCGCGAGTCTGAAGCAGCCCACCGTGATCGCGGTGCAGCGCGGCGCGTGCGGCGGAGGTGAGTACACGCGCGCGTATCACACACAAAAGTTCTAAAGTCACGTGTCCAGAGGCAGGTGAAGCTCTGCATGTGTTTGTACAACACAGACATGAGACAGAGGTCTACACTTAAACCTGAGCCACAGGACCAGTCTGTGTGTCACGTGACCCCATGACCTTAAAATACCTGAGGACGACACTGAGTTTATGTCTGCTCCTGTGAGTCTGCAGCCCTGAGTCAAGGTGCACGGCTCAACGGCACAAAGTCTGTTCACAGTCTCACTGTCTCACTGTCTCACAGTCTCACAGTCTCACTGTCTGCAGCAGTGGAGCCGCTCTGACCCTGTGCTCTCCTCAGGACTCTGCTAGTCCTGGTTCAGTCGCTCTAGTCCTGGTCCTGCTTCAGTCCTGGTCTAGTCCTGGTCATGTCCTGGCCTCGGTTCAGTCCTGCTCTGGTCCTGCTCTAGTCCAGGTCCCGGTCTAGTCCTGGTCTGACCCTGCACATTCCTGCTTGTTGTCTTTTGCTGACACTGCAGTTTGTATTGAAGATCCCAGACACAAAAATATGCACCAAATTCTCCACAGAGCCAGAGATGAGATTTATAGATCAAATATTCCGTGTCTGTGATGATTTTAAACTCTCAGAAGGAAATTTAGGTCAAACATTTGGGATGAGTCAGTTTTCCTTTAAATTCCAGTGTGATTATATCATTTGTAAACAGAGTGCCCAACATTATACAACACAAAGTGTGACTGGAGCAGCACAGACATGAAAAAAGAGTAAACCCAGACTAAACCCAGACTAAACCCGGACTAAACCTGGACTAAACCCGGACTAAACCTGGACTAAACACGGACTAAACCCGGACTAAACCCGGACTAAACCTGGACTAAACCCGGACTAAACATGGACTAAACCCGGACTAAACATGGACTAAACCCGGACTAAACCCGGACTAAACATGGACTAAACCCGGACTAAACCCGGACTAAACCTGGACTAAACCCGGACTAAACCCGGACTAAACCCGGACTAAACCTGGACTAAACCCGGACTAAACCCGGACTAAACATGGACTAAACCCGGACTAAACATGGACTAAACCCGGACTAAACCCGGACTAAACCCGGACTAAACATGGACTAAACCCGGACTAAACCCGGACTAAACCCGGACTAAACATGGACTAAACCCGGACTAAACCCGGACTAAACCTGGATCAGGCCTTTGGGTCTGTGTTTGTTGTGAGTCTGGTTTTGGTGCAGTGGCGTCAGCAGAATTTGACCGGTCGATGGGTCAGATCCAGTTACCTCCAAAAGTCAAAGTCACTGTCTGCTAAAGTTTAGTCCCGGTTTAGTCCTGTTCAGTCCTGGTTTAGTCCTAGTTTAGTCCTGGTTTAGTCCTGGTTCAGTCCCGGTTCAGTCCTGGTTTAGTCACGGTTTGATCCTGATATGTAGTTCTGGTTTGGTTCAAATTTGGTTGAGAACTGGTTTATTCATGACCTAGACCTAGTCCAAGTTCAGACCTGGCTCAGCTCTGGTTTAGTCCTGTTTTAGTCCTGGTTTAGTCCCGGTTTAGTCCCGGTTCAGTCCCGGTTCAGTCCCTGTTCAGTCCTGGTTCAGTCCTGGTTTAGTCCTGGCTTAGTCCTGGCTTAGTCCTGGTTCAGTCCTGCTTGTCAAACACAGGTGCGTTTGTTTTGGCGTCTGCTCTGAGCTGTTGGTCATGTGACCTTTCTGCTCACAGGGAGACTCCACAGTTTCCTCCACATTTTAAATCCTGTAAAAACATTAAAAACATTAAAAAACATAAGTGACTTTGGTGGTGGTCCAGGTTTAGCCCTGGTTTAAAAGTCACTTTAATTTTCCAAAAAACAGATTTAATAAGATGGAAGAGGAAAAACATTTTATGGTAGGTTCAGTCTTAGTTTAGTCCTGCTTTATTCCTCGTTTAGTCCTGGTTTAGTCCTGCTTTAGTCCTGCTTTAGTCCTGCTTTAGTCCTGCTTTAGTCCTGCTTTAGTCCTGCTTTAGTCCTGCTTTAGTCCTCACTTAGTCCTCGTTTAGTCTTCGTTTAGTCCTGTTTTAGTCTTGGTTTAGCCCTGGTTGAGTGTTGGTTCAGTCCCGGTTTAGTCCTGGTTTAGTCCTGTTTTAGTCCTGGTTTAGTCCTGGTTTAGTCCTGGTTTACTCCTGGTTTAGTCCTGGTTTAGTTCTGGTTTAGTCCTGGTTTACTCCTGGTTTAGTCCTGGTTGAGTGTTGGTTTAGTCCTGGTTCAGTCCTGGTTCAGTCCTGGTCTTCTCACAATCATCTGAAACACGTCTAAACGTGTCTGCGCAGGTTTAAATCGATATCATCAAATCCACGAGAGATTCACGCAATGGTAAAACATCAAATATGACAAATATGTGAACAAGTCCCGACCGCGAGCGCAGGTGAGGGCCAGTGGTCACATGGTCACATTTTTATACGCCGCTTTTCCACCTTTACACACAGGAACATCTCACAGAAATACATCTCCACAAAAGTTCTCTTCTTGATTTGGCATTAAAGTCGCTGTAACTGGTTTTTACTCTTAAAAAAACAGAACTAGTTTATTTTATATGAACTCAGAGCGTCCTAATTCTCCACAGTGATGAGTTTATAAGTGCTTTTGGACGTTACGCAGTACTAACAACAACCAGCAGGGGGGTCGACAGGCGGGGGGGCAAACGGGTCTGCTGTCCAGGGACCCCAGGGTCTTAGGGGCCCACAATTCTTCCTATTAATTTATATTATAGGGGGGCCGATGTGAGGCTTTTTACCCCGGGCCCCCAAATGTGTGTCGATGGACCTGACGACTAGAATGCTAACAGTGCACAGTGCAAAAAAAAAAAAAAAAAGCTTTATAATTAGATGTAGACAGCACACAGCTGCACTCAGAGCTGCTTTTAGAACAAAACCAGGGACCGATCCAGCTTTTTTGGTTCCGATCCCCATATCGATACTTTGACTATGAACCGATACCAGTGTAGACACGGAAAATACAACTTATTTATATTAGTTCACTTTTATACAAGAGATACAACTGTGTTATGCAACTGGTATTTACAGAGTACAGCAGATACAGTCCCTGCGCCCTCTGCTGGCATTTGTGTATATTGCTCTCAGTAGTAGTAGTAGTAATAGTAGTATTTACCCTGCATCAATCGTATTTATAGCTGTTTTAGCCCTGGTTCAGTCCTGGTTTAGTCATCATTTAGTCCTGGTTCAGTCCTGGTCCAGGCCTGGTTCAGTCCTGGTTTAGTCATCATTTAGTCCTGATTCAGTCCTGGGTAAGACCTTGTTTAGTCCTGGTTTAGCCCTGGTTCATTCCTGGATTTAGTCCTGGTTCAGTCCTGGTTCAGTCTGCATTTAGTCATCATTTAGTCCTGGTTAAGACCTTGTTTAGTCCTGGTTTGAAGCTGAAAGAGTGTGTCATTACCCACAGTGAAACGACATGGACTGAAAGGAAACTCTGCAGGAAGAAGACATTACTCCAAAAGAAACATAAAAACCCAGATTACAGTTTTCAAATGCTTACAAATTGAACTGTTTGGACATAATGAGCATCGTTACGTTTGAAGGAAAAAAGGGGAAACTTGCAGCCTGAGAACATCATCCTGACTGTGAAACACAGGGGTGGCAGCATCATGTCGTGGAGTTGTTGTTTTGACTGGTGCACTTCACAAAATAGATGCATCATGAGGAAAGAACATTATGTGGAAATACTGAAGCAACATCTCAAAACATCAGTCAGGAAGTTAAAGTTTGGGCACAAATGGGTCTTCCAGATGGACAATAACCTGAAGTATAGTGCCAAAATGGTGACAAAGAGGCTTAAGGGTAACAAAGTCAACGTTTTGGAGTGGCCATCACAGTTGAAAATGTATGGGCAGACCTGAAAAAACGTGCGAGCGAGGCGGCCTACACACTTGGCTCAGTTACACCAGTTCAGTTTGGAGGAAAGGGCCAAAATTCCAGTCAAATATTGAGAGAAGTTTGTGACAGGAAATCCAAAACGCTTGACCCAAGTCACATAGTTTAAAGGCAAAAGGAACAAATACTAATGAAATGTATGTAAACTTTTGACTTTGAAGAAATGAATGAAAAATTGTGTAAAAAAATCCTTGTCTCAGTCATTATTTGGTTAATCCCAACTGACCTAAAACAGAAGTATTGTCTGTTTTCATGTCAGTGAGAAAAAACAGTGTATGTGTATTTTATAAGGTGTAGGTAAATGTCTGGTGTCAACTGTATAAATTCCATAAACAAAACCTTAAAAGTAAACCTGGTCTAAACAAGGTCTCTTTCAGTCCGGGGTGAGACCGGGACCAAACCGTCCACAGTTGTTGAACCTCATCCTCCTCGGCTGTTTTCACTTGGGATGAGTCATTTTGAATAATTTAAACTTTTACAAGAAATAAGATCAGGTTTAAATTCAAGCCAGCAGATTTGAGTCCCAGAGGACCGTTTAGTGTTTTTAAAATTTAATAATGTGTCAGAGGAAAAGTCCAGATGTGCGGAGGAGGCGGGGTTATGTAAGAGACAGCGGTGATGTCACTTCCTGTCTTCTGTCTGCAGATGTGGGCGATCTGTAAACATCCTGTAAGACTAAAACAACCAGACTAAATCAGGACTAAACCAGGACTGAACCAGGACTGAACCAGGACTGAACCAGGACTGAATCAGGACTGAACCAGGTCTGAATCAGGAGTGAACCAGGACTGAATCAGGACTGAATCAGGACTGAACCAGGACTGAACCAGGACTGAACCAGGTCTAAACCAGGTCTAAACCAGGACTGAACCAGGACTGAACCAGGACTGAACCAGGACTGAACCAGGACTGAATCAGGACTAAACCAGGACTAAACCGGGACTGAATAAGAACTAAACCGGGACTGAACCGGGACTAAACCAGGACTGAATCAGGACAGAATCAGGACTGAACCAGACTAAACCAGGACTAAACCAGGACTGAATCAGGACTGAATCAGGACTGAATCAGGACTGAATCAGGACTGAACCAGACTAAACCAGGATTAAACCAGGACTGAACCAGGTGATTAACATAAATGAAAAAAGTTTAATACTAAATACTTTACTATTACTACTATTACACAAATACTACACAGAGAAGCACGAGGCATAAATGACACATTGTGGTTAGTATTCTATTTACTAGTTACTACAGTGATAAAAAGTAGTATTAGTGATAGTAGTGGCACTGTAGCAGTAGCGGTACATGTAGTAGCAGTACTGTAGTACTGTGGTGTTTGTGTTAAACATTTCACAACAGTCAAAGTTTGTCCCTCATAAACAGTTCTGTCCACAAGAAAACCACAACAATGAAGTTTACAGCACATAAACAGTGTGTTTTTATACTACTGTGTACTCTGACTGTAGTACTGTGTGTACTTCAAGGCTGCACCATATAGGAAAAACAATAACAATATAATTATGATGTGTTAATTTACTTCTCGCACAATAGATTCTGTAAAATTAAAGCAAAAAAAATGCACATTTTTCATTTTTTAAATCAAACTGAGTCAGTAGAAACAGAAAAAAACAAGACCAACACAAATATAATGTAGGATTTAATCAGAAACTCATGAATATAATCTGCTTTATGTCCACTTCACTTTCCAAAAACACTTAACTATTACAGCCAATACTGCGATATCAATATTTTCTCGACATGTGCAGTCATAGTGTACTTCACTGATTGCATTAGTTTGTGTACTCGAGTCTTATGTACTTGTGTGTGTATTTGGCCCCCAACAGTCCGAGGCACAGATATAACTTGAATGCACTTGTGTACCTCACTGGCTGTAGTACTGTGTGTACTTGTGTATTCGACCTCCAACAGTCCGAGGCACAGATATAACTTCAATGCACTCGTGTATCTCACTGACTGTAGTATTGTGTGTACTTGTGTATTATTATACCTCACTAACTGCATTACTCTTGTATACCTGTGTATTATACCTCACTGACTGTAGTACTTGTGTGTACATGTGTATTATTATACCTCACTAACTGCATTACTCTTGTGTACCTGTGTATTATACCTCACTGACTGTAGTACTTGTGTGTACATGTGTATTATTATACCTCACTAACTGCATTACTCTTGTGTACCTGTGTATTATACTTCACTAACTGTAGTACTTTTGTGTACATGTGAATTATTATACCTCACTAACTGCATTACTCTTGTGTACCTGTGTATTATACCTCACTGACTGTAGTACTCGTGTGTATTTCAGAGTCGTCCCATGCAGACAGTCTGAGACACAGATATAACTTCATCGCGGACGTTGTGGAGAAGATCGCCCCCGCGGTGGTGCACATCGAGCTCTACAGGAAGTAAGAAACACAAATACTGTACACGATTATCAGAGCACACTGCACTGACGTGTCCTGCTCAACGACACAACAGAAGAACGCACCACTGAGCCACTGAAACCACTAAATTTTGACACTACACTAAGGATTGGACTTGATACTTAACACTGATTCTGACACCACAATGATAATAAAAACACTCTTTCTTTAGACAATAGACTGATTTTCTGCATTAAATAGTAGTACTTTCTGTTGTACTCCCATGTGTCCTTATATCTGTGTAATCCCTGTACTTCAGCTCCGCCCTCATTACATCATCCTTTTGTTTATCTGTCTCCTGCATTTTGATAAATCGATCTCTTTTCTTCACTTCTTTAAACTCTCTCTCGGCGTCAGCGTTGATGTGATCACGCCCTTCCACCCGAGGTTAGTCCAGAGCTCTGTGTGTTCTGTTTGGTCCTGGTTTAGTCCACGTTTAGTCCTGGTTTGCACCTGGTCTTGTCCTGTTTAAGTCCCAGTTTAATCCTTGTTCACTTCTGGTTTAATTCTGGTTAAATCCTGGTTCTGTACCGTTTTAGTCCTGGTTCAGTCCTGTTTTAGTTCAGTTACGTATTAGTCCTGGTCCAGTCCTGTTAAAGTCCTGGTTTCATCCCAGTTTAAACCTTGTTCAGTCCTGGTTCACTCTCGTTCATCCCTGGTTCTGTCCTGGTTCTGTCCTGGTTTAGTCCTGGTTTAGTCCTGGTTTAGTCCTGATTCTATCCTGGTTTAGTCCTGGTTCAGCCCTGATTCAGTCCTGGTTCTGTCCTGGTTTAGTCCTGGTTCTGTCCTGGTTTAGTCCTGGTTCAGTCCTGGTTTTGTCTTGGTTCAGTCCTGGTTTTATCCTGGTTCAGTCCTGGCTCAGTCCTGGTTTAGTCCTGGTTCAGTGCTGGTTTTATCCTGGTTTAATCCTGGCTCAGTCCTGGTTTAGTCCTGGTTCAGTGCTGGTTTAGTCCTGGTTCAGTCCTGGTTTTATCCTGGTTTTATCCTGGTTCAGTCCTAGTTTTATCCTGGTTTAGTCCTGGTTCAGTCCTGGTTTTATCCTGGTTCAGTCCTGGTTTTATCCTGGTTCAGTCCTGGTTCAGTCCTGGTTCAGTCCTGGTTCAGCCCTGGTTTTATGCTGGTTTTATCCTGGTTTTATCCTGGTTTAGTCCTGGTTCAGTTCCCGTCCTGTTTTCCTCGATATGTTTCGCCCTTGTTTCTGGTTCGCCTCCATCTCTCATCAGGAGCATTTTTGGAGGATGAGGGAACGTTCTTAAAACATTGTTAAACTTCCACAATCCCTCCGTGACCCAAACATGTTTGCGTCGCCACGGAAACGCACACACGTAATTCAAATGCTCTCACTGAATATTAAAATGATCACAGGGGTTTTCCTGGTTTAGTCCTGATAAACGCCAACTTCTCTCGAGGCTTAGTCCTGATTTGGTCTTGTCTTTATTTTATCTCTGGTATAACCCTGATTTCGCTGGTTTAGTTTGGGTTTATTTCTCTGAAGCTCGTCGAGGCTAGCAGTTATAGACGCTCCGAATCCCAGGTCCATATTTGGAATTACGAGCGCGAGTATCAGTGTCCCAAAGGAAATAATCTGGAAAACCACAACGTCACTACTAAGGCTCTCGGAGTCAGTGGCTAAGGTCAAAATTTCAATCTAAGTATGAATTTTTTGTTAGTTTTTTTAATCCTCCACGAACAAGGAAGTAATGCTGCGGTGCAGTTAGCATGCTAGTTGTTGTAAGCAGGCATGATGTCGAGACTCCACTCCGGTGTCTGAGAGTTGCATAAAGTACTTATAAACTCATCGCAGTGAATAACTAGGATGTTCATAATGCATTAGGTAAGTGAGGAATAACTTTAGACCACTTTGCTTTTCACAAATTTAAGATTTAAGAAGCAAAAATGAGGTACAGCACCTTTAATGTGGAGCAGCGGCTCTACTCTAAGCTCCTCACTCACCCTGGTGGAGAAATGGCTCATGTTCAGGACTGAGAAGATTTTTATGGTTTAGTTCTGGTTTAGCCCTGGTTCAGTCCTGGTTCAGTCCTGGTTCGGTCCTGGTTTAGTCCTGGTCCAGTTCTGGTTCAGTCCTGGTTCAGTCCATCAGTCTTGGTTCAGCCCTGATTCTGTCCTGGTTTAGTCCTGGTTTAGTCCCGGTTCAGTCTTGGTTCTACCCTGGTTCAGCCCTGGTCCTGTTCTTGTCTAGTCCTTGTTTAGCCCTGGTCCAGTCATGGTCCAGTCCTGGTTTAGTTCTGGTCCAGTCCTGGTCCAGTCCTGGTCCAGTCCCTTTTTTTTTTATCACTATCACTTTTACTGTTCTGTCTAATGCCTCACGTGACACAAAATATATTCTTCGTGTTAAATCCTCCTGAGGATTCTTCTCGTAACGTCCCAGTGTCTTTTCAGGATGGTTTTCTCAAAGCGTGAGGTGGCTGTGGCGAGCGGCTCTGGCTTCATCGTGTCTGAGGACGGACTCATCGTCACCAACGCGCACGTCGTCGCCAACAAGCACCGCGTCAAGGTACAGAAGATTTACACAAATATACACGACATTTACTCAGAATACACACTTCTCCAATACTTTGTGAGGTTGTGCGCCTGGTCACCGGTAAATCTGCCTGAGTTACATAAAAATAAAGCAATGAAATTTACACAAACAAGCAACAAACATTGGGTCATGATATGAAAACGCTGCCTCTCTGCACTGGAGAATAAAATGGCTTAAATTCTGAAAATGATTCTTGTTTTGATGCAGTTTCATGTGTGTCCTGCAGGTGGAGCTGAAGAGCGGAGCCACATACGACGCTAAAATCAAAGACGTGGACGAGAAAGCCGACATCGCTCTGATCAAGATCGACACTCCGGTGAGTCACAGGGTTTAGTCCTAGTTTAGTCTTGGTTTAGTCCTGGTTTAGTCCTGGTTTAGACCTGGTTTAGTCCTGGTTTAGACCTGGTTTAGTCTTGGTTTAGTTCTGGTTTTGTCCTAGTTTAATCTTGGTTTAGTTCTGGTTCTGTCCTGGTTTAGTCCTAGTTTAGTCTTGGTTTAGTTCTGGTTTTGTCCTGGTTTAGTCCTAGTTTAGTCTTGGTTTTGTCCTGGTTTAGTCCTAGTTTAGTCTTGGTTTAGTTCTCGTTTTGTCCTGGTTTGGTCCTAGTTTAGTCTTGGTTTAGTTCTCGTTTTGTCCTGGTTTAGTCCTAGTTTAGTCTTGGTTTAGTTCTGGTTTTGTCCTGGTTTAGTCCTAGTTTAGTCTTGGTTTAGTTGTGGTTTTGTCCTGGTTTAGTCCTAGTTTAGTCTTGGTTTAATTCTGGTTTTGTCCTGGTTTAGTCCTAGTTTAGTCTTGGTTTAGTTCTGGTTTTGTCCTGGTTTAGTCCTAGTTTAATCTTGGTTTAGTCTTGGTTTTGTCCTGGTTTAGTCCTAGTTTAGTCTTGGTTTAATTCTGGTTTGGTCCTGGTTTGGTCCTAGTTTGGTCTTGGTTTAGTTCTGGTTTTGTCCTGGTTTAGTCATAGTTTAGTCTTGGTTTAGTCTTGGTTTAGTTCTGGTTTTGTCCTGGTTTAGTCCTAGTTTAGTCTTGGTTTAGTTCTGGTTCTGTGCTGGTTTTGTCCTAGTTTAGTCTTGGTTTAGTTCTGGTTTTGTCCTGGTTTGGTCCTAGTTTAGTCTTGGTTTAGTTCTGGTTTTGTCCTGGTTTAGTCCTAGTTTAGTCTTGGTTTAGTTCTGGTTTAGACCTGGTTTAGTCCTGGTTTAGACCTGGTTTAGTCCTGGTTTAGACCTGGTTTAGTCCTGGTTTAGTCCTAGTTTAGTCTTGGTTTAGTTCTGGTTTTGTCCTGGTTTAGTCCTAGTTTGGTCTTGGTTTTGTCCTGGTTTAGTCCTAGTTTTGTCCTGGTTTAGTCCTAGTTTAGTCTTGGTTTAGTTCTGGTTTTGTCCTGGTTTAGTCCTAGTTTAGTCTTGGTTTAGTTCTGGTTTTGTCCTGGTTTAGTCCTAGTTTAGTCTTGGTTTTGTCCTGGTTTAGTCCTAGTTTAGTCTTGGTTTAGTTCTGGTTCTGTGCTGGTTTTGTCCTAGTTTAGTCTTGGTTTAGTTCTGGTTTTGTCCTGGTTTGGTCCTAGTTTAGTCTTGGTTTAGTTCTGGTTTTGTCCTGGTTTAGTCCTAGTTTAGTCTTGGTTTAGTTCTGGTATTGTCCTGGTTTAGTCCTAGTTTAGTCTTGGTTTTGTCCTGGTTTAGTCCTAGTTTAGTCTTGACTTGGGTCCTGGTTTAGACCTGGTTTAGTCCTAGTTTAGTCTTGGTTTAGTTCTGGTTTTGTCGTGGATTGGTAATAATAATTAAGCATTAATCTTTTATGTCACTATGGTAACAGTAATAAGGTCCAATGGGACTTTTCTCCATGTCTTGAGTTAGTCTTGGTCAGGACTGTCTCTGGAGGATTTGACCTGTTGTTCAAGTTTCGCATTGATGTCATGGACTGTAAATATAAATGGACAGGGCTAACGCGCTAACCACTGCGTTCCAAATAGGAAATGATCACGCGCGCACTTCCGGCTCCATCGACCCTGGCTCCAGTTCACTTTCTACATGATCCTGGTGTTTTTATTTCACTATTGTGTCCGTAAATCAAGACATGAACATTAATAACAGACAAATCCGGCGCCTTCTTTCGCTGAGGTCATTCCCTCTAGTATTAGCAACAGGTTTGATTGACAGCGTTGCTAAGGATAAGCCATGATAGTCGCGATCGGAATTTCAAATATGGGATTTATCTCCAAATTAGCCGCTATAACTGCTAACCTTGACCTTTTTTTGAATGAAGTTGAAGGTTATGGGGGACGTCTCGCTCCCGTAGTCCACTTCCTTACGCAGTCTGTGGTTGATGGACCTGGTTTAGTCCTGGTTTATTCCTGGTTTAGTCCTGTTTTTTTCAAAATGCCCGGACGAAACCCACCCAGACACAGGGAAAACATGCAAACTCCGCACAGAAAGAAGCAGGAGTCAAACCTAAAACCTTCTTACTGTGACGCTTGAGTGAGCGAATACTTGGCCAGGTGGGTGAAGTGTCTTGCCTAAGGACACAATGGAAGTTTCCGCTAGACCCACTGCTGCTCCACTGTGGCTCCGGACATTCCCAACGGTCTCACATCCAAAAACTGACCCTGCAAAGTAAAAGAGATGAGGCATTTTTAAACACAACTATACCAATACTTCATTTATGTACCGAAACCTCAACTAATGCCTCATTCTGTAATTTTTCTGGACAGGTCTTCACAGGGAGATTCACAGACTCCTCTAAATCCACAGACGGAGTTCAGACGTGTGTTTAACCAGGTGTAGAATTCCATTTGTTTGGAAAATACAACCTTTAATCAGTTCCTAATGACAAAGAAGCACCTGTCTGCGCCTCCTCTGTCATCTGCGGTGGCACAGTGGTTATCCCGTCTCCTCCTTCCTGAGAGGGGGTTGTCGGTTTGACTCCTGATCTCTGACTGGAGTGTGAAGTGTGAATGTTGTCTCTGTGTGTGTGTCTGTGGTCATCCCGTGGTCGTCCCGTCTCCCGTTTTCATAACTTTCCATGTAATCCAAACACTCTTCTGCACATGCTCAGTAGAGTTTCTTGTGTAAGGATGAGTTTTACAATCCCACGTGGAAACCGTTACCGAATATTTCCGTTTCATGACTCAGCGGTTTTCACTGAAGCACCAAAAAAAAAAAAAAGCCTCAAACAGCGCTGGAGGAAATCCAGGGCTAATAATGTAAACCAGGGTGAGCTTACGACACGAGCCAGGCCAAATCAGACTAACTCAAACCAGACCTTTGAATGAGAACGTGTAAGGACAGATGAAAGTAGGGCAACGAGGAGGAGAGCGGAGACACGACAGGAAATTAAACATTCATTTGGAAGAAAGTTTATGTCAGTAGTTTTCATGAACCAAATCCGAACTGCACTAACCCTGTAGCTCAGGCCAGGATGATCATTTTTCTTTAGACGTGTCAAACTTAATTTCACCGAGGGCCACATCAGCAAAATGATTCATCTCAGATTTGCAAAGATATAAAAAATGTCCTGATAAACATTAAAATTTACCTTGTCGCGGCCACATAAAATTACATGGCGATCTGCATTTAGCCCCCGGGCCTTGAGTTTGACACATGTGCTTTAGACAATAGAACGTGATTTTCAAGATTAAATGGTCGTACTTTGTTTTATGTCTGTGTAATCCCTCAGTCGTCCTGTAGTAGTCTCTTATATTTGTTCAGATACAGCTCAAAATCCTTCTAAACATATTCAGAAAAGGTTCATTTTGGTCCTAAACCTTATCGATACCTCCTCCGATGAGTATCTAGTTTCGATGCTAGTTTTAGTATTGATTCGTGTCTGATTTTCGATATTTTTTACAACCCTTGTTTAGACCAATCCTCAGTAAAAGCGTGTAGTTTCGAGGAAGAACTTAAACAACTTTTTGTTGATTGTTTATGTTCATGAAATTAACATTGAAAGTCATTTGTATTTGTCTTTTAATTAAAGCAAAATCGATTTTTTTTGAGCGTTTTACCATTTTATAAAGTCGTTCCTTCGTCAAAAACACATCTGAAGAGGTTTTAGATGTCATCCAGGCATGTTTGAGTAATCTAGAGATCTCTCCCGGGCTCTAACTGATCCCTCCGTACAGCTAGCGGTATGATTTCATACAAAGCTCCGTCCCCACAAATCTACATCACCCATGCTCCCGCACAACAATTCTCCGTAAATATACAAAAACATGATACAAAACTGCGTAATACGACTTCACAAACCTGATGTGATGTGCAGTAGTTTCAATAGCGGGATGTATGAGGATTGTGTTGTGATTGTGCTCTGAAGGGGGAGTGACTTAGAGCAGAGAGCAAAGTGTCAGAGTGTCAAAAAACATGTTAATACGATGTTTTTGGGTGAATATAGCATTTTTAAAACAATAAAAGGAAACGTGGAGATCTAAATATGTTGTGCGTTAGCTGTTAATATCACATAGAAGTAAAATAATAATTAAAATTGTGATTGATTGATTGATAAATACAAGGAAAAAATACTGATTATATGTTTTGCCCCAGCCCTAAATCCTTGTAGTTTTAGTTAAAATTTCTAAAAACTACATCCCAATGTCTTCCAAGTTTATAGTTTTGCTTCTAACATCCATAAAATATCCATGGGTTTTTGAATGATAAAAAAATTACGACCGTCGCCATAGCAATTAACAATTTAAAGCAAAATGCAGTGTCTTCTGAACGGTGCAAAGTCCTCAAAATGTCGCCCATAACACGCTGGATGTGAGAATATGTAGGTCAGATGTTCAGCTTGTGTCAATCATGAGTCATCCTCAAATATTTCCTGAGCTTTTAATCTTTTCCATGTCTCTCACTTTCTCTCTCGCTCATAAACACGTTCTGTCTCTTTTCTTTCTCTTTGTCTCCATCTCTCTCTCTCACACATACACACACTCCCTCTCTCCATACCTCTCTCTTCCTTCTCTTGCTTTATTCCTCTTTTTCTCTCACACACATGCTTTTCTCTCTTCTCCTCTGTCTCCTTGCCTCCTCTCTTTCTCCCCCTTTCTCACTCTTTCTCCCTTCTCCCTCTCTCTCTTTCACACACATATGCGCTCTTTTCCTTCCTTCCTTCCTCCCTCCCTCTCTCTCTCTCACACACACACACACACACACCTTCTCTTCCTCTCTTTCTTCCTCTTTCTCCCTCGCTTATACACGCACACACACACACTCTCCCTCTTTTCCTCCCTCTCTTCCTCTCTCTCTCCCCCCCTTCCCTCTCTCTCTCTCTCTCTCTTTCTCTCTCACACACCCTTTCTTCCTCTCTTTTTCCCTCCCCCTCTCCCTCTCTCTTCTTCCCTCTCTTCCTCCATCCCTCTCTCTTCCCCCTCCCTACCTCTCTCTCTCACACACACGCATTCCCCCTCTTCCTCTCATTCTCCCTACCCCTCTCTCTTTCTCTCTCTCTGTCACTCTCTCTCTCTCACACACACACACACACACACACACACACTCCACCTCTTTTTTTCCTTCTCTTCCTCTGTCTCTCTCCCTCTCTCGATCTCAGTTTCTGTCACACACACTCTCTCTTCCTCTCTTTCTCCCTCTCTCTTCCCTCTCTTCCTCCATCCCTCTCCCGCCTCCCTCTATCTGTCTCTCTCTCTCTTTCTCTCTCACACACACATTCCCTCTGTTCCTCTCTTTCTCCCTCTCTTCCTCTCTTTTTCCCTCCTCCTCTCTCTCCCCTTCTCTCTCCCCCTTCTCTTCTTCTCTCCCCCTCTCTTCTCTTCTTCTCTCCCCCCTCTCTTCTCTTCTTCTCTCCCCCCTCTCTTCTCTTCTTCTCTCCTCCCCTCTCTTCTCTTCTTCTCATAATCTCTGTGTGACTCTCTTGTTTGAACTTGTCTCTGAATCAGAGCCACAGCTGTAAATTTTACTCTCAAATCAAAACTTCAAATGTTTTTTTTATAAAAGACCCAGAGTTTTCTCTCTCTGCACAAATGAACAAATGTGAAATTATTTTTTTCACAATATTTCAAAAAGTGGTGCCATTATTCAACCCCAAAGACGCGATTGTCGTCAGTTAAAAGAAATTGAAATCGTAAGATGAATATGACGAGTTTGTGGAGCTGATCCCAAACTAATAATGAGAAAGTTCAACATTTGTGGATCAGAGGTTTGGAGATGTCTCTGGTCTGGTCTCTGGTCTCTGGTCTGGTCTCTGGTCTTGTCTCTGGTCTGGTCTCTGGTCTCAGGTCTGGTTTTGGGTCCTGGGTCTCTGGTCTGGTTTTGGGTCTGGTCTTGATTTAATATTTGAGTGAGTGAAGTGGGTCAGTGGGACAAACATGTGGAAGTGTTTTTGTTCGTGTGTCACTTCTGAGCGTGTTAAGATTAGATTTGCGATTTCTGTTTTAACAAAAGGATCCTGTTCAAAGTTCACATTTTAAACACGTCCAGAGGAATTGACAAAAACACTGAAATCTGAACAAACTCACAAGAGCCACATTTCAGAACATGTTTGTGCAGATCTACATGGCGGCGTTAGACGTTTTTATGTAGAATAAGACACGATGTTTTGTTTTGAAGAGGAAATTATGATACTTCAGAAATTGCTTGTTTTAAACCTGGTTTAGACCTGGTTTAGAGCTGATTTAGACCTGGTTTAAATCTGGTTGAGACCAGGTCTAAATCTGGTTGAGGCCTGATTTAGACCTGGTTTAAACATTGTTTTGGCCTGGTTTAGACCTGGTTGAGACCTGGTTTAGACCTGATTTAGACCTGTTTTAGACCAGATTTAGACCTGGTTTAGTCCTGGTGTAGACCTGGTTTATATCTGGTTTAGACCTGTGTGTAGGCAGCACGGTGGCTGAGTGGCAACACTCTTGCCTCACAGCAAGAAGGTTTGGTTCGATCCCCATGTCGCCCAGGCCTTTCTGTGTGGAGTTTTGCATGTTTCTCCCAGTGTCTGGATGGGTTTCCTCCGGGTACTCCGGTTTCCCCCATCCACCAAAACATGAACGCCCTTCGAGACAACTGTTGTTATGATTTTGGGCATTACAAAAATAAATGAATTTAATTGAATTTAATCTGATTTAGCCTTGGTTTAGACCTGGTTTAGACCTGGTTTAGACCTGGTTTAGCCCTGGTGTAGACCTGGTTTAGACCTGGTTTAGACCTGGTTTAGCCCTGGTGTAGCCCTGGTGTAGACCTGGTTTAGACCTGGTTTAGACCTGGCTCAGATCTGGTCCACTGCTCCTGAGGTTTAACACAGAGACACTGAGGAACGGGTCAAATGCAGAGACACATTTATGTGTCTTGGGTTGTCATGTTTTGTTCCATTCCAATGTTTCAATAATCCTACAGACTGTCTCGCTCTGTGCTGCTAATAACATCCTGTTTGGAGTTTTTCAGTCCTGATTCAGACCTGGTTTAGTCCTGGATTAACCCTGGTTCAGTCCTGATTCAAACCTGGTCTAGCTATGGTTCAATCCTCATATAATCGTGGTCCAGTCCTGGTCCACTCCCGGTTCAGTCGCGGTTCAGTCCTGGTTCAGTCCTGATCCACCTTGTGACATCACCAGCTGAGGCTCTTCTGTACCAGACAATTTTAATGATCTAATTATCTGTCCTTACACCCTGTGTTAAAAAACAAAACAAAAACCATTAGAATGGGCTTTTAGAATGATGTAACATTAGTCCCAGGACGACAGGCGGGGCATCAGGATTAACTGTTCTGTTTTAAACACGTTTTGACCAGTAACAGACTCGAAAACAAGACGAAAAATCACAGTTTATGAGGTTCTGGCGTCAATGGCAAAAATACTCAGGAAAGTGATCACGGAGACGGGTCTAGTCCATGTTTAGTCTTGGTTTAGTCCTGGTTCACTTCTGGTTTTGTTCTGGTTCAGTACTGTTTTAGTTTTGCTCTTTTTCAGTCCTGATTGAGTCTTGATTGAGTCTTGGTTGTGTCCTGGTCCAGTCCTGGTCCAGTCCTGGTCCAGTCCTGGTCCAGTCCTAGTCCAGTCCTGGTCCAGTCCTTGTCCAGTCCTGGTCTAGTCCTGGTCCAGTCCTGGTCCAGTCCTAGTCCAGTCCTGGTCCAGTCCTGGTCTAGTCCTGGTCTAACCCTTGTCTCCGTCTCAGGTTAAACTCCCGGTGCTGTTGCTGGGACGTTCCTCTGACCTTCGTCCTGGGGAGTTCGTAGTCGCCATCGGGAGCCCGTTCTCCCTCCAGAACACAGTGACCACAGGGATCGTCAGCACCACCCAGAGAGGAGGCCGCGAGCTGGGCCTGAGGAACAACGACATGGACTATATCCAGACGGACGCCATCATCAACGTAGGACATCCTCCATCTGACCTTCTGCTCCTCTGACCCTCTCCTCCTCTGACCCTCTGCTCTGCACCTCTGACCCTCTCCTGCTCCTCTGACTCTCTCCTCTGCTCCTCTGACCCCCTGCTCCTCTGACCCTCTCCTCTGCTCCTCTGACCCTCTCTTCTGCTCCTCTGACCCTCTCCTCTGACCCTCTCCTGCTCCTCTGACCCTCTCCTCTGGCCCTCTCCTGCTCCTCTGACCCTCTCCTCTGCTCCTCTGACCCCCTGCTCCTCTGACCCTCTCCTCTGACCCTCTCCTGCTCCTCTGAACCTCTGACCCTCTCCTGCTCCTCTGACCCTCTCCTCTGCTCCTCTGGCCCTCTCCTCTGCTCCTCTGACCCTCTCCTGCTCCTCTGACTCTCTCCTCTGCTCCTCTGAGCCTCTCCTCTGCTCCTCTCTGTCCTTTGTGTCTAACTTTTTTTTCTTTCACGTTTCAGTACGGGAACTCTGGAGGTCCATTAGTGAATTTGGTGAGTATAGCTCTGTGTACTTGGTCATATTATTGAAGTATTTTGAGTATTTCCTAGTAACCCATGGCAGCAGTAGTAGTATTTTGCAGCCGTGGTTGTTGAGCTCATATTTGGCCCCAGACTCTACATCTGAAAGTCATTATCATGTTTTTAGTCGAACACAAGGGAGCAGGCAGAGGACAGTGGGACACGGCTGAGGTCTATTACAGAAACCCGGGTTAGACCTGGTTTAGACCTGGTTTAGTCCTGGTTTAGTCCTGGTTTAGACCTGGTTTAGACTTGGTTTAGTCCTGGTTTAGTCCTGGTTTAGTCCTGGTTTAGACCTGGTTTAGACCTGGTTTAGTCCTGGTTTAGACCTGGTTTAGACCTGGTTTAGATCTGGTTTAGTCCTGGTTTAGATCTGGTTTAGTCCTGGTTTAGACCTGGTTTAGACCTGGTTTAGAACTAGTTTAGATCTGGTTCAGACCTGGTTTACACCTGGTTTAGATCTGGTTTAGACCTGGTTTAGACCTGGTTTAGTCCTGGTTTAGACCTGGTTTAGACCTGGTTTAGATCTGGTTTAGTCCTGGTTTAGATCTGGTTTAGTCCTGGTTTAGACCTGGTTTAGACCTGGTTTAGAACTAGTTTAGATCTGGTTCAGACCTGGTTTACACCTGGTTTAGATCTGGTTTAGACCTGGTTTAGACCTGGTTTAGACCTGGTTTAGAACTAGTTTAGATCTGGTTTAGACCTGGTTTACACCTGGTTTAGTCCTGGTTTAGACCTGGTTTAGACCTGGTTTAGTCCTGGTTTAGATTTATGAAGAATAATCCAGCTTTAGTAATGACTTAATAACTCTCTTCATTATAAATCTAAAGTACCGACATATTTTATTTGACTTATTCACTGATTATTTTTGTCCATATCGTCATAAATTCTTGTATTTGTGTGTTTATTTTCGTATTTGTCGTGATAATCTGACGTCTTCCTGTAGGACGGAGAGGTGATTGGGATCAACACGCTCAAAGTGACGGCTGGAATCTCCTTCGCCATTCCCTCTGATAAGATCCGACAGTTCCTCGCGGAGGCTCACGACAGACAGGCTAAAGGTACACGGGCTGTAAGCTAAAAGTACAGTGTGATACAGTACAATGTGATACAGTGTTATACAGTACAGTGTGATATAGTACAGTGTGATACAGTACAATGTGATACAGCACAGTGTGATACAGTACAGTGTGATATAGTGTTATACAGTACAGTGTGATATAGTACAGTGTGATACAGTACAATGTGATACAGCACAGTGTGATACAGTACAGTATGATATAGTACAGTGTGATACAGTAGTGTGATACAGTACAGTGTGATACAGTACAGTGTGATATAGTACAGTCTAATACAGTACAGTGTGATATAGTACAGTGTGATATAGTACAGTGTGATACAGTACAATGTGATATAGTACAATGTGATACAGTACAGTGTGATATAGTACAGTGTGATACAGTACAGTGTGATACAGTATGATACATTACAGTATAATACAGTACAGTGTGATACAGTACAATGTGATATAGTACAGTGTGATACAGTACAGTATGATATAGTACAGTGTGATACAATACATTATGATACAGTACAGTGTGATACAGTACAATGTGATAGTGTTATACACTACATTGTGATATAGTACAGCGTGATACAGTACAGTATGATACAGTACAGTATGATACAGTGCAGTGTGATACAGTATGATACAGTACAGTGCAGTATGATACAGTACAGTGTGGTACAGTGTGATACAGTATTATACAGTACAGTATGATATAGTACAGTGTGATACAGTATGATCCAGTACAGTGTGATACAGTATGATACAGTACAGTATGATACAGTACAGTGTGATACAGTACAGTATGATAAGTACAGTATGATACAGTACAGTGTTGTACAGTGTGATATAGTATGATACAGTACAGTGTGATACAGTACAGTATAAGTACAGTATGATACAGTACAGTGTTATACAGTACAGTGTGATATAGTACAGTATGATACAGTACAGTGTGATACAGTACAGTGTTATACAGTACAGTATGATACAGTATAGTATGATACAGTACAGTGTTATACAGTACAGTATGATACAGTACAGTATGATACAGTGCAGTGTGATACAGAACAATGTGATATAGTACAGTGTGATATAGTACAGCGTGATACAGTACAGTGTGATACAGTACAATGTGATATAGTACAGTATGATACAGTACAGTGTGATACAGTATGATACAGTACAGTGTGATACAGTACAGTATGATACAGTACAGTGTGATACAGTGTTATACAGTACAGTGTGATATAGTACAGTATGATACAGTACAATGTGATACAGTGTTATACAGTACAGTGTGATATAGTGCAGTGTGATACAGTACAGTATGATACAGTACAGTGTGATACAGTATGATACAGTACAGTGTGATACAGTACAGTATGATACAGTACAGTGTGATACAGTGTTATACAGTACAGTGTGATATAGTACAGTATGATACAGTACAATGTGATACAGTGTTATACAGTACAGTGTGATATAGTGCAGTGTGATACAGTACAGTATGATACAGTACAGTGTGATACAGTATGATACAGTACAGTGTGATACAGTACAGTATGATACAGTACAATGTGATACAGTACAGTATGATACAGTACAATGTGATACAGTACAGTGTGATACAGTAGTGTGATACAGTGTTATACAGTACAGTGTGATATAGTACAGTATGATACAGTACAGTGTTAAACAGTACAGTGTGATGCAGTACGGTGTGATACAGTACAGTGTGATATAGTACAGTATGATACAGTACAGTGTTATACAGTACAGTGTGATACAGTACAGTGTGATACAGTACAATGTGATAGTGTTATACACTACATTGTGTTATAGTACAGCGTGATACAGTACAGTGTGATACAATTCAATTTTCAATTCAATTCATTTATTTTTGTAACGCCCAAAATCACAACAACAGTTGTCTCGAAGGGCGTTCATGTTTTGGTTGATGGGGGAAACCGGAGTACCCGGAGGAAACCCATCCAGACACGGGGAGAAACATGAAAAACTCCACACAGAAAGGCCTGGTGACCCGGGGATCGAACCAACCTTCTTGCTGTGAGACATGAGTGATGGCACTCAGTCACCGTGCCGCCAAGACACAAAAAACAAAACAACAGGAAGAATCAGACACAACAAGAAAAATCAGACACAACAGGAAAAATCAGACACAACAGGAAAAATCAGACAACATAAGAAATCGGCCAGGAGACCAGACGAGGAGGAGGAGAGCCGGGCGAGGAGGAGGAGAGCCAGGCAAGGAGGAGGTCCAACTGTCATCGGGGCATCTGAAAGAGATACACTCCACAGGGGGAGTGGGACAGGGGACAACATGTGAATAGCATTGCTGATGAGAAAATAGGGCAAAGTAGAGGATAGTGCTCAGGTTGCCATACTTCCCCCAGCTAGTTACTCCTACTGCAGCTTATCTTATCCCGGGTTTTAATAACCCTAACTCCCTCACTAAGTAACCTGGTCATACGCTATACCGAAGAGGAAGGTTTTAAGCCTGGTCTTAAATACAGAGACTGTGGGGGCCTGTTTAACATCAGCAGGGAGTTGATTCCATAGCACAGGAGATACAGTACAATGTGATACAGTGTGATACAGTACAGTGTGATATAGTACAGTGTGATACAGTGTTATACAGTACAGTGTGATACAGTACAGTATGATACAGTACAGTGTTATACAGTACAGTGTGATACAGTACAGTGTGATACAGTACAGTATGATACAGTACAGTATGATACAGTACAGTGTGATACAGTGTTATACAGTACAGTGTGATATAGTAGTGTGATACCGTACAGTGTGATATAGTACAGTATGATACAGTACAGTATGATACAGTACAGTGTTATACAGTACAGTGTTATACAGTACAGTGTGATACAGTACAGTGTGATATAGTACAGTGTGATACAGTACAGTGTTATATAGTACAGTGTGATACAGTACAGTGTGATATAGTACAGTGTGATACAGTACAATGTGATACAGTACGGTGTGATACAATACAGTTAACAGAAGAACACAGGCTAATGTAACATGAAAATACAAATATAAGAGGCTCAAAACTGTTACAATACAAGTCAATTCACTAAAGCAGAACACAGGCTAATGTAACATGAAAATACAGGGGCACACACACTCTGAACTTGAATGTCCTACAAGCACAACATTATTCTTATTATTCTGTTCATTAATTTTGTTATTTTGACCCATATTAACAATAAATAAAAAGGCAAATGTTCTCTGTTTCAGGAAAAACTTTACCAAAGAAAAAATACATTGGAGTCAGAATGATGTCCCTCACTCCCAGGTAAGACTCCTCAGGGCAGCTGTGGCACCAAAATGTCCTACCTCGTGTGTGTGTGTCTCTGTGTGTGTGTGTCTCGGTGTGTGTGTGTGTGTGTCTCTGTGTGTGGGGGTGTGTGTGTCTCTGTGTGTGTGTGTCTCTGTGTGTGTGTGTGGAGGACTGTCCTGTCAGACTCAGACTGCCCCGGTCCAGCTGTGACTCCTGTGTCAGAGGTTTTGTTGTGCCTCAGAGCAGTTCTCTCTGCTGTGTCAGTTCCTCTGAAGCTGCACACGCCAGAACACGTGTTTGCGTGATAACTATTTATTTATTAAGGAAAAAAGCTGCAGTCACCTCCAGCGTCTGTAAAAATAGACTTCCAATTTAAAGAATCCGGAGCTCCGCAGCACCTCCGCTGACTGCGCAGCTCCTCTCGTTATCTTTAATTATTTGTAAAACTCGCCGCGTGCGTCTGAGCCCGGGTCAGGATTTAATTTCAGAAATAATGTGACACAACATGTTTTGCTCTTGTCTAATTGTTTTTTTTTTCGTGCTCAGTTTGTCATCGGAGTTGAAAGAGCGAATGTCAGACTTCCCTGACGTGACCTCAGGTGCTTACGTCATCGAGGTGATCAGCCGGACCCCCGCAGAGGCGTAAGTGCGATGCTGTGTGACCGGACCAAAGCCGCTGAGAATGTGTGAATCATGTTTTATGTTTTATGTTTCTGTGCAGCGCCGGTCTGAAGGAGAGCGACGTCATCATCAGCATAAACGGAGAGAGAGTGACATCGGCCAGTGACGTCAGCGCCGCCATAAAACGCGACCAGACGCTGAAAACCGTGGTGCGCCGCGGCAACGAAGACGTCATCCTCACCATCGTCCCCGAGGAGATCGACCCTTGACCCCTGATCTCTGACTCCTGTGACCCCGCAGAACTCCACAGCTCCACATAAACGAATCAGGGACTAGCGCTCTTCACCCGTCGACCAATCAGACGCCCTAGAGCTGCTGGGGTTCGGACTGTAAATATTAGCACTTTTAACTGTAGTCTTCCACCTTACAAACATGGCCGTGCCCACATGATACTAATGTAAATAGTGTTTGTAAATAACTCCTCTATGCAAAGTAATAGCCCTTTGGACCAAAAACTAATAAAAAACATAAAAACAATAACATTTAGGACTCAAAAACATTCTCGTGTTTTAATGCAACGCTTCTACAACTTGAATCGACTCTCTAAAAGTGGCAACAACTCACTGGAGCATTCCGTGGTTAGATCCCAGATCTAACTGGTGCCTGTTGCCCTTGAGCAAGACACTTTACCCATCTTGTCTACGTGTGAATGTGAAAGTAAGGCTTCTGAAATACTTTACCATCAAGTAAAAACGTGCACTGTCGTCTCGTAGACTGTGCGTAGAAATGGACGTAGCTCAGGCACGATTTGACTCCCATCGACACTGGCTCCAATTCACTTTCTACTGAAAAACCGTGGCCTCTCTTTGTAACTGCTGCTGTCAGACTCGTCATTTTGGTCTTAAATGTTCATATTAACCCGCTGTACATCCTGGGGGTTTTATTTCACTATTTTATCCCTGAAAAAGATATAAACTTTGCCTTCTTTTCCCAACATTGCTCCCACTAGCGTAACACCCTCACTCCTGATTGGCTCTTTGGTTGCTATGACACTTGCGGTCGTATTACCAAATATGGAAAACGTCTCCAAATTGGCCGCTATAACTGCTCTAGCGTTGGTGAGCGTCGTTTGGCTGGACACTCCCTCAGTCCACTTCTTTATACTGTCCACAGGTTTAAAAACACTTGATCCTTATGTAACTATGCAAACACAGGGTCTATGAGGTCTAATAAAGTGTATTTCCTGTTTAGGTTTTGTTTTGTTTTGTTGTGGTCATGGCCCCAACGCTGAATCCTTGTATTTATTTCCTAACTCTCCATCTGCAGAATCTAACTGTCCCGACGCTCACATGTTTAAGAGGTTTGTTTATTGTGTTTGTTTGAATGGAATAAAGTTATTTTGTACAAAAAAACACTGGTCTTTATTTAGCAGAATGTCAGCAGCAGCTCAGTGAAGAGACTAAACCAGGACTAAACCAGGACTAAACCAGGATTAAACCAGGATTAAACCAGGACTAAACCAGGATTAAACGAGGAGTAAACCAGGATTAAACGAGGATTAAACTAAAACTAAACCAGGATTAAACGAGGACTAAACCAGGATTAAACCAGGACTAAACCAGAACTAAACCAGGACTAAACCAGGATTAAACCAGGATTAAACTAAGCCTAACCAGGATTAAACCAGGACTAAACCAGGACTAAACCAGGATTAAACCAGGACTAAACCAGGATTAAACCAGGATTAAACCAGGACTAAACCAGGAGTAAACCAGGATTAAACCAGGATTAAACCAGGATTAAACCAGGACTAAACCAGGATTAAAGCAGAACTAAACCCAGACTAAACCTGGACTAAACCAGGACTATTCAATTCAATTCAAGTTTATTTATATAACACATTTAAAAACAACCTCAGCTGACCAAAGTGCTTCACACAAAATAACTAAACACATAAAACATCACACAATGAGGTATAATTACATTATACAAAAGAGCATAAAATACAATAACAGTGCAAGTACCAAGACATTCTATCTAGACAGTATTAAAAGCCAGGGAGAAAAGATGAGTTTTGAGCCGAGACTTAAACTGAATAAGAGACTCAGATAATCGGACAGACAAAGGGAGACTGTTCCACAATTTGGGCGCTGCCACAGAAAAGGCCCTGTCACCCCTAGTTTTGAGCCTAGCTTTAGGCACAGCAAGCAGAAGCTGGTCAGCTGACCTCAGAGCTCTGGGAGGAGTATTTAAAAACAATCAGTAACACTAAACCAGGATTAAACCAAGACTAAACCAAGACTAAACCAAGATTAAACCAGAACTAAACCCAGACTAAACCTGGACTAAACCAGGACTAAACCAGGATTAAACGAGGACTAAACCAGGACTAAACCAGGTTTAAACAAGGTCTAAATCAGGTCTAAACCAGGACTAAACCAGGACTAAATCAGGTCTACGACAGGTCTACACCAGGACTAAAGCAGGACGAAACAAAAACTAAACCAGCTTTAAACCAGGCTTAAACAAGGTCTAAATCAGGTCTAAACCAAGACTCAACCAGGACTAAACCAGGACTAAACCCGGTCTAAACCATGAATAACCCACATTAAAACAGGTCTAAACCAGGGCCAAACCAGGACTAAACCAGGTCTAAGACAGGCCTACATCAGAACTAAAGCAGGACTAAATCAGATCTACATTCTAAACCAGGATCAAATGAGGATTAAAGCCTAAACTAGGGCTAAAACTGGACTAAACTAGAACTAAACCAGGTGTTTACCAGGATTAAAGCAGGAGTAAACCAGGACTAAACCAGGTCTACGCTCTAAACCTGGACTATACCAGGACTAACTCAGAACTAAACCAGGACCGAATCAGGACTGAATCAGGACTGAATCAGGACAATCAAACCATGTCCACGCTAAACCAAGTTGAAACCAAGAAAAAATGGACCAAAGAGCCACTAAACCAGAACCAAACCAGGACTAACCGAAAACTGAATTAGTAAAATTAGTAAAATTGCTTTTGTGTTGCCATAGAAACCAAACATATTGATCGCCGTGCTCAGAGTTTTGGGCGAGTCTCATGTAAACAATGAAGTCATCAGATCAAACCAGGCCAGATCCTCCACACGAAACCAGAGACCAGACCAGACCAGAGACCAGAGACCAGACCTGAGATCAGAAACCAGACCTGAAACCAGAGACCAGACCAGAGACAAGACCAGAGACGAGACCAGAGACCAGAGACCAGTGACCAGACCAGAGAACAGAGACCAGACCTGAGACCAGAGACCAGAGACCAGAGACCAGAGACCAGAGACCAGACCAGAGACCAGACCTGAGACCAGACCTGAGATCAGAGACCAGACCTGAGATCAGAGACCAGACCAAAGACCAGACCAGAGACCAGAGACCAGAGACCAGAGACCAGAGACCAGAGATCAGACCTGAGACCAAAGACCAGACCTGATACCAGAGACCAGACCAGAGACAAGAGACCAGACCAGAGAACAGACCAGAGATCAGACCAGAGACTAGAGACCAGAAGAGAATTCAACCAGGTCTTCACTGCAGAATGTCATTTCTCTCCTCAGCCTAAAGAACATTAACCCTCCTCTTCCTCCTGAGCCTGACCCTGTCTCAGATCTGGAGCTAGTTACTCCTTTAAAGCCACAGTATGCAGCTTTTTACCATAAACTTAATAAAAGCATGTTGTTTTTCCCATTATGGACGTTTTTATTGCAAGAAAAACAGATAAATAACTGTTATTGCTGTAATTGGGCTTGCATCTCCACAAACCTGACTCTTATCTGACCTGAATTCTCTGTCTAATGTTATTCTTTGGCTATAATATTCAACATTGTGACATAAAACAGATCTGTCTGCATGAAAAATGTTCCCAACTATGGTTTTAACTTTCTATGACCATGAACATGACACCTCCAGAGAGTTACACAATGTACCTGTGATGTAGAGCCGTGGTCCTGTTGTTGGCAGTTTGAATTCTGCAAGAGTCAATGTGCTGCTGTTGTGTTCTTGGGCAAGACACTTTACCCCCCCATCCCATGTTATAATTGTGTGGTTGTGGTCGGAAAGGCCGTTGGCACAGACTGGCAGCCACATGCCCTTTGGAAACACACTCAGACCAAAAAACATCCATCAAAGTCTCAACAAAACCACAAGAATCTCCCCGAAGCAAAGAGTTTACTGTCAACCATGAGTCATGAGAGTCACAGTCCAGAACCAGGACTGAACCAGGACTAAACCAGGACTAAACCAGGACTGAACCAGGACTGAACCAGGACTGAACCAGGACTAAACCAAGACTAAACCAGGACTGAACCAGGACTGAACCAGGACTGAACCAGGACTAAACCAAGACTGAACCAGGACTAAACCAAGACTGAACCGGGACTGAACCAGGACTAAACCAAGACTGAACCGGGACTGAACCAGAACTAAACCAAGATTGAACCAGGACTAAACCAAGACTAAACCAGGACTGAACCAGGACTGAACCAGGACTAAACCAAGACTGAACCAGGACTAAACCAGGTCTAAACCAGGACTGAACCAGGACTAAACCAGGACTGAACCGGGACTGAACCAAGACTGAACCAGGACTGAACCGGGACTGAACCAGGACTAAACCAGGACTAAACCAGGACTGAACCAGGACTAAACCAGGACTGGACCAGAACTAAACCAGGACTGAACCAGGTTTAACCAGGACTAAACCAGGACTAAACCAGAACTGAACCAGGACTGAACCAGGACTGAACCAGGACTGAACCAGGAAAGAACCAGATCAAAACAAGGACTAAACCAGAACTAAATCACGTCAAAACAGGGCTAAACAGGCTAACAGGGCAGATCCTGTTTGTTGACTTCAGCTCTGCGTTCAACACTATCCTCCCTGCTCTGCTCCAGGACAAGCTCACTCAGCTCAATGTGCCTGACTCCACCTGCAGGTGGATCACTGACTTCCTGACGGACAGGAGATAGCACGTACGGCAGGGGAAGAATGTCTCGGACACTCGGACTATCAGCACAGGATCTCCACAGGGCTGTGTACTTTCTCCCCTGCTCTTCTCCCTGTACACCAACTGCTGCACCACCAGCCACGACTCCATCAAACTGGTTAAGTTTGCGGATGACACCACCCTCATTGGACTCATCTTGGATGGCGATGAGACTGCCTACAGGAGGGAGGTGGACCGGCTGGTGTCCTGGTGCAGCAGCAACAACCTGGAGCTTAATGACCAGAAGACAATGGAGGTGATTGTGGACTTCAGGAAAGTCACAGCCCCCCTTGCCTCCCCTCACCCTGACGGACTCCCCCATCACCACTGTGGACTCTTTCCGCTTCCTGGGCACCTGCATCACCCAGGATCTCAAGTGGGAGCCGACCATCAGCTGAGGAAAGGCAAGCTGCCGGTCCAGATGATGGTGCAGTTTTACACGGCCATCATTGAGTCCACCCTCACCTCCTCCATCACTATGTGGTTCACTGGGGCCAGGGACAGACAGAGACTGCAGCGCATTGTGCACTCTGCTGAGAAGGTGATTGGCTGCAGCCTTCCATCTCTACAGGACCTGTATGTCTCCAGGACTCGGGGGCGAGCAGGCCGTATAGCAGCTGACACACCCTGGACATGGACTATTTGAGCCAGTTCCCTCTGGCAGGAGGCTACGGTCCATTGGGACCAGAACCTCTCATCATAAGAAAGATTTGTTCCCCTCTGCCGTTTGTCTCATGAACACTTTATAATATCTGCACTAAACTCTACACTTTATACACTGGTCACTTTAATAAGTCATGTTTGCACTGTTGTTCTGATGCTGCTGTTGTATATATTTTCTACTTTTAAGTATTTTATTTTATAAGCATATCTTTTTCACTTTGTGCATGGCCTTATTTGTATTTGTATTTATTCAGTGTGTTTTCTGTTGCACTTTATCACCGCAGTAAGTTCCTAGTTTGTGAACTGTGTTCACAAACGATGGCAGTAAAAGGAATCTCATTCTGATTCTGATTCTAAACCAAGTCCATAGTGGGACCTGCCCAGAACATGTGAAGACTGGTCCTTGGACTGTTTCTTGGACTGTTCCTTGGATGATTTCTTGGACTGGTTCTCAGCTCTGGAGCGCATGTGTTTGTAATGGAGGAGTCTGAGTTGCAGATGTGCAGAATGAGGTCACATGGTTCAGATGTGCTGATGTAGAAGTCTTTTGCATTTGATAAACACAACAGCGATTAAGCAACTGGAGTTTAACTTGTGTCATATTTGAACTTTCCTTATCATTTCAGATGGAGAGCAGAGGCCTGTAGGGTTTGCCTTTAGTCAGGTTAAAGTTCGGGCATTTGACCCATCCTTCAGTGTCTTTGAGTTAAATCTGTTTGACTAGTGCCCAAAACCAGAACTAAACCAGGACTAGATCAGGAATGAACCAGAACTAGACCAGAAATAGACCAGGACTGAACTAGGACTGAGCCATTTCTAAAACCAAGACTGAATCAGGACTAAACCAGGACTAAATAAGGAATGAACAGGACTAAACTGGGGCTAAACCAGGACTAAACCAGGACTAAACCAGGACTAAACCAGGACTAAACCAGGACTAAACCAGGACTAACAAAAAGAATATGAGTGAGGACCAAACCAGAACTTAACCAGGGGTAACCCAACATTTAATTTGGACTAACTAAGGATTAAACCAGGACTATAACAAACGAAAGACGAGAAAAAACCCCCACAAAACCATGATTAAAATGAAGTGGGTTAAACCTGCATTTGACCCATCCTTCAGTGTCTCTGGGCTAAACCTGGAGCAGTGGGATCCATCTCCAGATCTGGTCAGAAGTACTGAGAATTTGATCAACTGTTCATGTTTTGGATTGACACAGGGAGAACATGCAAACTCCACACAGAAAAACACCAGAGTCAAACCAGGGACCTTCCTGTTGTGAGGCTTTGGACAAAAACTGAAACTTTTCATATTTGTCTGGGGATGGCTCCACAAACTTGCCGTTTTAATCTGATCTTAAAAAGTTCTTCAAACGACCTGAATAACGGCACCGACCTTTAAGACTAGAGTGAAAAATAGTTTCATAAATCTTCGTTTAGATTTTAGAGAGTTGAAAACTGCACTCTGCTTCCATCTGCTGTTCATTTAAATTATTTTAGGAACAAAATGAGGATCAAATATTGAGAACACCTTTAAAGGAAACATATGAAAGGTTTTTATTTATATATTTTATTTAAAAAAACATGTTTACCTCATATCTGGGGATTAATTTAAAATCCCCAGATATGAGGTAAACATGTTCAAATAAAATATAACTTGTACTAATCACATTCTAATGATCTGATTAATTCTTAATTTGGTTGGGTAATTGTCCAGTTATTTGGGTTGCCAGATGCTCTGATGTCTGTGTGATCCCTCAGTCGTCCAGGTCTGGTCCACAGCAAAAGACAAAGTTTAAATCTGTCACTGGAAAAATCATTTTCTTTTGCGACAGATACAATTAAAACCTAAAAGGACTCTTGAGCTGCTTTCACACAAGCCCATATAGTGAGAATGAGAAAAACTACCTTCATAAAACTGTCGGAGGCAGGACACATACTGTCCCTTGAAATGTCAGATGTTTTTTATGTTGTTCACATTACATTATTTACATGACTGTCCTCCAGGTTTAGAAAAGAATAGTCAAAGTTATTTTAAACAAATGCTCTGTTCTGTAGAAAACCAGGAACATGTGAGTTCAGTAGAGTTTATTTTACGACACAAGGACTTAATAAAAACCATTAGAATCTTTATCATTTCAGCAAAAACTGTTTCCCCCACACAGAGACAGGAGGATGTTACAGTAAGTACAGACAAGGTCTAATCCAGGACGAGACAAGGTCTAAACCAGGACTAAACCAGGTCTAAACCAGAGGTCAAGGTCTAAACCAGGGCTAAACCAGGACTAAACCAGGACTAGAAGGAATAGAAGCTTAAACATTATTATTTTTTACAAGTACAAACCAAACTGTCAGTGAAAAAACATGAACATTAATCTCATCTGAAACACAGGGCTGCTCAAAGTCGGGCCCACGGGCCAAACTTGGCCCTTCGGGGGGTCTAATTTGGCCGGTGGGGGAGTTCATAGTGCACCTTTAAAAGAGAGACGTTTGGCAGAACAAGTTTAGAGTGTTTCATTGTTGCTTTTAAAACCATCTGTAGTTTAGTTAGTGTTTACTTAATCCTGGTTCAACATAATGAGGCTTAAAACACACTCCAGTTTTGTTCATTTGAGTTTACAGTAGCCTCTCACCATTTTAGACATTTCAGATGTAAAATACAGTGATTCAGGTTTATTAAAGTAATTCAGATTTAAAAACAAACCCCATTCCAGTTGAGTTAATTGTTTCTCTTGTCTTCAGTGATGTTAATACTCGAGTAATCCTGGTTTAAAACAAAACCAGACTCAGATCTCAGTCACAGTTCACCGTGGCCTGGAGTATCTTCTCTTCTGTGAGGGTCTTTGGGGTTAAATGTGGGTAACTCTGGTTCATCAAAGCCAGGTTTAAAACAGAGTCCAGCTTCTGTTCGAGGGCGTCGAGTCTTTTGTCGAAATGTTCTTTTAAACGCCGCTCCATCTGCTCCAGTCGACGCTCCATCTCAGCGTCGCACTCACTATCACGAAAAACAACAACATTATTAATGTGTGTTCAGCCAAAACAATATCACCATTTACTGTAAAGATATAAACATGAGAGGTGTAAACCAGGACTAAACCAGGACTAAACCAGGACTAAACCAGGCCTAAACCAGGCCTAAACCAGGCCTAAAGCAGGACTAAAGCAGGACTAAACCAGGACTAAACCAGGACTAAACCAGGACTAAACCAGGACAAAAACAGGACTAAAACAGGACTGAACCAAGACTAAAACAGGACTGAACTAGGACTAAAACAGGACCAAACCAGGACTAAGGCAAGGCTGAAACAGGACTGAACTAGAACTGAACTAGCTCTAAACCAGGTCTAAACCGGGACTGAACCAGGTCTAAACCAGTTCTTAAACACAGTACACAGAACAAAACCGGGACAAAATCAGACCATTGAGACCTACATAAATCTTTTGAACGAGACTCCATGGAGACACAGAGAGTTTTAGTTCCTAATTGTAATTTCCATTCAGTCACTATTAATCTCACAGCCTTCCTCTAAAATCAACAGACACATAAAAACCAGAAATGTACCTTAGAGTTTGGATTTCTCTGGAGTTAGAAGTGAAAATGTGTGGATTTAAATATATTTAGTTTGACAGAGCGAGCGTGTCCCTCAGCCCCCGTCACATCAGCTGCTCCAAACAAAGAACCTATTTATGCACCACAACAATTCACCAGACTGTCACTGTGGCAGAGTGGTTATCCTGTCCCCTCCCTCTCACCAGGAGGCAGTGGGTTAGAGTGTGCATGTCCTCCCTGTGTCACTGTGGCAGAGTGGTTAGCCTTTTCGATACACTGACCATGTCCCGTTGTTTATCTCCTTCAGTGCAGCGGCGTTGTCCAGTCTGAGCTGAGTCACGTGACCACACACGCTCTGCAGAACAGGAAGTAGGTCGGGGGCGGAGTCTAGAGCCTGGCCATGCCCCTTCATCAGCTGTGACATCATCTCCGTAATGTGGGCGGGGCTGACTGGGCTGCGAGACTCGCTGCTCTCTGAAACGACAAATATTAGCCCCTTTAAGTGATAATTAGTGTAAAATTTCACTCAAATATTGTTCGTCCACCCTCTTTAAATTTAGTTACAATTAGTTTAAACTTGATTTCAATAATAAAGAAAAGGCTTTAGACTGTATACATAAATGGACATAGCTAACCCCTAGCCGCCACGTTCCAATTACAAACTGAGCATGGTCCATTCCGGCTCCATTGTCTCTGGCTCCAATTCACTTTCTATTGAAAAACCGTGGCCCCTCTCTCTGTAACTGCTGCTGTCAGGCTCATCATATTGGTCTTAAAATGTTTGTATGAACCCATAATTCATGATCCTGGTGTTTTTATTTCACTATTTTGTCCCTAAATCGAAATATGAACATTAATAACAGACCAATCAGGCGCCTTCTTTCCCTAATTTTGCTCCCACTAGCGTTAGCAACAGCGTTGATTGACAGCGTTGCTAAGTAGGGTTATTTATTGTGATAAAAAGGGTTGATAATAAATGTTCGTGGGACATTTTATGTAATCTTGATAATCGGCGACAAAGATAATTGGCGTTATATCAGCAAAATGTGCAGAAAAAACTGATCCACAGGGGGGGTCAACGGGGTCTGTTGTCCTATTTATTTGTATTTCAGGTGGCCATGTGAGGCTTATTGTCCCGGGCCTACAAATTTCAGTCAACGGCCCTGCTAATCTGTAATATTCTCGGCTAAATTTATAATTATTCATATCCAACAGCAACAACTTTAATCATTATCGCGATATAATCATTAATCACAATTATTTTGGTGATGAAAATGATAATCGTCACACAAAATTTCAGTATCTTTCCAGACCTATTGCTAAGTATCCGCTCCAGGATTGTCTTTTTGGTCGCTTGTGGTTAATTTCCAATTTAGTATATATAACTGAGCTACCTCAACTGGCTCCTCTTGACATGGAGGAGCAGCGGCTTTACTCTGAGCTCCTCCCCCTATGTCTCATTTCCACCGCTTGTATCCACCATCTTGTCCTTTTAGTCATCATCCAAAGCTCATGAAGAGGCTTTTATTTTGACAGTACAACGTCATTTCCCGCACAAAATAGCAGCGTCTAGTTCTGTCTTGAAATGCGTCTCACCTGAGCAGGTAGAGTCGGAGGAGTCATGTGACATCGCTCCATTCTGATTGGACGGAGCTTCGGCGAGTGAGGAAGTGAACTGAAGTGGAACAAACAAGACATTTTATAATAATGGCTTACACTTATAATGCGCTTTTTCAAAGCCTCTCAAAGCGCTACACTATAGTCATTATTCATTCATTTCCACACTTGGTGATGGTAAGATACTATTGTAGCCACAGCTGCCCTGGGGCAGACTGACGGAAGCAAGGCTGCCAATCTGCGCCATCGGCCCCCTCCGACCACCACCTATCATTCGCGCACACACCACTTTCATACTAGGCAATGTGGGTGAAGTGTCTTGCCTAAGGACACAACGACAGAAGTTGGTCGATCCTCTGACCTTCGGGTTTTCGATTTAATCGATTTAATTAGAGTAAATATAATCCATTTGACAGTACAAACACAAGTACAGTGTTTTATAGTGTGTTACAGTGTGTTACAGTGTTTTATAGTGTGTTACAGCGTGTTACAGTGCGGTACAGTGCGGTACAGTGTGTTACAGTGTGTCACAGTGCGGTACAGTGTGTTACAGTGTGTCACAGTGTGGTACAGTGTGTTACAGTGTGTCACAGTGTGGTACAGTGTGTTACAGTGTGTCACAGTGTGGTACAGTGTGTTACAGTGTGGTACAATGTGTGTTACAGTGTGTTACAGCGTGGTACAGTGTGTTACAGCATGGTACAATGTGTTGTAGTGTGATATAATGTGTTACAGTGTGGTACAGTGGAGTCGAGTCACTACCTGGAGCGGCGAGACCATCTGAGACATGACTCTTCCTCCCATCAACATCGGGAACAGAGAACTCAGAGAAGACGTCTGATTCTGAAGAGAAACGATAAAGAACATGATAAAAAAGAGAAAAGAACAGACACTAAATAATAAAAATGCAGTGTGTAATGTTTCTGATGAGATGTCTGTGTAATCAATCAGTCGTCCAAGTAGCTTCCATGGCATATCTGCTCCTCTCCATGGAGATTTATGTTGTTTTACCTGGAAGTTTCCACAATAGCGCATTAAACTTTGATATTTCCATGGAAACAAGCAGGTGATGGCACTAGGCCAGATAAGCTAAGTTAGAGGTCAGATCTGGAGAGACGATCCTGCTCAAAGTAAGAATAGAAAAGTGTAATGCCATATTTTGAGATATTTCCATCAACAAAACGTGAAGAGTCAAAATGATGAACGAAGCAACTGTTACTTTTATCATCACAAAACTTTCACTTGTTTAATTCACATTTAAAATATTAAACAGTATCAAATGAAAGACTGATAAATTCTAAGGTTGTACAGCGCCCCCTCTCACCTGCTGCTGGAACTGCACCATATCCATGAGATGCTGAGCTCCAGGAGACAGACTGGTCCCCATCTCCTCCATCATGGACTGAACCTGCTGCAAGTCGATGCTGTGGTTTACGGAGACACTCGAATGCAACGCCTCCACTCCCACTGCGATGGAGAACACCCGAACACACCTCCGCCCGCACAACGACAGCAGCTGAGAGAGGAGCAAGGAGCGACAAAGGTAAGATGTTTTCTGATCACATGCAAAGTGTAGGATCAGGATTAGGATTTAAGGTTGAAAATCACATTCGATTGTCTAAAGAAAGAGTGTTTTTTTTTTAATCATCATGGAATCATTGAGTCTATTCCTTAGTATCAAAATCGAGTTTGAAATGTTAGTATTATTATAAAACTACATACAAGTGCCATCTAACTTTATCTACAAATTTCAAAGGCATAGCAATATTGTATAAAATAAAATGTATAAACACACCTTGACTTCACAGGAGGCCGAGGGGTGATCCAGAACCAACTGTTTTCTGTAGAAAGGTCCAGAGTCTGGACTGAAAAAGAACAGACCATTCAAACCCCACATGCATGTTTGTGAGGATTTTTCAGTCTGTTTTATATACGGTTTGGACACACTATTTCATTCATGGCTCTTCTTTATTTCCATGATTATTTACACTGTAGATTCTCACTCAGGAATCAAAACTATGAATGACACGCGTGGAATGTAATAACTCAAAGCTTAAGATTAAGAAAGTAAAATTGGAGAACAAAGTAAGTACAGAGAAGTAGGTGTGTACAGCAAAGACAGCAATTGATCTGCAATATGGCATCTTGAAAATAAGCAATTAAAGATTACTCAAATATGCATGAGTCACTCCAAATGCATTATAGGTCTGCTTTAAACAGTAGTGAGATTGTACCTGTCTGTGTCTATGCTCGTGTCCCTCTCTCCTCTCACAGTCCCACAGTATTCTCCGCTCTGATCATATATCTCCACAGTGCGAGCTTCAGTCACAAACTCCAACCTCCTGATGACAGAGGAGGATCTGCAATTCAGAGACAGCACACAGGGGGCGCTCTCTTCCGGCTGAGACAAGAGGACTGGGGCTGTAACACTGAGGAGAGACACCACAGGTAAACAACAAACTGCATCCTCTGACCCACTCCTCTGCATCCTCTCCTCCATTTGACCCTCTCCTCTGCTTCCTCTGCTCCTCTTCTCTGCAATCTCTGCATAAATTCACATGTCCCTCCTCTGTCCAAACATTTATTTCTTACCAATTCACTTCATGGTTCTCATTTGGGTCTTCATTGTTGTGAATTATCAGGACATCAGACAGAGATTGTCCCTCTGATTCACAAACCCAGGAGGAAGAGACGTCCACCATGATGCGCCTAGAAAATATAAAACCATACTATATTTATTGAAAAATCCCAATGATTTAAACAAAACTGGAGACAAGTCAGAATTCTGTGGTGGACGTTGCTGTTTAACTGTCAGACTGCAGATGTGTCAACCTGGTTTATGGTTAATATTCCTGTAAATACTGGGGTTATACACATGTAACAAAAACTGGCACAAAGTTCAACATCTGAATGCAGCATATTAAGACATAAAATGATGTAGATTTCACTGCACACACAAAAACAATGATGCAACCTAAAAATTACTCAGATATTAAAATGCTTGAAATTTGAAACAACACAGATTACAATATTGACCTGAGAGTGCCCTGTTCAGCACAATAATAACAGTATTACATAAATGTTATTTGAACAATAGCTGATTGTTTGTTTTTTGTGTGTGGTTGATTTGGCAATTCCAGAGAAACCACACCACAGAGGAGCCTTTGTGCTAAAATAATACTTCCCTTTTACCAAGAAACACTTTTAGCACATAAAAGTACATTTTACAGATCTTACACTAAACTTCACAGTATTCAACCCAGAATTCCAAAATACTAGACTAAAAGATTTGTGTTAAAATATGTAAATTCCTACATAGGCTTATATTTCAAAATTATAATTATAAAACCCTTCATGAGACTCTGTAAACATAATCAATCAATTCTTACTTATTTCAAACGCTTTATTAAATCTGTGTCATCGTTTTGTCTCTGGAACAAAATAAAATCTAACATCGTGCTTTTATTCATGCACATTATTCAAAAATCGATGTGTAAATTAAAAGATGTTTACGTTATGTTTCGTTGATTATTGGTAATAAATAGTAATACCACATTCACAGCAAAAAAAAAACATTGAAAAACGTACAACTTTTACCTTCAAACCGTCACCAAAATTCGCCAGATGCCACGGATGAACCTGCCTCCTACATCTTCATCGAAATAGATCCATACAACATCAATTTATAAAAAGATAACCGTATTCTTGTAGAAATTAACTCGTTTGGTGCTAGCGCTGCTGCTAATGATGCTAACCGGATCTGTACCGGAAGTGGCACGGCGCTAAAGCGGATGTTGTGATGTGACGTCGTTAGAGGGAGACAGCGGCGACATCCGAGAAGGTAAACCACGCTTTTATGGCTTTTTTCTTGTTTTATTACATATTATACAACACATTTTCAATATCTTACAATAGTTTATGATGCAGATACTCAGTTAAGCTAAATATCTTGGTATAGTTTGGTCGTTTATCTTATTTTTATACAGATAACATTTGTTTTCGGATCCAAATTTCTATCAACATCATATTACTCCATAACATAATTCATAAGCTTGTGTTTAGATTAAAAAATAAATAAATAATACTTTTAAATATAATTCTTAGTAAATTACAAAGTATTTATTGTAGTCTAATACTAAAATTCCAAACTTGATTTCGATACTAAGGAATACACTCCATACTATATGATAATGATAATTAAAAACACTCTTTATTCAAATTTTCAATCATAGTACTTTCTTTTCTGGCCTTATACCTGTGTAATCCCTCAGTGTCCTGTAGGTTCATAGTGGTCCATGGGTGTATACTAGTCTATGCGTCCTAAACTTGTGAAAGATGCAGCTCAAGATCATTCTAAACGTTCATTTCTGTCCTGTGAATGTGACTTTTAGTATTGATACTTGCTCAAATGAGAATCTAGTTCCAATGCTGGTTTTAGTATCTTTTTGTGTCTGATTTTTGATACTTTTGACAGCCCTAAGTGGCAGCAGATGGTCTGGTAGTGAATTCGTTGAATGTTTAAACAGAAACTTCTCCCATATTTTCATAAATATAATCATCCAAGTCCAACTGTAGAGAAACAAAACAAAATTATCAAAATGCTTACACTTAAATAATGACATAAAAATATCACAACGTACTCTGTTTCTGCGGCTCATTCTGTGTGGACTCCTCTCAGTTTGTAATTCTACAGGAGCAAAAGTGAGTTATATTTTATATCTATTTATCTGACACTTTTTCTCACCTTTGGTCCTGGTCCAGATGTGAACAGCTGCCACACAGATGAGGAGACCCGCTAAACCCACACTCACAATAATGTGTCTCAACAGCAAATCTGAAAAGGATAAAGATCAGAAGGAGAAGTGAGTGCGTTGGCTGAAGATTTGGTAGTTTATGGTATTTATTTGTAAAATGTCTGATTAAATTCATGATTCACAAGTTGAATCTGTCTTTATATAAAAAGTTCTTAAATAGTCCTTGTACTTTTTTCTGCATAAATAATAGTTTTTGCATGAACTCCCCTTGCAGGTTTAGTACTGTGAGTGCAGTGTGGGTCAGATACATAGAGATGACTAACAGTTTTGAGAGCTTTTGCCACGCCCCCATTTTAATCGACAAATTGATCGGCAGGAAATGTCTTTAGTCGACCCAAAATTTCTTTTGTTGACTATAGCCCGACTATTTAAACATATTTGCTCTTCATAGTAACAAACAAACTGGGCACAGCGTCTTTCTCAGGGTAAATGTCACAAATTTATATAGCGCTTTTTCACCTTTAATGCACCCTGCGCTTTACATCAAGGAACTGGGGATGAGGCAGGTTTAGCGTCTTGCCCAAGCACACAATAACAGTATTAATCTGTGGGAGCTGGAATCACACCGCCAACCTGTGGGTCAGTGGATCTCACCGCTTTACCAGTGATGTTTTTTCTTTTTTTTTTATGTTGAGAACGGGTTTCGATCTAAGCCAATTTAAGTTCTGTGCGGATTACAAAGCCGTTTCAAAGCCTCAGTGCCTCAGAACTGGTGCAGTGTGATGCGTTGGACACATGAACATTACGCATTTTACACACATCAACCTACTTTATATCAGATTTTAGCAGCTTTTCTCAAATTCTCCACTGAAATGAATGAGATTCTCGCTTAACAGGAAGTGACACCACAGAGATAGCGCAGTTTAGAGCATTTAGAGGCTAAAGTGGGCAGGGAGGAATAAGGTAAATCGCCCAGCCCGAGAGCGAAGCATCATGGTCTATGTAGTCCCCTCTGCTGATGTGACACGAATGCAGAATGAATGAAATGCAGTCACTCGTTCACCTGTAGTGGACCATGTGTTTGCACTTGGCTTCTCTTCTTGTTCTTTTTCATTTTCTTCAGGGACTTGACATTTCAGAGAGCGATAAAACTCCGATGATGCGTCTGTGTCGTTGAAGGAGACGGAGACAGAGGAGTCGGAGTGAGACATTTTGAGCTGCCGACGATCTCCGGAGACCTCTTTTCCGTCGAGCAGCCATTTTAAAGTGGGTTTGTAGAACTCCACTGTCCACAAAGTACAGCTTCGAGTGACCGCTGCCCCATCTCTGTGCTCAGACTCTGGACAAAAGACATGAGGCAAACAATGACTTTAGAAACTGCTTTAGGATCATTAACAAAGAGCGATGTGGGGAAAGCAAAGGCATCGAATAGATATTAACAGTTATAATTACATCATATGGTTCTCAAAATGATCAAACAACAGTTACCAGTATCGAAACTTACTTATTTAAGCAGATATTGATAATAAAAAGCCACATTCACAGGACAGAAATGAATTTAATTAGACATATTTTAATGCATAACAAACAGAACAACAAAAATAAAAATACAAAAAAACTCAGTGTAAAAGTGTTCTAAGTATTCAGAATAAAGTACCATGTATTGGAATATATTGCAAAATACTTGGTTGGTATTTAGTATTCTTTAATTAAATACATTTTCAAAGTATTCTTCTCATCACTGTCTTGTTTGTCTGTGTAATTGTGGTTTGCAAAGAGGCAGAGACACTCACCAGTGATAACAGAGAGCACAGTGTCGCTGTCCTCCCCCTGCTGCTGCTCTATGGTACTGCAGGTGTAATATCCAAACTGTTCCCGCGTCACGTTTTTGAAAATCATGGAGCAGTTCTTCAGAAGATCTGCTCCTGTCTGCTCCTCTGTCGCTCTCTGTCCACGGTGAAACAAGGGGATAGACATAGACTCGTTCAGGAAGTGCCAGTCGGACTCACAGGGCGAAGATGACGCATTTCCGCAGGACAAGATGGTGTCCTCTCCCTCCCGCAATGTGACGAACTGTATCAGGGAACAATCTGAAACGCAGTCAGATTAAAATAGTGAAGGGTGTCTGGTGTCAAAACTAGACACTCATTTGAATAAGTATCAATACTGAAAAAAACCCAAACAAATCCAGACTCATATCCCTCTGTCCAATCAGATTTGTTTATTTCAGTGACGAATGTGAAAAGAAGGAGTTCATTGGTCACCCATAATTTACAAACAAAATCACATTTCTCTCACCTCAGATTAACAAAGTCTCATTGATTCTCCAGAAATCTGACAGAAATCCTGGTCTAGTCCTGGTTTAGTCCTGGTTTAGTCTTGTTTTCAGTCTTAGTAAAGTTCTGACTTAGTCCTGGTTTAGTTCCTGGTTTAGTCTTGTTTTCAGTCTTAATACAGTCCTGGTTTAGTCCTGGTTCAGTCCTGGTTCAGTCCTGGTTCAGTCGTGGTTTAATAATCATATTTCAGAACATATCTCACCCGAGCAGGGCAGAGAGACGAGGATCAGACACAGGAGCAGGTCTGAGCTCATGTTTGGTCTGTGGATGACATCCCTTTGAGTCTGAGGGTTTTACAGATGTCCTTGTTTTGTCCTTGTTTAGTCCTAGTTTAGCCCTGGTTTAGTCCTTGTTTAGTCCTGGTTTAGTCCTGGTTTAGTCCTTGTTTAGCCCTGGTTTACTCCTAGTTTAGTCCTTGTTTAGTTCTGGTTTAGTCCTGGTTCAGTCCTGGTTTAGTCTTGGTTTTGTCTGCATTTAGTCCTTGCTTAGTCCTGGTTTAGTTCTGGTTTAGTCCTTGTTTAGTCCTAGTTTAGTCCTTGTTTAGTTCTGGTTTTGTCCTGGTTCAGTCCTGTTTTAGTCCTGGTTTAGTCCTTGTTTAGTCATAGTTTGGTCCTTGTTTAGTTCTGGTTTAGTCCTTGTTTAGCCCTGGTTTAGCCCTGGTTTAGTCCTGGTTTAGTCCTGGTTTAGTCCTGGTTTAGTCCTAGTTTAGTCCTTGTTTAGTCCTTGTTTAATCCTAGTTTAGTCCTTGTTTAGTTCTGGTTTAATCCTTGTTTAGTCCTTTTTTAGTCCTGGTTTAGTCCCTGTTTCCCCTCTCTCACAGTATGGACTTCTCGGAGGTCTACAGTGACTCCATGGGCAGTGTCTCGGCTGCGGCTCGGTCGGGGTCTTTGGTCCGAGTCCGCGACCTGGTTCGGTCCGGATTCAGTTTGGACGTGAAGGACAACCGCGGCTGGAACTGTCTCCACGAGGGCGCTGCTCAAGGGCACAAGGGCTGCGTCAGGGAGATACTCAGAGCCGCAGGTGAGGACAAACGAAGACTCGGAGCTCCTCCTTCTCTCAAACAGAAATGACTCTGTTCCACGTTGTGATGTCATCATGTGATAATACAGGAAGTGCTTCAATGTGTTTTTAAACTCCACACACCTTCATTTCTAGAATCATTTGGATCATCATGAAACCGTTGAAACTTCTTAATTTCTTGATCCACCAGAACATAATGCCGACTTTCTGTGAAAAAACTCAACAGAACAAATGCTAACACAAAATATATATAAAAAAAAGCAACAGTGAGGTTATCGTAGTGTTTTATAAAGTAAATCTATGGGTAAAAATAGCTGCTAACTTTAAAACCACTTAATGACATCATAAGGTGGAACAGAAGACAGACGTATAATAAAGAGTTACTCAAATGTGTTAATAAAGCAAAACAACAAAACGTTTTTGAGGTGGTGACATCATTCTAACGTGAATAAAAGCTCACAAGACTCAATTTTGTGTAATACAGGACCTTTAAATAAATAATTACTTTAAAAATGACTATAAAAAATGCTCTAACTCTTCTTCTGCCCTGTCTTTTCTCTTCTAGCATCGTCCTCATCTCTGGATTTCCGGTCCTTTGTGAACTCCCAGACTCACGAAGGAGAGACGCCCCTGTTTTTTGCTGCTCAAAATGGACACCCGTCTGTGGTTAAACTTCTGCTGAGAGCCAAAGCTGACGTGAACCTGCAGACCGTCGACCTGTCCTGCCCCCTCTACGCAGGTCGGTCCTGGTTTAGTCTTAGGTTAGTCCTGGTTTTAGTCCTAGTTTAGATGTCTTTAGTCATGGTTTAAATCTAGTTTAGTCCTCATTTAGTCCTGGTATATAGACAGTTTAGTCCTGATTTATTTCTGGTTTCAGTCCTGGTTTAGTCTTGGTTTAGACCCAGTTTAATCCTGACTCAATCCTGGTTTACTCCTGCTTGAGTCCTGGTTCAGTCCTGCTTGAGTCCTGGTTCAGTCATGCTTTAGTCCTGTTTAGTCCTGGTTTAGTCCTGGTTTAGTCCCAGTTTATTCCTGCTTTAGTTGTGCTTGAGTCTTAGTTTAGTCCTGGTTCAGTCCTGGTTCAATCCCATTTAGTCCTGGTTTAGTCCTGTTTTAGACCTGTTTTAGTCTTGTTTAGTCCTGATTTAGTCCTGGTTTAGTCCTGGTTTAGTCCTGGTTTAGTCCTGGTTTAGTCCTGGTTTAGCCCCAGTTCAGTCCTGCTTTAGTTGTGGTTGAGTCTTAGTTTAGTACTGGTTCAGTTCTAGTTTAGTCCTGGTTTAGCCCCAGTTCAGTCCTGCTTTAGTTGTGCTTGAGTCTTTGTTTAGTCCTGGTTTAGACCTGGTTTAGTCCTGGTTCAGTCCTGGTTTAGCCCCAGTTCCGTCCTGCTTTAGTTGTGCTTGAGTCTTTGTTTAGTCCTGGTTTAGTCCTGCTTTAGTCCTGGTTCAGTCCTGGTTCAGTCCTGGTTTAGTCCTGGTTTAGTCCTGGTTTAGCCTCAGTTCAGTCCTGCTTTAGTTGTGCCTGAGTCTTAGTTTAGTCCTGGTTCAGTCCTGGTTTAGTCCTGGTTTAGCCCCAGTTCAGTCCTGCTTTAGTTGTGCCTGAGTCTTAGTTTAGTCCTGGTTCAGTCCTGGTTCAGTCCTGATTCAGTCCTGATTCAGTCCTGGTTCAGTCCTGGTTTAGTCCTGGTTTAGTCCTGGTTTAGCTTCAGTTCAGTCCTGCTATAGTTGAGCTTGAGTCTTTGTTTAGTCCTGGTTTAGTCCTGGTTTAGCCCCAGTTCAGTCCTGCTTTAGTTGTGCCTGAGTCTTAGTTTAGTCCTGGTTCAGTCCTGGTTTAGTCCTGGTTTAGCCCCAGTTCAGTCCTGCTTTAGTTGTGCTTGAGTCTTAGTTTAGTCCTGCTTTAGTCCTGCTTTAGTCCTGCTTTAGTCCTGCTTGAGTCTTAGTTTAGTCCTGGTCCAGTTTTTTAATATTTTTGTTTGTTCCAGCGGTGGACAGAGGTCACACTGAGGTTGTGCAGCTGTTGCTTTTAAAAGGAGCAGAGGTGAACCGGAGCCACACTGCCTCCTGCTGGACGTGTCTGCACCAGGCGGTTTATAAGGTGAAACACTCAGAGAATCGACCAATGTAACTCTATGGAAGATTCACAGTTTTTGAAAGAAATCTCCAAACTTATGATGCACAAATAGGGATTGGTTCCAAAAACTTATGATATTAATCTTAAGTCCTTTCATCTGACAATGATTACGGTTTTGGGGTTGAATAATAGCAGCATTTTGTTTATTTATCCTCACAGAGAAGATATTAAACTTTGTGCCCAGTAATTACAGAGATACTGACCATAAACCAGGTCAACACAGCTCAGGTTAATTTTATATGTCCTGATTCAGCTTTGGTCTTTGTTTAGTCCTGGTTTAGTCCTGGTTCAGCCCTGTTTTAGCCTGGTTTAGTCCTGCTTTAGTCCTGCTTTAGTCCTATTTTAGTCCTGTTTTAGTCCTGCTTTAGTCCTGCTTTAGTCCTGCTTTAGTCCTGTTTTAGTACTGCTTTAGTGCTGCTTTAGTCCTGCTTTAGTCCTGTTTTAGTCCTGTTTTAGTCCTGGTTTAGTCCTGGTTTAGTCCTGTTTTAGTCGGGCTTTAGTCCTGTTTTAGTCCTGCTTTAGTCCTGCTTTAGTCCTGCTTTAGTCCTGCTTTAGTCCTGTTTTAGTCCTGCTTTAGTCCTGCTTTAGTCCTGTTTTAGTCCTGCTTTAGTCCTGTTTTAGTCCTGTTTTAGTCCTGCTTTAGTCCTGCTTTAGTCCTGTTTTAGTCCTGCTTTAGTCCTGCTTTAGTCCTGCCCCAGTCCCGTTTTAGTCAGTTATATGTTTGAGTTTAGTTCTGATATAGACTTTGATTTTGTCTTGTTCTAGTCCTGGTTTAGACTTCGCCAAGTCAGGGGTTAGTTTCAGCCTTAGTCCTAATTTTGGTGAGTGTGAACAAACGCATCCCTAATTTACTCTTGGTTCGGTCCTGGTTCTGTTCTGGTTTAGTGTCGGTCCAGTAATAAGTCGCATTTAAAGCCATAGCTGCTCCGATTGAAGAAAGTACTTGTGTAATTCTGTTTATTTGATGTTTTGTTTGTCTTTCTTCCTCACCAGGGTCACAGTGAGATTGTGAAGTTGCTGAGTGCAGTTTCTGACCTGGAGTCTAAAGACGATCACGGCATCACTCCTCTGTTTGTGGCCGCTCAGTACGGGCGCTTCAGCTGCCTCAGGACCCTCATCGCCGCAGGTCAGAGTTGAAATAATCACATGTGAATCTCTCTAAGGTCTGAACCTGGTCTAAACTAGGGCTGGGCAAAATGGTCATAAAAATTCCTGTCATGATCTGCTGTTTTGGACATATCGTCAAATTGTGTTCCACTATTTCTCCATTTAACAGTCCTGTCTGCTCAATCACAAACCTTTTTTCCAACCCCCTTCTCTAATTGGTTAACCTCTATAATGTTCTGAGTGACTGACAGCTGGATTTAATCAATCACAGTGAAGTGTTTCAGAAGAAGCAGATGTCTAGAAATTAATCATGATAATGATTAAATCGTAAAAAAAAAAGAAAAAAGAAAACTGTGCATTTTTTTTCCATATTGCCTACCCCTAGTCTAAACCCAGTCCAACTGGTTTAAATCTGGTCTAAACCTGGACTAAACCTGGACTAAACCTGGTCCAAACCTGGTCTTACACCTGTATCTCTCTCAGGTGCTTGTGTGGATTCTCAGGCCACAGGCAGGTCTAACCCCGGTCTAAACGCAGTCTAAACACGTTCTAACCCCTGTCTAACTCCGCTCTAAACACAATCTAAATACGGTCTAAACCCCGGTCTAACCCCGGTCTAACCCTTGTCTAACTCCCGCTCTAACTCCGGTCTAACCCCGGTCTAACCCCTGTCTAACTCCCGGTCTAAACTCTGGTCTAACCTCGGTCTAACCCCTGTCTAACTCCCGGTCTAAACACATTCTAAACACGGTCTAAACCCCAGTCTAACCCCGGTCTAACCCCTGTCTAACTCCCGGTCTAACCCCGGTGTAACCTCTGTCTAACCCCGGTCTAACCCCGTCTAACTCCCGGTCTAAACTCCGGTCTAACCCGGTCTAACCCCTGTCTAACCCCGGTCTAAACTCCGGTCTAACCCCAGTCTAACCCCGGTCTAACTCCCGCTCTAACTCCGGTCTAACCCCAGGCTAACCCCTGTCTAACTCCCGGTCTAACCCTGGTCTAACCCCGCTCTAACTCCAGTCTAACCCCGGTCTAACTCCAGTCTAACCCCGGTCTAACCCCTGTCTAACCCCGCTCTAACTCCGGTCTAAACACAATCTAAACATGGTCTAACCCCGGTCTAACCCCGGTCTAACTCCGGTCTAACCCCACTCTAACCCCGCTCTAACCCGCTCTAACCCTGCTCCAACCCCGGTCTAATCCCGCTCTAACCCGGTCTAACCCCAGTCTAACCCCGCTCTAACCCCGCTCTAACCCCGCTCTAACCCGCTCTAACCCGCTCTAACCCGCTCTAACCCGCTCTAACCCCGCTCTAACCCGCTCTAACCCCGGTCTAACCCTGCTCTAACCTGCTCTAACCCTGCTCTAACCCGGTCTAACCCCGCTCTAACCCCGCTCTAACCCGCTCTAACCCCGCTCTAACCCTGCTCTAACCCGGTCTAACCCTGCTCTAACCCCACTCTAACCCTGCTCTAACCCACTCTAACCCACTCTAACCCACTCTAACCCACTCTAACCCACTCTAACCCCGGTCTAACCCAGTCTAACCCTGCTCTAACCCGCTCTAAACTGCTCTAACCCGGTCTAACCCGGTCTAACCCCGCTCTAGCCCCGCTCTAACCCGGTCTAACCCGGTCTAACCCTGCTCTAACCCGCTCTAACCCACTCTAACCCACTCTAACCCGGCTCTAACCCGCTCTAACCCGGTCTAACCCTGCTCTAACCTGCTCTAACCCACTCTAACCCCCTGTATCTCTCCCAGGTGCCTGTGTGGACTCCCAGGCCTCAGACGGAGCCTCTCCTCTCCTCCTCTCGTCTCAGGAGGGACATGAGCTCTGTGTGTCTGAGCTCCTCTGTCACGGGGCAGATCCAAACCTGAGCTGCAGTGAGGAGTGGACTCAGCTGCCGTTACATGCCGCCGCACAGTTCGGACGCACGGAGTAAGAACACACGAGGAAGAGGAGGGGTTATCGCCGTAGTAACAGAGTAGTCATTGTTGTCTGTCTGTATTGGTGGATGTCAGAAGATCCGACGGCGGTGATTTGTCTTAATACTTCTCTTTTCCTCTTCAGGATCCTACAGAAGCTGATCCCGCTCACAGACCGCTCAATAGGCCACGCCCCCGGACAGGTGAGTCCGCTGTATCTGTGTGTGCAGAGTGACCAGAGGGGGGCGCTGCAGCTGCTCCTGAGGGAGGGCTTCAGTCCAGATGCCCAGGACTGTAAGGAGCTGCTGGGGCTAAAGTCTCCTCTCACTCAGGCTGTGGCTCTGGCTCTTGACGACGACCACCACAGGTAAGAGTCCATGTTTAGTCCATGTTTAGTCCAGGTTTAGTCCAGTTTTAAACCAGATCTGATTTAGTACTGGTTTTGTTTAGTTTAACCATTCATTCCTGGATTGTTCTTGGTTAAGTCCTGTTTTACCTATGGTTGAATACTCCTTAAATCTTGGTTTAGTCTTAGCATCTAGACCTTATTTGGCACTAGTTTAATCCTGGTTCAGCCCTCTTTTAATCCTTGTTTTTTTTAGTCCTAATTTATTTTAGTTAGTCCTGATTCAGCCCTGATTTAGTCCTGGCTTAGACCTCGCTTGGGCCTGTTTCAGTTCCCTTCTGATCCTGATATTTAATCTGATTTAGAACTGGATTAGTCCTGTCTTATTTCTGGTTTAGAGCATATTTTTTCCAAGTTTAGTCCTGCCTTAGACCTGATTTAGTCCTAGTTTAGTCTTAGTTTGCACTTGGTTTAGTCCTGGCTCATTTTTCCACATTAACTTCTCTGTTTTTTCAGCCTGGACACAGTGAGGATTCTTCTGTCAGCTGGAGCCACAGTCCTCAGAGAGACCTGGGTTCTGATTTTAAAATCTGACCAACCGGACCTGCTCCAACTGGTCCTGGACTTTAGGACTATCCCCGGACTTTCACCCCAGAGTCGGGTCTTACTCGGTCCCGGTCCTCGTCCCAGGCTCGGTCCCGCTCTTGGGTCCTGGAGGGACTTCTCGGAGCAGGAGATGCAGGACCTGTTGGAGGAGGCCCTGGATCAGACACAGACTGGGTTGGTGTGGATGCCTCTGCTGCTGAGCGCTGGACTGGAGCCAAATGCACTAATGAACGACAGAATGTAAGAACTGCTCTCTTAAAAAAACTAGAGACAATAATGACACGGTAAACTACTGATTTCACAAAAAATTAAAAAAAAACATAATTTATATCTATATTTGTCTCCTCTAGTTTGACAGTTTTGGTGAAGTTTATTATTTTACTTGGTTACTGGTGGACAAAACCAAATTGCGTCATGTGACTTGTACTCACCAAGGTTACGTAATACACTTTTTAGTTATTAAACTGTATGTAGCCTGTGCTCTTAAAGTTTTAAAAAAATCACAACTGAACCTGTGTTGCCAGGGCCTTAACCTACAGACAGAGGAAACATACAATTGTGTCTCATTCTCAGTTTATGGACAGGCCTCATGTGAACGCTCAGAACCTCCAGAACTCACTCCCTGAGCTGCAGAGGCTGCGCTAGCACTGACTCATGATTATCTGCAGGTGCTGGGGTTTAGGCAGTGACGATTCAGATCAGAGAGAGGCATTTTATGTTTTTGATCAACTGGATTTCAGCATTGAAACTGGCAACACAAATGCAAAACTCATATGAGGCTCGTTCTGCTTTCTGATTGCATGGTTTAGCACGCTTTAGCACGGTTTGGATGGGTTTAGCACGCTTTGGCACGGCTTAATGCTTTAGCACGGGTTGGATGGGTTTAGCACGCTTTAGCATGGTTTGGAAGGGTTTATGACGCTTTAGCATGGCTTGTAAGGGTTTAGCACGCTTTAGCACGGTTTGTAATGGTTTATCACGTAAAGCACAGCTTGTAAGGGTTTAGCACGCTTTAGCACGGTTTGGACGGGTTTAGCCCGCTTTGGCACAGCTTAATGCTTTAGCACGGTTTGGAAGGGTTTATCACGCTTTAGCACGGTTTGGAAGGGTTTATCACGCTTTAGCACGGCTTGTAAGGGTTTAGCACGCTTTAGCACGGTTTGGAAGAGTTTAGCACGGTTTGGAAGGGTTTATCACGCTTTAGCACAGTTTGGAAGGGTTTGGCGCAGTTTGGAAGGCTTTGGCACAGTTTGGAAAGGTGTGGCATGCTTTAGCACAGTTTGGAAGGGTTTAGCACCTGTCTATATGCTCAAGTACCACTGAAGAAGACTGAAGTACCTCAGCCTTTTCTGAATAGCTGTAAAATAAGTTTAAGACACAGACACTTCACACATGGCCCACTGTGAACCTGCTGCACACTGATCACACACGTAACACACATGGAATAGAAGAGAAAACATTACCATTCTATTGTCTAAAGTGTTTTTATCATCATCGCAGTATCAGAATCGAGTATTGAACATCGACTCTATTTGTTAGTAGTGAATATCAAGTTTGAAATTTTAGTATTTAGTATTTTAGTAAAACACAAACACATTTTAGACAAAGTAATTCCATGATGGAGAAAAGCAGGTGGCCATTTCAACTCTAAAGTGACACATTATTAGAGACTGTTCCTGATCTGTTCCTGATCCTAAACGTTCACTGAGCTCTGGTCTAAAGTCGCACTGTTAAACTCTGGATTTGTTTTCTGTTTCAGGTTCTCCAAAGCTCCTGGTCCCGTCCTGAACCTCCTGCTCCAGAACTTGGACTGGTCCAGTCTCGGTCCTGGTTTGAGACTCGTCCTGGACCAGAGGAAGACCGACCAAACCTGGGCCCCTCTCACCGTCTTTGGTACAAAAACATTCAAACACAAGACACTCTGAGAAATGTATTACTCTGTGAACATATGAACTGATTGTCTCCTCTTTCTGTCCCTCTCTCCCTCTGCCCTCCAATACTCTTTCTCTTTCCTTCTCACTCCTTCTCACTCCCTCTCCTCCTCCTCGCTCTCTCTTCTCATCTCCCTCTGCCCTCCCCTTCTCTCCTCTTTCTCTCTCCTCTCTCTGCTCCTCTTTCCCTCCCTCTCCTCCTCTCTATCTTTCTCTCTTTCCCCTCACTGTTTTTTCTCACTTCACCCTCTCCCCCTCCCTTTCTTTATCTCCCTTCTATACTTCCTTTCCCTCTCCCTCTCCTCCTCTATCTTCTCTCCTTCTCTTTCTCTCTCCCTCACTCTTTCTTCTCAATCCCCTCGTCTCTCTCCAACCTTTCCTCTCTTTATCTCCCTCGTATCACTCCTCTTTCCTCTCCTTGCATCCCCTCCTTGGTCCTCTTCCTCCTCTCTTTCTCCCTCCCCCTCTCCCTCACACCCTGTCTCTCTCTTCCCCTCTTTTTCCAACTCTTCTCCCTCTTTCACTGTCTCTCTTCACGCTCTCCTCCTCTGTCTCTCTTCTCACTTTCTCTTTCCTTTCTTCGTCTCTGCTCTCCCTCTCTCCCTCCTTGTACACCCACGCCTCTCTCTTCCCTTTGTCTCACATCTCTCCCTCCCTTCCTCCTCTCCCTTTGCTCCTCCTCCTCCTCCTCTCCTTCTCCTCCCTCTCTCAGACTCCATCCCGAGTCTATCCCACTTGTGCAGGTTGAACATCAGGAAAGTTTTGGGCTCGGCTTCGTTGATGAAAACTACAATTTTACACCAACTTCCTGTTCCTGCTTCATTACATCACTTCCTTCAATTCAGAGACGTCCAATCAGCTGTTTGAACTCGTCACTGGACTGACAAGACTGACAATACTTTTTTTTAATATATATATATATTTGTTACAAAATAAACCAACAGAACTCATCTAATGCCAGTTTATGTCTTTGTCTTTTTTTCTGTGTTAGAAAACTGATAAATAAGGCTAAACTTTATTGCTCTAATGCTGCTAGTTTAAAGGTTCTATATTACACAAAATTGACGCCAAGCACTTCCTGTATTGCCGCATGACATCACAAAGTGGAATAGAGTGTTTTCTCTTTTAGAAGAGGATTTGCGTGTTAAATGTGAAACAAAACACAACGCCAGGTCTGTTTTTGATGAGAAAACAACATGACATAGATCAGAAAATAGCGTAATATGGGTTATTTTATTTGTTTTTTATTATTTATTTATTTATTTTGAGCACATGTATCAGGTTCACTTAAAGTACATTCACAAATTAACCCTTATATAAGCTCAAAAAGGAGTGGGAAGAAGAAAATGTATTAAATCCCACCTCTATCTTCATTTAAGACATAAATTCAGTGTTTTGTTTACGCTTCCTGTACAGTTGAAAAAGAAAAAAGGGGGAAAAAAGCATATGTGTTCTTTAAATAAGTTAATGTGAGTGTGGTGGACGTCTAAATTATCACTTTCTGTTTACATGTTCTCCCTGTGTCTTGAGTAGGAAATGATTAATATTAAAATGATTAGATTCATTGATAATAAGGATTATTCAGGTAGAACCAATAGAGCTAAAAATAATCATGACAGTTTAAGAAGTTAAATTAAAAATAATATAATAATCTGCAACAAGTGAAATAACTGAAAATTAGAGGATAATCTGAGAAATGTATTACTCTGTTAACATATGACCTAATCCTCTCCTCTTTCTGTCCCTCTCTCTCTCCCTCTGCCCTCCACTACCTTCCTTTTTCTTTCCTTCTCACTCCTTCTCGCTCCCTCTCCTCCTCCTCTCTCTCTCTTTCCCCATCTGCCCTCCCCTTTTCTCCTCTTTCTCTCTCCTCTCTCTGCTCCTCTTTCCCTCCCTCTTTCTCTGTCTTTCCCCTCACTCTTTTTTTCTCACTTCACCCTCCCTCCCTTTTTCTCCCTCATAACTCCTCTTTTCAACTGAAAATTAGAGGAAATTCATCTTCTTGAGTATTATTTGTTTCATTCACACATGTTTTTTATTAGTCAGTATCATCTCCAAACCTCAAAATGATCTGTTTGAACTTGTGATGTCATGAAGTGGTAGTTTTCATGTTGACCAATCAGCAGAGATGGGTAATTCCAGGGCTAAAATCATCCAAATGATTCTAGTGAAGATTTGTGGAGCACTTCCTGTATTACCACATTGCATCACAAGGTGGAGTAGTGTGTTTTCAGTTTGAGAGAAGAACTCTCAAAGCCTAAATATGCAAGGTGTGTGTGTGTGTGTGTGTGTGTGTGTGTGTGTGTGTGTGTGTGGTGTGCGTGTGTGTGGGGGTGTGCGCGCGTGCGTGTGTGTATATGGGCCCTTTAAATTATAAATATACACACACACATATATATATATATACCGGTATATATATTTAATTTAATTTTATTTATTTATTTATTTATTTTAATTTTTTTTTCGGGGTAACAGTGGCTCAGTGGTTAGAGTGTTGGTCCCCCAAAGAGTGAGGTATAAACAGAATTTCATACAGCGAGACTTTTATAGCAGTAAAAGTCTATTGATTGAGCTAAAACATGCAAAAATACTCCTCCAGCTAGGTACTCCTGACCAGGATCCTGGCTCAGACTTTTTTTTTTTTTTAAATGTGAAATAAAAACAAAAAAAAGAAAGAAGGAGGGAAAAAAAGAAAGTGGAAAAAGGGAAAAGAGGAAAAAAAGAAGAGACTCAACCCTGAAACTGAATGTCAAAACTAGATTTAATTTCATAACTATTCATTCATTTTACCTGCTCAGTAATAAAACATTAGCTCATATGTTTTGTTTTGTCCTGTACTTTTTTTTTTTTTTTTTATGAATAAAATTTAAAAAACTTGTGGAAATGTGTTTCAAATCGTGTAGTTCCGCTGTTACTCAAACTTTTCGCTAAAATTCCAGCATTATGTGACTGGCAGCTTTACATTGTACTCTGATTTAACACGTTGGTTTCATAATATTTTCATTACTCCACATTTTTAATTAGTAATCATCTGTTGTTTATGTTATGACTCGTTTTAACCTGATGTTGTAGAATCCTCCTCTCTGAATGGTTTCTGGCGCTATCAATCACAATTTCCCCGTCACTGATTGGGTGTTGTCTCGCTGCGGGGCGGGTCTTCAGTTTGACAGGTGCATCGCGCCCAGAGAACAAGCATTTCCCGACATTTTTCTGCGTTTAAATCCGTCCAGATGTAACCGAGACCCGGCGGGACCATCGACAGGATATGCCTTAATGTATTACATCCGTACGTAACCAAACGTGCTTTTATTTACTGTTTTTGAGCCATGTTTGGAGCGTTATTTTGCTAGCTGCTAGCTTCATTTTAGAATCAACGTGAAGCTAGCTGTGGCTAACGTCCACTCTCACTTTCTCTCACAAACAGCACTCAGGGTTAATTTCATTCTTTAGATCTCTACATTTATAAATTCTGCTCCATTCAAATTCACCACTTTTATGTGGCAGTGTAAATAAGATGTGATAGATGATTAATATTGGTTTATTTTATTTGAGCTTCTTAAAATCGTAACATTTCACGTTATTGTTTTTAACAGCTAAAACTGGGCAAAGGACAAAGAGAATCTCGTTCAAATCTCGTTCAAATCCACACGTAGAAACGTTTAATCAGCCTTTAATCAACCTTTAATCAACCTTTAATCAACCTTTAATTAAGGTCACGTGATGTTTGCACAGCTCCAAACATGCTATTGTGTAATTTGGACATGAAGTGCAACATGCTAAAGTCTTGCTTAATCTTCATTTTTATTCTTGTTTACTCGCTGTTTGGTCCTCCTCCTTTGTTAAATCCTGGTCCAGTCTGGGTCTGGACCTGGTCCAGTTCTTCATCAGTCCTGGTTCAGTTCTGCCTTAGTTTAATCCTGGTTTAGCTCCGTTAGTCCTGGTTTAGTCCCACTTTTGTTGACAGATCCTAATTTTAAATAAGTGAAAGAGGATGAATAATTTAATACATGTAGTCTCAGCTGTCTCAGGTGGCTAGTACAGTACTCAGGTACATTTATTCAAGTAACTTTTTAAAGAAGTACTTTTCTAGCTGCATACGTTTACTCCTACTTGAGTATTTTTTTTAATTGAAGTAACAGTACTTTTACTTAAGCAATGTATTGTACAGTATAACAGTACTCTTACTCGAGTCATATATTGTAGAGTAACAATACTCTTACTTGAGTAAAATATTGTCCAGTGTAACAGTACTCTTACTTGAGTAAAAGTTGTGATTACTCTTCTCACAGTGAGTCAGTCTAAAGTGACAAAAGCTTTATGTAACAATATGAAATGATTTGAACATTTGTGTTTCTTGTGTTGCTCCTTCAGATGTGATTTAGTTTGTCTAATTTTTTGTGTCAGTTTGAAAATACCAGATTGTGTGCTTCATGCGTGAGTAATTGAATTGTTGCAGTATTTCCCAACTTCCTTCAAGTCTGGGTCTAGACTGGTCCAGTTGTTCATTCGTCCTGTTTCAGTTCTGCCTTAGTTTAATCCTGGTTCAGCTCTGTTAGTCCAGGTTTAGTCTCGCCCTTATTGACAGACTTTGATTTAAATAAGTGAGAGTTTGAATAATGGTGGTGGAAAGTATTCAGTTACATATACTTGAGTAACTTCAATTTAATTCAATTCAATTCAGTTTATTTATTTGTACTCATTGTCACAGAAGAACAACGAAATTGCTTTTGGAGCATCCCATAAAGTGAAACCCCATAAATAATAAATACCCCTTAAACCCAAGTGTAAACATTGACCCAGTGTGGCTTCAGTACAACATGAGACAGTTCTTGTAGCAGATGGTGTCAAGTAAGGTGCAGAAAACAAAACAGGGACATACAGACAGGGACCTGAGAATGATGACAAATGCAACAATGCAACCAGTTCAGTGTTATTAAGAGTTGGATGTGTTTTATTAATAAAGAAACACTACTATACTCTCTGAATACTTATCTAACTGCATACTTTTACACCTACTTGAATATATATTGTCCAGTGTAACAGTACTCTTACTTGAGTAAAGGTTGTGATTACTCTTCTCACTGTGAGTCAGTCTAAAGTGACTTGAGTTTTATGTCGTCAATATGAAATGATTTGAATATTTGTGTTTCTTGCGTCGCTCTTTCAGATTAGATTTAGTCAAATTTTTGTGTCAGTTTAAAAATACCAGATTTTGTGCAGTATTTCATGTTTTGTCCTTCACATTTACATTTATTTCAAATGTTTAATCATACACTACTACACTACACTACTAATCATACACTACACATCACAACATTTGGGAGGGCATCTGAAACAACACAACACCTGCAGATGAACTGGAGCCATTTGACCTGCCCCCACCTCAGTCTCACACTACAGGGATAAAGGAGGATGGGAGGGCATCTGACACACAGGGATATAGAATGTTTTAATGGATAAAATTGTGTGTTTAAAATGTGAACTTTGAGCAGAATCTCAATGCCAGATAAATCACTATCAGATATTCTTCCTAAATCATTCAGCTCTAATAAATACCACGTGTGAGCTAAAATGCTAGTCTGTGTTTTCCGTGCAGCTGAGGCGCGGATGGAGGAGGTGCGTTCCCGTCCTTACATCATCCCCGTTCGGCCGGGTGGAGACATGAATCCCGCCCGCCGTAGAGATTCTGGAGTGTGGCACCAAACTCGCAGCTTACTCTACAAGAACCTGCTCATCAAGTGGAGGACCAAGCAGCAGTCTCTCCACGTGAGTCATGTCGGTCTATGAAACATGCCTGTGGTTAATGAAGACGATTTAACTTTGAAAATGAGACGGATGGGCCCGTATGGAGGTTTTTTTTGTTTTTTTTAGTCGATACCGATATCTGATATTTGGCCTGCTGCTGTAGCTGATAACCATTATTTGCTGATACGATATTTAGTCTTCAAAATCCATAACGAGGCCCACAAATGTATGTTAAGTTGAAGTAAAGATCAAAATTAACTGTTCACTTATGTAAAAATAATAACAAAAGGTGTTTATCTGGGATACAAAATACTTTGTTACATGTTTGTGAAACCTACAGCCATATAACACTCTTCTATTTCAAATTTGACTCATTAGTCTGTTAAAGGGCAGACTGAGAATGGGGAAAAAGCTTGGTATCGAGTATCATTGTTGACCGATACTGATACTGGAGACAATTTATTGCCAATCCATAGAAAGTGGTATCATACTTAAAGCAAAAATCTCTTTAGTTAGAGTTTAAATGTTCAGTAGATTCCTGTTGTGTCACTTGCTTTTATACTTTTGTACTGCTCCTCTGGCTCTGCTCCTCTGGCTCTGCTCCTCTGGCTCTGCTCCTCTGGCTCTGCTCCTCTGGCTCTGCTCCTCTGGCTCTGCTCCTCTGGCTCTGCTCCTCTCCTCTGGCCTTGCTCCTCTGGCTCTCCTCCTCTCCTCTGGCTCTGCTCCTCTGGCTCTGCTCCTCTGGCTCTGCTCCTCTGGCTCTGCTCCTCTGGCTCTGCTCCGCTGGCTCTGCTCCGCTGGCTCTGCTCCGCTGGCTCTGCTCCTCTGGCTCTCTTTCCCTGCTCTTCTGCTCCTCTGGCTCTGATCCTCTGCTCCTCTGGCTCTCTTTCTCTGCTTCTCTGCTCCTCTGCTTCTCTGGCTCTGCTACTCTGGCTCTCTTCCTCTGCTTCTCTGCTCCTCTGCTCTCTTTCCCTGCTCTTCTGCTCCTCTGGCTCTGGCTCTGCTCCTCTGGCTCTGCTCTTCTGGCTCTAATCCTGTGGCTCTCCTCTGGCTCTGCTCCTCTGGCTCTGCTCCTCTGGCTCTGCTCCTCTGGCTCTGCTCCTCTGGCTCTGCTCCTCTGCTCCTCTGGCTCTCCTTCTCTGGCTCTCCTCCTCTGGCTCTGCTCCTCTGGCTCTGCTCCTCTGCTCCTCTGGCTCTCCTTCTCTGGCTCTCCTCCTCTGGCTCTGCTCCTCTGGCTCTATTCTCGTTTGTTTTTAGGAGCTGATTTTGCCTCTCTTGCTGCTCGCGCTGCTTATTCTCATCAGCACATTGAACCCTCACGTTTACTATGGAAGCGTCAGCACGATGGAGCTGGAGCAGGACACTCCGTTCCTCAAAGCTCTGGGCTACACTCCCATCAACAACATCACTTCCAGCATCATGGAGGAGGTTGCTCAGGAGCTACGTATGTATCTGCAGAATCGTTAGCGCTGCCATTGTGTTATTTGTCCTGTGTTTTTCAACTTCGCTTTGAGTCGCGGCGCACTTTTGCTGTTATGAAAGATGCTTTGGCAAAGTTTTCTCAGGACTTTCCAAAATGCCCAATTATGACATTAAAGAGGGGGCATTTTACTCCATGTTACCTTTTATTGTTTTGAAAATGCTATATTCAGCTTTTTGCTAAGTCACTCCCCCTTCAGACAACATCCTGCTAATGAAACCACTGTACATCGCATCAGGTTTGTGAAATCATAGTGTATTGTTTTGAATCATGGTTTTGTGGGAGAATGCGTGGCGTAGCCTTTTTGGTAGAGCAAACTGTAAGGAGGGTTCAAATAGGGCTTGTTTTCGATGAGGGAACATGGTAGAAAGCTTCAAAAAGTACATTTTGCGTAATACAACGGGCATAAAGTCAGGAAAAGTGTATCTTTTAACATTTATTTTATTTTTGGATCTTGATGTGTTTAATTTCTTTGATTGCGTTAGTTTAATGCACGGGGTTCGTTTATTAGTTTATCACTTCAAATTTCGGTCTTTTCTCAAATATTAATGCTCCTGGATGGGTTTAAAATGTGAACTTTGAACCAAAGCTAGATTTTGAAACATGAATTGCTAATTGTAAAGCGCGGCAATGCCTCGAAGGTGGAAAAGCGCTACATAAAAGTACGATCATGTGATTTGCATGTGATTTCAGCATTTCATATTTTTCTAGCCTTAATATAAAGTTTAACCTAGTGATTTTGAGTGCATGTTTAGTGTTATTTGAGCAGGTTGATTTGATGTTTACTTTATCTATTTCTGTCGCTCTCTCAGACATTGAGGAGCACTTGGAGGTGTTTGCCACAGAGGAGGACCTGGAGAACGCGTCTCTGTATGAACCCTCCAGTTTCGTAGGGGTCGTGTTTTTGGACAAAGCTGCCACTTCGTACAGACTCAGATTTCCCTACAACCAGCTGCCCCTGCCCAGCGACTACACCGAGACTTTCGGTACTGAACTCATCATTCAAACATTACACTGGATTTGATTAAATTGACTGACTGTACATGTGTTTTTCATGTAATAAACTATAATTTGTCTTCCCCAGTACACATATATTGTAAAAGCAGCTCTTAGGGTCAAATGAGACTGCTGTGTACTGTCTTAAACTATTTATGAAGCAGGAAGTAAGACTAGCATGCAAGATAAGTGAGGAATAACTTTGGACCAATGCAAACTGTTGAAAATGAACTAGTTCTTTTAGCCTTTCGTTTACAGTTTTCATCTTCTAATCGTGTAATAGCAGTGATCTGTCATTTCATTCCTGTAATTGTAAATATAAATCCTTTTTTGATTCTTCTCCTGCAGCAAACTGTCTCTCCAGCTCCACAAACTGCAGAGCTGCAAACTACTGGTACTCGGGCTTCACCAGGCTCCAGTCTCTGATCGATGCCGCCATCATCCAGGTCTGAACTCACCGCACACAAAAACACAACACTGTTTTTCATTATATTTGGTTAGAAATTGTTAATTGCTATCGCCACGGTCCCCATTTTTCATCATTCTGCTTTCTGCGGATAAAAATGTGGATGTGCTTACTGTTTTATGTCCGTCAGTTTTAAGGACACGCATTGACACTGTCGTTTTAGATCAGACATTACCTCGTCATTAACTTACTTCGTGTTGTGTCCTGCCCCCCTCAGATGCAGACGAAGCGTTCCGTGTGGAGCGAGCTGGACTTCCGTGTGGTGATGATGGGGCAGCCCGGCTCGGTGGAGGTGCAGAAGTTCCCTCACGCTCTCATCTCCATTTACCTGGTCCTGGCCTTCACGCCGTTCGTCACCTTCCTCATCGTCAACGTGGCCGCGGAGAAAGAACATCGGCTCAAAGACACGATGACCATGATGGGGCTCTACGACACTGCGTTCTGGTGAGCAAATGTGTCAGATGCCCTTAAAGCTTTTGATAAAACTACTAAAATGTATTCTCAGTGAGTAAATGTAACTTATTTCTACCCAGTTCTTTCTGCAGATGCCTTATTTTAGTCGTGTATTTCCCTGTATTTCTCTTTCCTCAGGTTGTCTTGGGGGCTCCTCTACGCTGCTCTGGTCACCTCCATGTCCGTGCTCATGTCGATCATCGCCACGTACACGGCCCTCTTCCCAAACAGCCACTTCCTGGTCATTTTCCTCCTTATTTTCCTCTACGGCATCTCCTCTGTGAGTAATAACAAACTTACTTAGGTGGTGTGGGGTCTGTCTGGGTAAAGTTTGAAAGTTCCCCCTGTGATTTGAACTGTACTGTCTATAGTGGACTGTTTTGGAATAAATAGAAGTTGACCGAGAGTTGTAAGACCATTGTCCACTTATATCTAGTTATGCTTCTGTTGTAGGGAGTATTATAGCTCTGATCACATAGGTCAGGACAACAAGAACTGAGCTTGCCCTACAGGACTACCCTCTTTATTTTTGTTTAAAGTTGAATCATTTTGTGATCTCCATTCAGATGTACATTTTTAGGACTTTTGCGAGGCAGAATTAACCCATTGGCTATTTTTCATCCAAACAAGTAATACTAAAGTGAACTGACTTATGTGGAGTCAGGTGATCTCTGTGGCTGCTGTAGATTAGTCGACTGATTTTCATATTTGAATTTTGAATTTTTTTTATGCGAGACAGACAAAGATAGTGACCAGTCATATATAGTGGTGACTAAAACCAGATTAAACAAGACAAAACGAGACAAGACAAAACTAGACATAACATGGGCTGTAGACGTAACAGCTATTTACAATTTCATATGACAAGATTGTGCTGTGTGTGAGAGACTTGTGTGAGACGTGTGGATGTGAATGTGTGAGACGTGTGTGTGATTATTCTGTGATTTTGGAAGGTTTATTGTGGGGACAGCAGAGGAGAATGTTAGTACTAGTAATTTGTAAGTGAGAAAAGAAGATGTAGAGAATGTAAATGTGGGAAAATAAATAAATAAATAGATAAAATAAGTCAAAGAAAGGGGGAAAATAATACTGATGATAATAATAATATATTAAAAATAATAGTAATAATAATAATAAATTATTTAACATCTGTCTCCTCTTCACAGATCTTCTTCTCGTTCATGCTGACTCCTCTGTTTAAGAAGCCTAAGTTTGCCAGTACAGTGGGCTCTATGCTCACTGTGGTGTTTGGATGTCTCTCACTCTTCACTGTTTTAATGAGAGACTTCCCTCAACCTCTGGTGTGGCTCCTGTGTCTGTTATCACCGAGCGCCTTCTCCATCGCCATCGCTCAGGTACAAATCGGACGCCATTTTGACATATGTGCCAGTATGTGTCACTCCTGCAGTGCATCTTCAAGTGAATGGTGCTTTTCTCCTGCACTGACTAGAGTTGTCAGAAGTAACAAAAATCTGACGCTAATCAAGATTAAAACTAGTATTGAAACTAGATACTTATGTAAGCATTTTGTTTTCAAATCAGGAGTCAGTTGCAGTGCACATTTTTAACATATCCACCATAATAGACATGATATTTTGTTGACATTCTATTGCTCCAAAAACTGTTCAAACTGATTTTTTTGATACCTTTTAATTGAGTAACCCTCTTGTCTTGTTGCAGGTGGTGTACCTGGAGGCACAGGGTGATGGCGCTGTCTTCTCTTCTCTGTTAAATGGACCTCATCCTCTCTACGTCCCTCTGCTCATGCTTGTGTTAGACTGTGGGCTCTATCTGCTGCTGGCTATTTACCTGGACCAAGTACTGCCAGGTGAGTCCCGGGTTTATTTCAGGTATAGAGCAGGATTAGAGCACGGTTAGATCAGGGTTACACCAGGTTTAAACTGGGTTTAGTCACAGTTTAGGCCTGGTTTAGACCTGGTTAGTGCCTAATTTAGTGCTGGTTTGCTTCCTGGTTTAGCCTTAGATTAGTTGGTTTAGTCTTTTCCTGTATGACTGTATTACTTATGGTAGCCTGTTTTTCTATTGACTCTTTGCAGCAGATTTCATCTCTATTCCCTGGGAGTGTGATTCTAACTTGAAAATCAAACACCTAAACTCAGTTGTATTTATCACAGGCTCACGAAAATGTGTTTAAATCCACAGTTTTTTTTTCTTGAGTTTTCCTACTTTAAACGTTTTTGTCAATATTTGGCAGAATGTTCAGCAGCTGTCATAGTGGTACAAAGCACACATTAGCATAGACATACATGTTGAACACTCTCAGCGGGATGTCACTGCAATGTTTCAATATGTCTGAATGTTGTAAATTATACATTTTTGAAAACTATAATATATACGTTTAATTTGTTCCACTTCCTTGGCTTTTCCCCAGGAGAGTTTGGGATGCGACGCTCTCCGCTGTACTTCCTGAAGCCGTCCTATTGGTCCAAACGCAGTAAACGTTACGTAGAAGTGAGCTCAGGCTGCGACACAGAGGCCAACGGAACAACAGAGGGCGCTGTATCCATCGAGCCCATCTCCCCAGAGTTCAGAGGCAAAGAGGCTATAAGGTGGGGACTGAGGCTATAAGGTCGGGACTGAGGCGGGACTGAGGCGGGACTGAGGCGGGACTGAGGCGGGACTGAGGCGGGACTGAGGCGGGACTACAGCGGGAGTATTAAAAACCTTCTATCTGACTTGTTTGTCTTTTGTTTTAGGATCAAGGACATTCATAAAGTTTATAAAGAGAAGGACAGCACAGTGGAGGCTCTAAGGGGTCAGTAATATTCATGGATTGTTGTTGGAATATACATTTTCTTGAGAACATAATACCATGTGTTTGGGCTGCATTTTGAGAAAAAACATTTGATTTCAATTAGTTTTACATTATATGTCTAAAAAGTAGGATTCGGTCCATAGTGCACATTATAAACAACTCAAGGAGCAGTAGCATTTGAGAGAAGATGAAACTAATACAAGAATCCCAATCCTACTCTGCAGGCCTGACCTTTGACATCTATGAGGGTCAGATCACTGCTCTTCTGGGCCACAGTGGAGCCGGGAAGTCCACTCTGATGAACATCCTGTGTGGAATCTGTCCCCCAACCTCGGGCTCCGCGTTCATCTACGGCTCGCCTGTGTGTGAGGTGGCAGAGAGGCAGGAGATGAAGCAGCTCGTGGGCATCTGTCCTCAGTTCAACATCATTTTTGACGTCCTCACTGTCGAAGAACATCTCAGAACATTCGCCGCAATCAAAGGCATCCCCAGGAACCAGATTGATGATGAGGTGAGGTGAAACCAGGACTTAACCAGGACTAAACCAGATATAGACCAGATATAGACCAGGGCTGAACCAGAGATAAACCAGGACTAAACCAGAACTGAACCAGATATAGACCATTGGCTGAACCAGAGCTGAACCAGAGCTGACCCAGGACTGAACCAGGGCTGAACCAGGGCTGAACCATGGCTGAACCAGGACATTCTCTTCTGTTATGCTTCAGGTGTCTAAAGTTCTGAAGGACCTGGACCTGGAGAAGATCCAGACGGCTCAGGCCAAAAACCTGAGTGGAGGCCAGAAGAGGAAGCTTTCTGTGGGCATTGCCATCCTGGGAGACCCCAAGGTACCTCCAGGGATCGGTTTATTGCTGGGTTTCAAATGACATCTCAACATTTTATAGGCCAATATTATTTAATCCAGACGGGGACAGCTAAAATGAACATGCAGATGCAGATTTTTGTTTTAATGCAGTGAGTTATTGGGTCTATTTACTAATACAAATGATCAGGTTCAACATTTGTGGGATATTTCATGGCAAAGTACAATGTAATAATAGTCTCTTGCCCCCATCTGGGACATCATCACATTCTATAATCTGAAAACCACAGGTTATGGTTATTCAAGGCCTAACTTTGAGCCCTTATGACAGAATTAAGGCTGATGTCCAGATGATCCTCAGTAGATTTCTCTCCCTCAGATCCTGCTACTGGACGAACCAACCGCCGGGATGGACCCCTGCTCCCGACACCAGGTCTGGACTCTGTTAAAGAGCCGCAGGTCAGAGAGGGTCACTGTCCTCAGCACACACTACATGGACGAGGCTGATATACTGGCAGGTTAGTGTTTAATATACACATATATGAGGCTCACCACTCTGCCACACACCCACGTTCTCTAACCACTCACACACTACATAGACGAGGCTGATATACTCACAGGTAACTGTTAATACCAACCCACACCCGAGGGTCAAGGGGCAAACATAAACACGCACGTTATTGCTCTTTAAAATCCTTTCACACAAGCTGAGTGTTCTGCTTTGTCTCCTCATCTCTGTGTGAGGAGAGTAAAAGTGGTATTTTGGGCATTTATTGGTTAGTTTAACAAAGGCGTGATTTTCCTCTGCACTGAAAGAACCAGGAGAGGAGCCGATGTTTCCTCTGCCTCCTTTACAGCCGCCCTCTGTTGACCTCACTGGTCACAGCTGACTTCAAAAATGTAGATTTTAGTTTGTGTTTTAAATCATAAGAATGCTTCTCCATGTTGATGTCTCCGTTTGTGTGTTACAGATCGAAAAGCAGTGATCTCTCACGGACAGCTCAAGTGTGTGGGCTCCTCTCTGTATCTGAAGACCAAGTGTGGGGTCGGCTACCACCTCAGGTCTGCTATTTTCTCTCCGTCTCTATTGCTCTCTCTTCTCCTTCCTTCTTTTCTGCTCTCCTCCTTTCTCCTCTTCTCTGTTACTTTTAGTTTAAGAGTTTCATGTTTTTGTTCAGGATGTCAATCACAGAGTCATGTGACCCAGACAAAGTCTCGTCTCTGGTCCAGAACCATGTCCCCAAAGCCCAACTGTCCCGACGCCATGAGAGCGAGCTCACCTTCACTCTACCCTTAGAGAATGTTGACACTTTCCCAGGTACAAACTCCACTTTATTATTATTATTATTATTAGAGTTAGGATTTAGTAGGAAGTGTGTATCTAATCTGTCTCACTCTGGATGTGTGTATCTAATCTGTCTCACTCTGGATGTGTGTATCTGATCAGTCTCACTCTGGATGTGTGTATCTAATCTGTCTCACTCTGGATGTGTGTATCTGATCAGTCTCACTCTGGATGTGTGTATCTGATCAGTCTCACTCTGGATGTGTGGATCTGATCAGTCTCACTCTGGATGTGTGTATCTAACCTGTCTCACTCTGGATGTGTGTATCTAACCTGTCTCACTCTGGATGTGTGTATTTGATCAGTCTCACTCTGGATGTGTGGATCTGATCTGTCTCACTCTGGATGTGTGGATCTGATCTGTCTCACTCTGGATGTGTGGATCTGATCTGTCTCACTCTGGATGTGTGGATCTGATCTGTCTCACTCTGGATGTGTGGATCTAATCTGTCTCACTCTGGATGTGTGGATCTAATCTGTCTCACTCTGGATTATTTTATAACTGTGATTGGTCCTGGTTGAGGCCTGTTTATTCTCTTGTCTCTCATTGGTCCTGATTCTGGTTGTGTTTATAAACCTTTCTCTCATTGGTCCTTCCTCAGGCCTGTTCTCGGAGCTGGACTCTGCTCCGTCTCTGGGCATCACTCACTACGGCGTTTCCATGACAACGCTGGAGGACGTGTTCCTGAGGTTGGAGGCGGAGGCTGAGGTCGACCAGGCCGGTCAGTGTCTCTTTCTCTTTCTCTCTGTCTCTCAGACTACAGTGTGTTTAACCTCTCTCTCTCTTACTCTCTTTGAGTACAATGTGTTTAATCTCTCTCCCTGTCAGACTACAATGTGTTTAACCTATCACTCTGTGTCTGAGTACAGTGTGTTTAACCTTTCTCTCTCTTTTTTTCTCTCTCTCTCTTTTTCTGTCTCTTTAAGACTACAGTGTATTTAAACTATCTTTCTGTCAGACTGCAGTGTGTTTAGCCTCTCTCTCTCTCTCTCTCTCGCAGACTACAGTGTTTACTCTCTCTCTCTCCCTTTCTCTCTCCCTCTCAGACTATATTGTGTTTAACCTCTCTCTCGCTCTCTCTCTCACAGACTACAGTGTGTTTAACCTCTCTCTCTCTCTCTCTCTCTCTCTCTCTCTCTCTCTCTCTCTCTCTCTCTCTCTCTCTCTCTCAGATTACAGTGTGTTTAACCTCTCTCTCTCTCTCATACTATATTGTGTTTAACCTCTCTCTCTCAGACTATATTGTGTTTAACCTCTCTCTCTTTCTCTTTCTCAGACTACAGTGTGTTTAACCTCTCTCTCACTCTTTCTCTCTCACAGACTACAGTGTTTTTAACCTCTCTCTCTCTGACTACAGTGTGTTTAACCTCTCTCTCTCTCTCTCTCTCTCTCTCTCTCTCTCTCTCTGACTACAGTGTTTACTCTCTGTCTTTCTCTCTCTCTCTGACTATATTGTGTTTAACCTCTCTCTCTCTTCCTGTCTCTTTCTCAGACTACAGTGTGTTTAACCTCTCTCTCTCTCTCTCAGACTACAGTGTGTTTAACCTCTCTCTTTCTCTCTCTCTCTCTCTCTCTGACTACAGTGTTTACTCTCTCTCTTTCTCTCTCTCTGACTATATTGTGTTTAACCTCTCTCTCTCTTTCTGTCTCTTTCTCAGACTACAGTGTGTTTAACCTCTCTCTCTTTCTCTCTCGCTCTCTCTCTCTCTCTGACTATATTGTGTTTAACCTCTCTCTCTTTCTCTCTCTTTCTCAGACTACAGTGTGTTTAAACTTTCTCTCTCACAGACTACAGTGTGTTTAACCTCTCTATCTCTCTCTCTCTCTCTCTCTCAGACTACAGTGTGTTTAACCTCTCTCTCTCTCTCTCAGACTATATTGTGTTTAACCTCTCTCTCTCTTTCTCTCTCTTTCTCAGACTACAGTGTGTTTAAACTCTCTCACAGACTACAGTGTGTTTAACCCCCCCTCTCTCTCTCTGTCTCTCTCTCTCTCTCAGACTACAGTGTGTTTAACCTCTCTCTCTCCCTCTCTCTCTCTCTCTCTCTGACTACAGTGTGTTTAACCTCTCTCTCTCTCAGACTATATTGTGTTTAACCTCTCTCTCTATCTCTCTCTTTCTCAGACTACAGTGTGTTTAACCTCTCTCTTTCTCTCTGTCTCTCAGACTACAGTGTGTTTAACCTCTCTCTTTCTCTCTCTCTCTCAGACTACAGTGTGTTTAACCTCTCTCTTTCTCTCTCTCTCTCTCTCTCAGACTACAGTGTGTTTAACCTCTCTCGCTTTCTCTCTCTCTCTCAGACTACAGTGTGTTTAACCTCTCTTTCTCTCTCTCTCTCACAGACTACAGTGTGTTTAACCTCTCTCTTTCTCTCTCTCTCACAGACTACAGTGTGTTTAACCTCTCTCTTTCTCTCTCTCTCACAGACTACAGTGTGTTTAACCTCTCTCTTTCTCTCTCTCTCACAGACTACAATGTGTTTATCCTCTCTCTCTCACAGACTACAGTGTGTTTAACCTCTCTCTTTCTCTCTCTCTCACAGACTACAATGTGTTTATCCTCTCTCTCTCTCAGACTACAGTGTGTTTAACCTCTCTGTCTCTTTCTCTCTCTCTCTCACAGACTATAGTGTGTTTATCCTCTGTCTCTCTCTCTCAGACTACAGTGTGTTTAACCTCTCTGTCTCTTTCTCTCTCTCTCACAGACTACAGTGTGTTTAACCTCTCTCTCTCTCTCTCTCTCTCTCTCTCTCAGACTACAGTGTGTTTAACCGAGAGCAGCCAGAGGAGGAGGGCGACACTACCTCTGTGGATGACCTCGATCAAAGACTCCTAACCTTCTCTGAGTCTGACGGGGTCAAAGGTCACACCCTGTGGAGGCAGCAGTTCAGCGCTGTGGCCTGGCTACACATGCTCAACATGAGGCGGGAGAGGAAGGCCTTTGTGTACACGTGAGTGTGTGCTCCGTAAACAGAGGAGACATTCAGAGCTTTAAGCAGCGCCCTCTGGTGGTCAGTAGAGTCTGATCTCTGGACAAAACATTTCAATAATCTGATTATTCCAGAAATCAAATCATGATGAAATTTTTGGCGTGCCTGAGACTCTTTCTGTGTCTCGATTTAGTTTTGCTCTTATATTTTACAGTAGTGATTATTATATTTCTGAATCCCTCTTTGTGTCTCTGTAGTTTTGCCTTGTTCCTGGTCTTCATAGCTGCCGTCCTGGTTCTCTCTTTGGCCACTGGGAACATTCAGATCCATTCCCCTGACAGAGAGTTCCTCCCCGTGTATCTGCTGAGGAGGAACCAAGCCCCACACAGATACGCCACCAGCCTCCTGGTACAGAACTCATCAGGTATGGAACTCTCTCTGTGTGTCAGTCACGTTTGGGGTTGAATAATGGCACCACTTTCTGAAGCTAATGTGAAAAAATGATTGCTGACAGAGAAGACGTTGAACTTTGTGTCAGTTTTTGTTTCATGTGGACACAACCATTACTTACCGAGATATTAACCATAAATCAGGTCAGCAAATCTGCAATCCGACAGTTAGGTCAGAATTCTCTGGTGGAATTTGCTGTTTGTCTTCAGCTCAGGTTAAACTAGAGGGATTCTACAGTGTGCTGATGTAACGTGAACGCAACCTATTTGTAATATACTAAAGCCAGGTCACATCATAGAGAGCTCCTTTGTCTAGTTTTTTGGGTTTTTTTTTTTACTGATAATGGACTCAGGTTCAGTTAAGTCAAATTGAGTTAAGTTTTTTTATTTGTCATCGTACATTCAGGTTGTACGGCGAATTGTGTAGATCAGATGAAGGATTAGGTGTGAATGTATTGACTCTGTATTGATCTTGTTTAAGATATTGTAAATCTCTCTTTTCCCGTTTAGACTCGGATATCTCAGAGCTGATCCATAACCTGGAGTCTCAGGATCTTCAGGTGGAAATGATGAGACAAAACGACTTTATGTCTGCAGCTCCTCACAGCGCCGCCATCAACGTCACCGGCTCCAACAAGGTTACAAACATACTGCGTGCTACAAACTCAAATATACAGAGCCTAATGAGGACAGTGAACGCAGCACAGTTACGCTTGATGCTTCCATATTATAGTGCGTCCACTGCCCTAGGTTTTTATTTTGTTCCTATGCGCTTATATTACGATGCTTTCACTGTCTGTAGGGTTTCATATTATTCCCATTTGTTTATATTATGGTGCGTTCACTGTCTGTAGGGTTTCCGGTACATTCTGGCATTTAACAGCACCACGGTTCACTCTCTGCCCATGACTGTGAACATCCTGAGTAACGCTCTGCTCCGAGGACTCAACGGCTCCACACGCATCAGAACATGGACCAAGCCCTTCGACTACGTGAGTGTCTCAAGTCACGTTTACACTTTGGTACTTTACGTTTACACTTTGGTACTTTACGTTTACACTTTGGTACTTCTAATTGATACCAAAACTAGTATCGAAACTAGATCCTCATTTGAGCAGGTATCGATTTAAAAAAAGTCCGATTCACAGGACATTTTTCCGATCTATAAGTCGCTCTGGAGGATAAGTTGCTCCAGCCCGGTATGACTCAGATTCAGCAGAATACAATTTTCTTTTAGGGGGTATTTTTGTTCAGTCTTTCTCAGATGTTTTTTAAATTACCATAATGTTGAAATTTAAACATTTGAATTGTACAAGAGTAATAGATACAATAATAACAGAAGAATGAATGAAGTTATATATTTTAATAATTTCACATATAAGTCGCATCTGAGTATAAGTCGTATCCCCGAACAAACTATGAAAACAATGGCAGAAAAATATGGTACTACTACTACTACTAAATACTGCTACTACTACTGCTATTTCCACCTACAGTATTGCAGTAATATTAAGTACAGAACCTACAGGTAAAACCACTGTGTCCAGAGCTACGATGGTGAAAAAGTCAAATCAAAAATAAGTTGTTAATCAATATCAAAACTAGTATCAAAGATAGTTACTCATTTTTTGCAGGTATCGATACTGAAAAGGTCACATTCACAGGACAGAAATGAACCTTTCCTGAAACTTTAGAATAATCTTGAGCTGGATCAGAACTAGTATAAGACACATAGACTAGTATAAGACACACATGGACCACTATGGACCTGCTGGACACTGAGGGTATTACACAGATATAACACACATGGGAATAGAAAACAAAGTACTACTATTTAATCTTAAAAATCACATTCTATTGTCATGTTCCAATTTAATTTCTTTTTGTAGTTTCCAATATCACAACAATGGTCACTTCAAAGGTCTTGACAAAATTACTGATTTACTTTACTAGTGGACCATGATATAAATGAAAAGCATGTTTTTAAAAGAGTTACACATTATTTGTTATTGGAAAGTGCCACTAAGGAAAAGCAAAACTGGATCCTTTGGTGACACAATCGCAGTTTAATAATCTGGTAACAAACTTTCACACACACCTGCTCCTGTTTTTAATGTTTTATATGGACTTGTTTGTTTTGGTTGTTTTTCTTTTGTATTGTATTTTAAACGGAGCATCCATGAAAAAGAGTCCAAGATAAAGAAAGTCCACAGCTAAATGTTAATGTTTTAAGGAGTAATTTGTGCGTCCTTGTAGAAAATCCCAGATGCCACGTCCTATGCCCTGGTTTACATCGAGGCCATCATCCTGGGCATGTTGGCTGCTGGGATGCCTGCGTACTTCGCCATGGACCACACCCGGGACAGGGAGGTGAGGGTTAAACGTGTGGGTTTAAGTTTCCTCTTTAGGTACTTCTGATGTTAAATGTTTGGTTGTTTTGCTCCAGATCAAATGCCGTTCGACTCTGCGTATCTCCGGTCTCCTCCCCTCTGCGTACTGGTGCGGTCAGGCCGCTGTGGACATCCCCTTTTTTTACCTCCTGCTCTCCTCCATGACCGCCATCCTCTTCAGCTTCCACACCAGCTCCCTGCCCAGCTCCAGCAACATCACCGCCGTGGTACGACTTTAGGTGGTTTAGACCAGGTTTAGACCGGGTTTGGATCAAATTCAGTCCTGGTTCAGTCCCGGTTCAGTCCCGGTTCAGTCCCAATTCATTCCTGGTTTTCTCGTCTGTAGATCCTGTGCATAATCGGCTTTGGTCCGGCCATGATCCTCTTCACTTACGTGGTGTCGTTTGTTTTCGCTCGAGTTCAGAGTAACAGAGATTTCTTCTCCGTCATCTCCATGATGGTGAGACTCAACACGTCATTATGTGCAGCTTTGTCTTTGTTTTCCTCCAGGTGTGTGTGGCCTTACTCTTTGACCTTTGACCCCTCTCCTCAGGTGTGTGTGGTGTCTGCTTCCTTGGTGCAGTTGACTTTTGTAAACGACAGTCCAGCTCTGACCAGGAACCTCCACAACGTGCTGTGTATGTTTAACCCTCTGTACCCCCTCATGGGCTGCCTCAACTCCATCACCAAGGTACTACTGTAATACTATTACTGCAGTATGCAGTCATGTAGTACAACTCCATCACCAAAGTACTACTATTGTACTATTACTGCAAATGAACAGCCACGTCAGAGTCGAAAAATCTGAACTTTTTGGCTAAATTTGACACATGATACTGTTAAATCACTGAATTCAACACTACAGCTTGTGATCATGTAGGTGTGCAGAAGATAGTTCATCCACGTAGTCCATTCTCTAATATTAGACTTTGATCGTCCAAATGGTTCTCATCCAACAAGGTGACAAATTTTACAAATGTGGCGCCACACCAGGATGTTTTTAATGGGCTTCATCCATTAAAATGCAGATTATAAAGGATAGGAGGTGTCATACACTCATTTTACACACAGCTGCTTTTAGAAATAAGACGTATACAGGTCATGTTCATGGCCTTTAAACTGTGTCCCTGTCCTCTGTTCCAGGCCACGTTTCTATCATCTCTGAACGAGGACAACTTCTTATGGAAAAACCTTATTATCGCTGTGATCGCTGTACGTCACTTATCATCACTGTAGATTCTTATTTCATTTGTTCATAAATAAATAATAATGTGAATGTTGTCGTTTTCAGCCGTACCTTCAGTGCATCGTGCTGCTGTTTCTCCTGCGCTGGATGGAGATCAGTTTTGGAGGAAGCACCTTAAAGTCGGATCAGCTCTGCAGGTTTGAAATATACAAATGTGAGGGGAGCATTCTGTGGTAATTTTAATTATTAGAACACAGAGGATTTACTGGCTTAAAAACATGAAAACCAGAATTAGTTTAGCATTCTAATTAATTACCATGATGAGTTTATAAGTGAGTTTTACACAATTCTAACCCACAACCTCCTTAAATGAGGTTCAGTCCCTGGTTCAGTCCCTGGTTCAGTCCCTGGTTCAGTCCCTGGTTCAGTCCCTGGTTCAGTCCCTGGTTCAGTCCCTGGTTCAGTCCCTGGTTCAGTCCCTGGTTCAGTCCCTGGTTCAGTCCCTGGTTCAGTCCCTGGTTCAGTCCCTGGTTCAGTCCCTGGTTCAGTGGAGTTTTACTATCACAATTATGCTAACAATAACTAGCATGCTAACAGTGCACCAGAATGACTTCCTGGTTTGCGTACAATAACAGCGCTTTATAATTATAGTCATGAGGCTGCTGTGTTCTGTCTGCATCCAAAAGCTGCTCTTATAAAACATCTGTACTGGGGCAAAACTGATTTGACCTTAATTACACGAGAATATCAGGTCCCGCCCCTTTAACAGTTTAAATGTTGTGTTTTAGGATTTCCTCAAAGTCAAAGTCGAGGCAGGAGCGTGTCCCGGAGGAGACGGAGAACGAGGATGAAGACGTGAAGATGGAGAGAGCCAGAGTGAAGGAGGCTCTGAACTGTCAGCCGTGTGAGGAGGTACAGACGTCACATCACTGCTGCAGAGGAGTCAAACCCACAACCTTATTTAGTTAAGACCCAGTTTAGTCCCTGGTTCAGTCCTAGTTCAGTTTTGTTCCAGTTTTGTTTAAATCCTGACCAGTCCCTGGTTTAGACCTGGTTTAGACCTGGTTTAGACCTGGTTTAGACCTGGTTTAGACTTAGTTTTGACTTAGTTTTGACCTGGGTTTGACCTGGGTTTGACCTAGTTTTGACCTAGTTTTAGCCTGGTTTTGACCTGGTTTTGACCTGGTTTTGACCTGGTTTTGACCTGGTTTTGACCTAGTTTTGACCTGGTTTTAGCCTGGTTTTGACCTGGTTTTGACCTAGTTTTAGCCTGGTTTTGACCTGGTTTTGACCTGGTTTTGACCTAGTTTTGACCTGGTTTTGACCTAGTTTTGACCTAGTTTTGACCTAGTTTTGACCTAGTTTTGACCTAGTTTTGACCTAGTTTTGACCTAGTTTTGACCTGGTTTTGACGTGCTTGTGACATACTTTTGACGTATTTGTGACGTACTTTTGCCCTGGTTTTGATCTAATTTTGCCCTGGTTTTGATCTAATTTTGCCCTGGTTTTGATCTAATTTTGACCTGGTTTTGACTTAGTTTTGACTTGGTTTTGACCGGGTTTTGACCTAGTTTTGACCTGGTTTTAGCCTAGTTTTGACCTGGTTTTGACCTGGTTTTGACGTAGTTGTGAGATACTTTTGACGTATTTGTGACGTACTTTTGACCTGGTTTTGGCCTGGTTTTGACCTGGTTTTGACCTAGTTTTGACCTAGTTTTGGCTTGGTTTTGGCCTGGTTTTGGCCTGGTTTTGACTTGGTTTTGACCTGGTTTTGACGTAGTTTGACGTACTTTTGACCTGGTTTTGACCTGGTTTTGCCCTGGTTTTGACCTGGTTTTGACCTGGTTTTGACGTAGTTTGACGTACTTTTGACCTGGTTTTGACCTGGTTTTGCCCTGGTTTTGCCCCGATTTAGGCCCGATTTAGTCCCGATTTAGTCCTGATTTAGTCCTGATTTAGTCCTGGCTCAGTCCTGTTACAGTATTTATCATTATCACAAAAGTTATCACCTTTTTTCTCATTCATCAATCACATTTTTTCACAGTCACACGTCTTTCATCATTTCATTCAACATTTTATGATCATAAACAACACATATTTTTAACCTTGGCATTTAACACAAAAAATAGTCTAATATTTCTTCCTGCAAAGTCTTCTGTCTGCTCCAAACCACAGTCTTTTACTGACAGAGGTTTGGCTGTGAACCTCTCCATTAAAAACACCCACATTCTTTTATTTATTTTGAACAAAGACAGTTACGGCTGTGGCCTGGGCGAGGTGTAGAGATGTCATACAGAAAACACAAGAATATAAACGTGAATTGTAAACTTTGTAAGAATAAACGTTTGTACAATGCTGCATGAAATGTCATTCACACGAGGCTCAGTACATGCAAAAGTAGAAGTAAAAGCAAAAGTACAGTAATAGCATTTAGACCTAGACATGGCTGAATCTTGATCTTCAAACTGGATCAATTGCACAGCTGTGCTACTCCTGATGGTCCACTGAGCTTTACTCATTTCAGTTTGTTGTGTATCACGTCTTTAAACTAATCCAGTGTCTCTCTGCAGAAGCCTGTAGTGGTGGTGAGCAACGTCAGGAAGATTTACAGAGGAAAGAGAGAGGGATTCTCCTTCAGCAAAAACAGAAAAGTCGCCACGAAAAACGTCTCATTCTGCGTCAAAAAAGGTTCAGATTTAAAACATTTTCGATATTTTTTGAATCAGAGTTTAATATGTGTCGTGTTGTAGGTGAAGTTCTGGGTTTGTTGGGTCCAAATGGAGCTGGAAAAACCACCATGATGCACATGCTATCAGGAGACACCGACCCCACATCAGGACAGGTGAGGAATCTAACCCACAACCTCCAGTCAGAGCGATTAGGAGTTTAACCCACAACCTCCAACAGAGAGAACAGGAGTTTAACCCAAAACCTCCAGTCAGAGCGATTAGGAGTTTAACCCACAACCTCCAACAGAGAGAACAGGAGTTTAATCCACAACCTCCGTAGATGAGGTTTATTCCTGGTTCGGTCCTGGTTCGGTCCTGGTTCGGTCCTGGTTCGGTCCTGGTTCGGTCCTGGTTCGGTCCTGGTTCGGTCCTGGTTTGGTCCTGGTTTGGTCCTGGTTTGGTCCTGGTTCGGTCCTAGTTCGGTCCTAGTTCGGTCCTAGTTCGGTCCTTGTTTAGTCCTTGTTTAGTCCTTGTTTAGTCCTTGTTTAGTCCTTGTTTAGTCCTTGTTTCTATGTTGCAGGTTTTGTTAGGGCCCCCTCCTGTGGACCATGTGGGGTACTGCCCTCAGCTCAGTCCTCTTTGGCCCAGAGTCACTCTTCAGGAGCATCTGGAGATCTATGCTGCAGTGAAGGGCATCAGAGGAGAGGACGTCCCGGGGATTGTCAAGCGGTAACGGACAGGAATTTTTAGGAACATGATCAATAAAACAAAAACAAAAAAAGTCTAATTACAAATCTGGCAGAGCAGCTCTAATTCTCCTCTTCCATGTTTTTTTTTTTCCTCAGGGTGGTAGATGCTCTGGAGCTGAAGGAGCATCTGCACAAACAAGCCAAGACTCTCTCAGCGGGAACCAAGAGGAAGGTACAGAGTTTTTTAAATCATCTTTAAAAAAAAAACACAAAATACAAATGAATAACCTCACCTCCTCGCTCTTCTCAGCTGTGCTTCGCTCTGAGCATGCTCGGAAACCCTCAGATCGTTCTTTTAGACGAGCCTTCTTCAGGGATGGACCCCAAATCCAAACAGAGGATGTGGTCAGTTCTACTTTCCATTATTATTCACACAAACTCATAATAAGTGGTCATAGATTTTTTTATATATTTGTGTATGTTTGTGTATCATTGTTTTTAGGCGAGCGATCCGAGCCGCTTTTAGGGGGCGCCAGAGAGGGGCCGTTCTCACCACACATTACATGGAGGAGGCAGAGGCCGTGTGCGACAGAGTGGCCATCATGGTGTCTGGACAGCTCAGGTACTGGAGATACATCAGCTCTAATATCGGCATCGGCGATCCCAGATCCCAGATATCGATATCGGCCTGATATGGAAAAATCAGATACATTTGACATCAGTGTTTTTGTCCTGCACTGCCCCCGTGTGTGTCCATGTCAGCCCCAGTTTGTCCTCACTGCATCAGAACAGACGAGAGAAGAGATGTCCCAGATAAATATTATTTTTACTGTAAACTTATGAACTTTACTATAACTTAAAGCCACAGTATGTAACATTTTAGCCAAAACCTGACTCTTATTTAGCCCGGAGGAAGGGCCTTCACCTGCTTCTTTCCATAGAAATGTTTTGGCTATAAAAATTCATTTGGCTGTAATATTCCACATATTGCATAAAACTAATCTATCTCTGTGGAGAATGTTCCACAGTATGCATTTAACTTTATGTTTCCATGGAATTTCCAGAAAGTTAAAGACTGTACTTTTAAAATTTCTATTCCAATTCAATAATTTTGTTACAGGTCCATGTTATAATGTTGCTTCCTCCTCAAAAACAGACCTGGAGTTGTGTTTTGTTTCATTCACACATGTTTGACTCACACTTTATTATGAGTCTGTAGCATCTTCAAAGCTCCAAATGCTCTGTTCCACCTTGTGATGTCATCAAGTGGTCGTTTCGCAAGTTAACAGCTCCTTTTTACCTTTAGTTCAGTTGAGATTGCAAATTTCAGGTCTGAAATGATTCTCGTGAAGGTGTGTGGAGTTTAAAACACAGTGGAGCACTTCCTGTATTACCACATGACGACATCACAAGGTGGAACCGAGTGTTTTCAGTTTGAGAGAAAAACTCAGCCTAAATAAAAAGGGTTTGTGTGTTAAACATGTGTGAATGAAACATAACTCCACGCATGTTTTTTTTATGAGGAAACAAGATTATAATAAAGATCGTGTCGTTCTCAGATGCATTGGTTCGATCCAGCACTTAAAGGGGAAGTTTGGCCGTGGCTACAGTCTGGAGGTGAAGCTCAGAGACGATCTGACTGGGCTCCAGCAGGTGGCGCTGTTACACAAAGAGATACTGAGGATATTCCCCCACGCAGCCCGACAGGAGAGGTACACGTCTGTTTAAACTCGTGCTGCTTTATACTTAAAAAAAAAAAATCAATGTCACATGTTTATTCTCCTCAGTTTTGCGACTCTGATGGTTTATAAAATCCCCATGGAGGACGTGAAGTCTCTGGCCACGGCTTTCTCTGAGCTCGAGAAGGGTGAGTGGATACAGGAGTTTAATATGATAATTACAGGACATTGTGTCGTTGAGCAAACACCTTGGCAACAGGTGAAGGTGCAGAATCTCAGTCACATTTAAAGATGCTGTTGTGTTTTGTTAAACCTAATTCAATCTCAAACTTAAACAAATATAACTGAATCTTGTCTCTGTTTTCAGCGAAACAGTCCTTTAACTTTGAGGAGTACAATTTCTCTCAGTCGACTCTGGAGCAGGTAAAAACAACCTCTGTTTTGGTCGTGTTTGTCTTGAGGCTGGACTGTTGGGTTGGTGATGTAACTTTGTGATAGACCCTGGTTTAGTGGCACTAGGAGGCTGCGTCATCTGTGCACACTTTTAAAATTAATAATGATTTAAACTGTGAAATGCAGTTGTAGAGTGATCAGTGGCTGACCCCGCCCCCGTTCTATGGCACAACTTCATTCAGAAAATCCAGAGTTTAATCCTGGTTTAGCCCTGATTTTGTCCTGATTCAGTCCTAGTTTTGTACAGCTTTAGCCCAGCCTTAGTCCTGGTTTTGTACTGGTTTTGTATTGCTTTAGTCCTGCTTTAGTCCTGCTTTAGTCCTGCTTTAGTCCTGCTTTAGTCCTGTTTTAGTCCTGTTTTAGTCCTGTTTTAGTCCTGTTTTAGTCCTGTTTTAGTCCTGCTTTAGTCCTGCTTTAGTCCTGCTTTAGTCCTGCTTTAGTCCTGCTTTAGTCGTTCTTTAGTCCTGCTTTAGTCCTGCTTTAGTCCTGTTTTAGTCCTGCTTTAGTCCTGGTTTTGTCGTTCTTTAGTCCTGCTTTAGTCCTGCTTTAGTCCTGCTTTAGTCCTGCTTTAGTCCTGCTTTAGTCCTGCTTTAGTTGTTCTTTAGTCGTTCTTTAGTCCTGCTTTAGTCCTGCTTTAGTCGTTCTTTAGTCCTGCTTTAGTCATTCTTTAGTCCTGCTTTAGTCATCTTTAGTCCTGCTTTAGTCCTGTTTTAGTCCTGCTTTAGTCCTTCTTTAGTCCTGCTTTAGTCCTGCTTTAGTCGCTCTTTAGTCGTTCTTTAGTCCTGCTTTAGTCCTGCTTTAGTCCTGCTTTAGTCCTTCTTTAGTCCTTCTTTAGTCCTGCTTTAGTCCTGCTTTAGTCCTTCTTTAGTCCTTCTTTAGTCCTGCTTTAGTCGTTCTTTAGTCCTGCTTTAGTCGTTCTTTAGTCGTTCTTTAGTCCTGCTTTAGTTGTTCTTTAGTCCTGCTTTAGTCCTGCTTTAGTCCTGCTTTAGTTGTTCTTTAGTCGTTCTTGTCGTTCTTTAGTCCTGCTTTAGTCCTGCTTTAGTCCTGCTTTAGTCCTGCTTTAGTCGTTCTTTAGTCCTGCTTTAGTCCTGCTTTAGTCGTTCTTTAGTCCTGCTTTAGTCCTGCTTTAGTCCCATATATTGTATTTAAATCTCATTTGTTTTCAGGTGTTCCTGGAGTTTGCGAAGGAGCAGGAGAGTGAAGAGGATGAGATTGGGTCTCTGAGCACTCACTTTCAATGGCAACGACTGAGACAAGATGGAGCCAACCACACAGACAGCATCGTGCACCAGCTATGAGAAAAGACCCCACAAAGACCAGGTTTAGACCGAGTTTAGACCGGTTTTGGACCTGGGTCAGGACTGAGGAGAAAACTTCGCGAAAACTATTGTGCACCAGCTCTGAAACTGGAAGATCTTTGCAAAAAAGACTAAAAATAATACAAAAACCAAGTCAAGAGTCAAGTCCTGGTTTAGTCCTGGTTTAGTCCTGGTTTAGTCCTGGTTTAGTCCTGGTTTAGTCCTGGTTTAGTCCTGGTTTAGTCCTGGTTTAGTCCTGGTTTTGAAATTAGCCAAGACTGAGGCAAGATCATGGATGGACTTTTATCATGTGGACAGCATTTAAAACCAATGTAACCCCAAAAACTACAACAATCACACAAAGAAGACTTTAGTTATGGTTTGGACATGGTTTGGACCTGGTTTGGACCTGGTTTAGACCTGGTTTAGACCTGGTTTAGACCTGGTTTAGACCTGGTTTAGACCTGGTTTAGACCTGGTTTAGACCTGGTTTAGACCTGGTTTAGACCTGGTTTAGACCTGGTTTAGACCTGGTTTAGTCCCACCACAATAACTCAGAATCTGTACAAAAAACAGGACTTCAGGGGTAATGGCTGCACGTTTCTCAACCTCAACAAAAAATAGTAAAAAGTGCAAAAAATGGACTCAAACTTGCTCACATTTTTAAGAACTGAAGACGTCGGTGGAGAAGACTGTCTCTGGAATTTATTTGAACTTTTTAAACTAAAAAAATCAAGAAAATGCTAGATTTCCTACATACAAGACGTCTTTGTTTCACCATTTTGCAGTGAGTTTGATGGACGAGAGGAGACAGTTATTCAATATTTTGGGATATTTGTGGGATTAATTATGGTGAACAAGACTAAAAGAAAACATTTGGGAATTTGGGAATTTTTGGTTTTGAAATCTTGTTGTCTGGGGGGTTTTTTTTGAGAATTTTTGTGAAAAAAAATTTCAAGTCAATGTGGTATTTTGAGATTTATATGGACACGCCTTTGTGTGGTACTTGTACATAGTGAGTGTATTTCCATAAGAGATTTTGAGCTGGTTTAGACCTGATTTAGTCCAGGTTTGTCCTAGTTTAATCATTTTACTTTTAGCCCTCGTTTAGACTTGATTCACATCTAGTTTAGTCCTGGATTTGTCCTGGATTTGTCCTGGATTTGTCCTGGATTTGTCCTGGATTTGTCCTGGATTTGTCCTGGATTTGTCCTGGATTTGTCCTGGATGATTCTGGTTTATTCTTTACCAGGACTAAACCAAGACAAAACTGGGTTAAGACCTAGTTTAGTTGTGGTTTAGTCCTGGTTAAGACCTAGTTTAGACCTGGGTTGGCACTAGTTTAGTTTTATCCTTGGTTTAGTCCTGTTGTAATCCTTGTCCTGGTTTGACTTGGTTTAGTCCTTGTTTACAACTAGATTAGTCTTAGTTTAGTTTAGGTCTAGTTTATTCCTGGTTTAGACCTGTTGTAATCCTGGTTTAGTCCTGGTTTAACCCTTTAACATATTTTATCACAAATTTCACTTTCTTTTCTGTGTTTATTTAACTCTCTCAAAATTGCTGATGCATTATGGGTAATATTCTCACTGTTTATAAGTACCACACGTTTGACATTGAACCGTCTTTGAATCAGAACTCATAGAGGCACGTTCACAGTCGTGTGTCTCTTGGTGCTTTGAGCAGGACTCTTGTGTCTGGGCTGCAGTACTCAGATATTATCACATATTTATTCACTGTTTGTTGTTTCATGGTGTTTTTGTGAGAATCTAAAATCTAAAACCTGTTTCTGGTTGAACCAAAGCGACATCTCAAACCTCCATTCTAAAAAACAGTAGCAAAGTGCAGAACGCAGAGGAAGCACCAGGGGGCAGGCTAGTCCCTATCTCACAAGTCCTGGTTAAGACTGGGTTAAGACCTGGTTTAGTCCTGGTTTAGTCCTCGTTAAAACTTTTCATTTCTGGAGTAGACCTCTTTAAAATTGAGTTTAGTCCTAGTAGAGTCCTGGATTAGACCAGTTTTAGTTTTGTTAGTCCAGTTTTAGACCTGGTTTATACCTGACTAAGATTGGTTTTAAACGTGGTTTAGTCCTGGCTCAGCCCTGGTCCAGCCCCAGTTTAGTCCTGGTTTGGCCCTGGTTTAGTCCTGTTTCAGCCCCTATTTACACTCGCGTTAGCCTTGGCTTAGTCCTGGTTTTGTCTCGGTTTAGCCCCGCTTACTTCCAGTTTAGTACTGGTTTGGTTCCGGTTTAGGTTCAGTTTAACCCTGGTTTAGTCCTGGTTCAGTCCCTGGTTTAGTCCTTGTTTAGCCCTCGTTTAGTCCCAGTTTAGCCCTGGTCCAGTCCTGGTCTATTCCTGGTTTAGTCCTGCTTCAGTCCTGCTTCAGTCCTGCTTCAGTCCTGCTTCAGTCCTGCTTCAGTCCTGCTTCAGTCCTGCTTCAGTCCTGGTTCAGTCCTGGTTTAGTCCGGGTCTGTTCCCTCCTGTTGCCTCTGTGTTTCTTGCACTGATCCAAACTTGTAGCACTCAGAGTTTTCATATTTTTCATATTTTTCTAAAGGATTTGAATGTGATGTGATTTTGAACCGGCTCCATCGTGTCGATGTTATTTTAGTGTAAATATCTCAACCATCTCTTTGTATAACCACAAAATTGTAATCTTTTAAAAAAAAAACAAAAAGGGAATTTCAATCCACGTCTGACTATTATAACCGAAATGCAGAATTATTACTCAAATATCTGTACATTTGTGTTTGTGAAAAAGCATTTAAACAAGAAAGATTCAGGGTTTAGTTGTTATTAAAGAAACTGTCAGTGCTTTCCAATTACCTGGATTAGACCTGGTTTAGATCTCATTTAGACCTGGTTTAGTCCTGACTTGACCGGGCTTAAATCAGTGATTAACCTGGGCTAAACTAAGGTCTAGTTCCGGTTTTGTCCTGGTTTAATCTAGATTTGTTCCTAGTTGTAAACTGATTTGCTTTAACCCAGGTTTAGTCCTGGTTCAGTCCTGGTTCAGTCCTGGTTTAGTCCTGGTTCAGTCCTGGTTCAGTCCTGGTTTTGCTCCTTGGTAAGTGCTGACAGCTCAGTTGTAATAATATGTAAGAAAGTATTTATTCACATTCATTTTTTTGTTGTTTTGAAGTTCTTTGTAGCTTTGGTCAAAAGGAGTGAGCGCTTTGACGACAAGAAAGGAGCTTTGACAACAGAATTGATGTGGAACAATTACTCTTTTGTTTACAATTTTGGGTTTCCTCTTGGGATTTAGGGGAAAAAATCTTAAACTTTCCGAGAGATTTATTTAACTTTTTATTGCCAGGATAAGATTATTTTTATTTTATTTTTTGTCTAGTTTAAAGCCTATTTCTGTTATAATTTAGTCCTGGTTTAGTCCTGGTTTAGTCCCGGTTTAGTCCCGGTTTAAACTGGTCTCTTTATTGCACTGTTGTCACTTTTTTATAATTTCACACTAATGTCTGGACGTTTTTGTTCCATGTCTTATGAAAATGTATTTAACTCTCAAATTCTTCTGAAATTTCTGCCTTTTTAATGACGACAGCTCTTATTTTGAAAGGGTAGCTCTATTTCCTGCCTTCAGTAACTTTCAAAGCGGGTCTCTTCTCATGCTCAATTTTAATTTTGCACTAAATATTTTAATTGTTTTATGCAAATGTGTGTTTCATCAAAGTTTGTCATCAATAAATGTTTAATTCAAATATTGATGAAGTATTTTGTTACGTTACTATAGTACAATTAAACTATATATTTATTTTTACCTTGAAGAGGGAGTATTGTGCAAAATTGACTTTTTGGAGCTTTCTACCATGTTATAATCAATACCATGTCTGAAGAGGTTTTATATGTCCATCCATGTGTGTTTGAGTAATCTAGTGAACTTTCCCGGGCCCTATTCAAACCCTCCTTAGTTAGCAGTACGAGCCTGTACGAGGCTCCGCCCACAATCCTACATCACCCATGCTCCCACACGACAATCCTCCATAAATATACAAAAACATGATACAAAACTGCACTACGACTTCACAAACCTGATGTGATGTGCAGTAGTTTCATTAGTAGGATGTACGATGATTGTGTTGTGATAGTGCTCTGAAGGGGGAGTGACTTAGTACAGAGAGAATAGAAGTAAAATGCCCCTTCTTTAACAAAATGAATCTGACTTGACTAGTAGATTTTAAAATATAAAGATTTATTCATTTAAAAAATATTCTTGTCAGAGATAATCGTGTAAAATTGTTTATTTAAAAAGTCACTTCTTTGGCTTCTTTTCCTGCGTCACCAGCTCTGAGAACTCTGTGGAAACAATCAAAACTATGAATTTGAATTGACTTGGTTCAATGTTTCCAATTTAATCCAATTTAAAGCCACACTGCATAACTTTTCTGCCGCCTCTGTCGCCATGGAGATAAGCAGTCCAAGTCGCAGGTCAGATCTGTGGAGAGGTGACCCCGCTCGCAGTGAGAAGGCAGGTTTTTCAAAATATTGTTGAGCATTAAAAGCACTGAATATTTGCAAGAAAGATCGTTTTAATGCTGTACTCCGGAACATTATGAGCAAATGACATCTCCATGGAGACGAGCCGGTTCCAGATCGTCCACCAGAAAAAAGTAAGAAATGTCACAAAAGTCAAGTAATCTTAAAGCCCTAGTATGTAACATTTATGACAAATATGGTTGTTTTTATTGCACTGTCAGCGGGCTCACCTCTCCACAAACCTGACACACCTCCTTCACATATCAGTCTCCATGTAGAATGTTTTGAAGTGTGGTTTTAACTTTCTGTTTCCATGGATATATGCAGGTGATATGTCCTCTCCTGAATGTTACATAGTGTGGCTTTAGTGTGGCTTAAGTAAACAGTCTGACCTAAAACTAACGTGTCAAATCTAGAGAAATGTTCTGATCTAAAGTCGTTTCTTTTCACCGTTGAAGTCAATTCTTCCGTCTCCATCTTTGTCGGCGGCTCTGAGCACAGACTCCGCCTCCTCATCTGAGAGCGGGACGACCGGAGCAGAGCCCGGGACCGTCGAGAGGATATATCTGTGAATATGAGACACATGAGAGGGTCTGGACCAGGACTGGACCAGGACTGAACCAGGACTGAACCAGGACTGAACCAGGACTGAATGAGGACTAAACCAGGACTGAACCAGGACTGAACCAGGACTGAATGAGGACTAAACCAGGACTAAACCAGGACTAAACCAGGACTGAATGAGGACTAAACCAGGACTGAACCAGGACTGAACCAGGACTAAATAAAACATCTCTCCCTGCTCCAGTTTTGTGAGGATTAGTTATGTATTTATGTAACTAATAATGTCCTGGTTGAGTCCTGGTTTTCCCTGGTCTAGTTCTGGTCTAGTTCTGGTCCAGTCTTGGTCCAGTCCTAGTTTAGTCCTGGTTTAGTCATGGTTCAGTCCTCATTCAGTCCTGGTTCAGTCCGGGTTTAGTCCTGGTTTAGTCCTGATTCAATCCTGGTTCAGTCCTAGTCTAGTCAGTCCTGGTTCAGTCCTGGTTTAGTCCTGGTTCAGTCCTGGTTCAGTCCTGGTTCAGTCCTGGTTCAGTTCTGGTTCAGTCCTGGTTCAGTCCTGGTTCAGTTCTGGTTCAGTCCTGGTTTAGTCCTGGTTCAGTCCTGGTCTAGTTCTGGTTCAGTCCTGGTTAAGTTCTGGTCTAGTCCTGATAAAGTCTTGGTCCAATCCTGCTTTAACCCTGATTTAGTCCTGGTTTAATCCTAGTTTAGTCCTAGTTTAGTCTTGTTTTAGTCCTGGTTCAGTCCTGGTTCAGTCCTGGTTCAGTCCTGGTTTAGTCCTGGTCTAGTCCTCGTTTAGTCCTGGTCCTGGTCTTACTTGATCTCGTTCCACTCTATAAACCCGCTGTGGTCTCGGTCCAGTTGAGTAAAGGCTTTTTTAATGGCCGCCTCCTTCTCCTGCTCCGTCCTGAACTGACGCATGTGCTCCAGGAAACAGCGGTAATCAAAACTGTCTGAAAACATACGACAGATATGAGAGGAGTAGTAGTAGTAGTAGTAGTAGTAGTAGTAGTAGTAGTAGTAGTAGTAGTAGTAGTAGTAGTAGTAGTAGTAGTAGCAGTAGTAGATTTGTAATTGTCGTGGTAGTACCTTGTCTCCTGAACTCTCGGGGGATACAGTTCACTTCCTGGTCGCTCAGAGAGGCTCCCATCGCCACGGCAACCCTCTGCACCTGAGGTCGAAAGTCATCCTCCATTTTGGATCCACCTCAAACACAGAAACACAACACACATTTAAAACACACACAACACAACACCCAGATCTGGTTATGATCCTGGTCAGCACCTGTCGCGTTCTTCAGCTCCTCGTCTGCAAAGTCTCTCTGTAAAAGTTGGTCTCATTTATACCTCGGTCGAGACTCCGCCTGGACGGGACCCAGAGGACCGGCTCAGACCTGGACCAAGACTCAGATCTGGTTTAGTCCCTGGAGCAGGACTCATTCTGGGGTCAACAGAAGTTCAGAGAGTCACCGCACTCCTCCAAACTGTGAATAAAAATAACCCCACATATTTGCACTGTTTAGCTAAAATTTCAAACTTCTACGCAATATAAATTCAGATACGATGATGATAGTAAAAAACACCCCGGGAGAGATCGCTAGATGACTCAAACATGCATGGATGATGTTTAAAACATCTTCAGACACGTTTTTAATGGAGGAACGACTTGATAAAAAGCTGAAAAAAATCAGTGTATGTACAGCAACTTGATATAAAATGTTCCTCCTAAAACTCTCAAAGTAAAGTTTCGGTCTGATCCAGGAGGTCATTCTGAATGTGGAGAATGTTTCTTTTGGGACCAGGACAAACTTTGGAGTCGTGAATCCGTCTTCAGCTCAGATCGTAGTCGTACACAGTGGACTCAGTGTTTACACAGAGTCCGTCCATAGTCCAGTGTGTGGTTCTGATGCTCTGCCTCTCTGGACTCGTCTCACTCGACACCCAACAGCTGCACGAGGAGGACGAGTTCTCACACTGGTCGACTGGAAGTAACAAAAATATACGTGTTTTTACTGGTTTGTGAAATACTTTTGGAGACTTTAAACTTTAGTTTGTTTTATTTAGAGACTAGGGACTCAGCGATACGATACTGGGATCAGATATTACCAATACTGAAAAATTAGCTTCGGGACATATGAATTGGTGTAAAAAGAGTATTTACTTCCATTACTGGTTGTAGTTTTCCCTGTAAGCCTCATAATGTTTGAACTTTATTTATGCAAAGCTCTTCTGTAGTCACATTTGGATCAGTTTTCTCTTATTTTATTTTAGTTTAAAGGAAATAAATGCTGTTTTCAGGCTCTGCTCTGGTATTAGTTGATATTGGGTGTCAGATACTTAAAGCTAAAGTATCAAAATCGATATCAACACAGACAGACTCATGTTTTTTGTCCTCCTTTGGGTTAATCATTATTAGAATTACTTTATCAATTGTTTAGTCATGTTTTAGACCCGGTTTAGACCTGACTGAGGCCTAATCCTGGTGGTACTCGGAAAGACAAATATTATCTTAGATGGTTTAGTGTGAAAGGTTTGAGACCCTCTGATCTGGTCTGTTGGTGTGAAACAGTTTAAATTAAGCTAACACAGTAGCATCTGTCATAGGGCTAGTTGTGAAAAATAGTAAAAAAAATACATTTAAAAGACCAAACTTAACTATACCACAGCTGTGCACATGTGGAGTTAATATTTAGTATTTGATCATTACTATACTGTAAAAATAAAGTCGATAAAAAGTAAAAACCATGCAATTTAGATTAATCATACTTTTAAACGTACCTCGGCGCATGTGTTTTGTCCTTTGCCGCTCCCCGTAGAGGCCTATAAAAAGGCGTAAACCGGAAGTCCCGCCCCTCTTCGTCCCCTCTGTGTCAGACTGATGTGAGTGTGAAACATTTCTGTGCTTTAATCTTCATCCATCCGCTAAATCCTCACATTTATAAACCATCCACAGTTTCAAACACGTCCCCGTGTTTGTACGGAATATATATATGTCATCATTTGTGGAATAAGTCTTGTGTTTACCCGCTAAACTGACTCTGTCTCCCTTTTCCCGCAGAGCTCAGTCCGCGGACCCGGCAGAAACATGGTGAGTGAGGTTTAAAGTCATTAAATTACTCAAACGAGCACTTTTAGTTTACTCTGTTCTGGCCAAATGGGCAGATGGCTTTACGATCAAGCGCATGTTGGAAGATTTTGCTCCATCTGTTTTCTGTAAACTGTTAGCGTTAGCTGTTAGCATGGCTCATGTAGCTTCTATGCGGCTAATGGCTACATGCTAACGTCAGACTGAACGGGTCTGGTTTGTTTTGGCTGGATTGCCTCTCGAACATGAGATAACAGCAGGTCTTAAAGGTGTTTTTTAAGACTATGCTGTGACTCTGTAGAGGGGATTTGTTATGACTCTAATTCTTAAAGACATCTGACTTTAAGTTATAACTTCACCACTGTATGAGCCTAAACGCAAGACGTCCTACCCGCGCAGACTCGTGTCTGCGGGGCTTCACGCTTGCCAGATCAAGGATGGACCAAGTGCTGCGTCTCGGTGCCACAGAGTCGACAGTTCCACCGGTCCACTGACAAACCTCATGTTTATAATGAACTGAACTGAGAAAATCTGAGCTGTACTTAAATCTGATGCTCAGGCTAGTAATTCTGTAAAGTGACTAAACCTATCGTGTTTTTGTTGTAGCCTCGCAAGATTGAAGAAATCAAAGATTTCCTTCTGACAGCCAGAAGGAAGGATGCCAAGTGTGAGTGACAGATCTGACACTGGACATTATTGATCAAATTAATGCTTAATGTCAGTTTCTAGAAGTCTGTTAATGAACTCTTCATGCAGCCTGTGGTGCCTGTTTTAATTGTGTTGATATAGAATCTATGTACAGGTGTTATGCTCATGATCCGACAGTATTATATTCTGAATTCTTTGTGTTGTATATTTTAGCCGTAAAGATCAAGAAGAACAAGGACAATGTCAAGTTTAAGGTGCGCTGCAGCAGATACCTGTACACACTGGTCATCACAGACAAAGAGAAGGCCGAGAAGCTCAAGCAGTCGCTGCCCCCAGGTACGTACAGGATTCACAATACTATATATATAATATATAATGCCATCTCTGTAGTGTAGACCTCTACAAACATGTTCTAAAACGCATGGGATTCTTGCATTTAGCTGTACGAATTTTTCCTCTTAGATGCTAATGCTCTTGGACAAGTTTGACATGTACTTTAAACAGAATCCTACAATTAAAGCAAATCTCTTAATTCTTTTCAGTAGTAGCATGTTAGCAATGCATAATGATGGCTAGAACTGATGCTAATAAAGCTGTGGAGACAAGTGTAAATGCATCGTGCCTATAATAATGGCCCAAGTAATTTTTTTCACATTCTCAGGAGACACAAAAAACTACCATTTGAAAACTTTACAACATGGGTTTTCATACAGAAAGATAATATTAATAGATGAGGAATTATATATGAAGACTCATGTCATTCAACTGTAACACAAACACAGAATGACTTGAGAATGAATTGGACCAGGGTCAAGAGCTGATTCATACAAAAACCCTTTTACAGTTTTAATAAAGACTCCCTCCTAAAATAGTCAAAAATGTTTTATAGTCAAAATAAACGTGAAAAGTCCCGCACTGACTGTCCTTGTGTTACAGGTCTGGCTGTGAAGGAGCTCAAGTAAAAGTGATGTACAGAAAATTGTAATAAAAAATGGAAAATCTACACATGAGTTTTTTTTGTCTTTTCCAAGGAGTTGCTGGAAAAACGGTCAGTTTAAAGATGAACTGCGTAGTTTTACTCATAACTGGTACAATACCTACTTGTCTCCATGGAGATGTTGATTTGCCCGAAAAGTTCCAGTAAGGCATAACGTGGATAAAGTATGAAATCGTAATGGATTTATTACATAAAAGTTTTGGAAAACATGTTTTCTTGATGTGAAGCGAGGTCGCCGCTCCAGAGATCTGACCGTTAACTTGCTCTGGTAGTGACCTAATTTTTTCCATAGAATCTTGGCAAATTAATTACCTCTTCATAAAAAAAAAAGTAGGTAGCAGACCATACACCAGAAAAGTCCCATAATGTACATTTACATTTTTAACTAAACTACATCCATGTTTGTTTTTTTTATTTTGGATATATTTATTGCACTAAAACCTGATTTGTTTGGCCTGCTTGTCTCCAGAGAATGTTCTTTTGGCTGTAATATTCCACAGTATGGCTTTAAACCTTTGGAGAATGTTCAAAAGTAGATTGCAATTTCCATGCGATACAGGCAACGTGCCACCTTCAAAAGTAGTGTAGCGTTATGGTTAAACTTAAAAAAAAGAAAAAAAGAATTGGACTTTGTTGACGTAAAGTAACAAAGTCCCATTGAATTATCCCTCAAGTATTATCAGGCTAGTGTGAAATATTACAAAAATACACATAAAAGATCAAAACTTTGACCATAACTGCACACTTGAATTTAAGAATTACTCAGATATTACCCACTGTCGGGAAGGAGCTGAAGACATGTACCAAAAATACATATTACTAATACTAATTTTGAGTAACTATTCTGGTACAGTTGCTCTTTCATTTGGTGATATTCAGAATAGTTATTTCAAAACCAAAGGAATACATGGTGATATTTGATGACACAATTTTGTTTTTGAACAGTGTTGGTGAGAAAAAAAAACAGCTCTTGGAATTTGTGTACAACTTCTCTAATTAGATATAAATACACAAACCATGCAACAAAAATCAAGCTGTTTGTAATTATGACATGTTTTTTTACACTATAATATAATGCAACTCGGTGTAAAAGTGTTCAGAGTATTCAGAATTCAGTACTTTGATTAGCCCATGTATTGAAATAAGTTACAAAATGCACTTTAATGCAGTTATTCAGTAAAGTATTCTGTAAATCCATTTTCAAAGTATTTTTTTCCACATCACTAATAATAACTTTACTGCGAACTTTAAGTCAATAGAAAATAATTAAACTATTTTTGCAACTGCATCTGGAATAGTGTAAAGTCAGATCTCACAATTTAAAGGCATTTTTACATTTTGTTTTGACTAATTAACCCATTGTAATTACATCAAGTCTCCACCAGGTGTCACCCGCCCTCAGTTTTCCAAACAGCCTCATTGTTTACCACAAAATTATCGTCCTGTAACGCGCTGCGAATTGCCAGGCTCCGTTCAGACAATTGGATTAAGCAAACCAATTATTACGCATTGACCAGTGTTTGTGCGCGCCCCCGAGGGTCCCATGAGCCCGGCGCGCGCTCCCGCTGTCGTCTGTGCGCGTGGGGCAGCTGTGTGCACGGAACACGAGCGCAGACATGGACGAGCAGTGACCGTCTTTAATAAAACACCATTTGGGTTACTGTTTTTACGCGTAAGTTCGGTCTTTTACGCACGGGTCTGTCCTTGGAGCGCTTGTAGAGACGCGCGGCGGGCACAGCGGGTTTTTTTGCAGGACATGAGACCGTCGTGAGAGGGGGGGATAACGGAGGAGTTTGGAAGAGCATTCAGCGGGGGATCCGGAGGAAGTTTGCCCGCTCAGGATGTCCGCGGATCGGGTGGATTACATCGCGCCTTGGTGGATTTATTGGCTCCATAATTTCCCCCACATCAACCTCAGACTACAGCCCGCGGACAGCTCCTTCCAGCCGCAAAACGAGGAGTACCAGCAGGTGAGGAGCAGCGGGGGAAACCGGGGTCTGGAGGCGGGGAGCAGGGGTGAAAGACCGAGGGGGTACAGCGAGGGGAGCCGAGAACGCGTGGGGTTAAAATCGGGCCAAAACATCCTCTTAAAGTCCAGCCAAACGCGACTTGGAGCTTAATAAACTGGTTATAATCTAGGACTAACTAAAAACTGAACTAAATGAGTCCACAAGAACTCTTTAGAGCTCCAAACAAACCTGGATTTATACTAGATTGTTGTAAAATGTGGATAAAATGTGAACTGTAGAAGAACAAAAGTAGGATTTAACCACTTGTATCTATTGTAAAGGGCTGTGTTTAACAAAAATGTGGACCAAACCAGGTCTAAGTGGGCTATAGTTGAACTGAAAAGGTCTATCATTGAATCTAAACAAAATGAGGACTAAACCAAGACCAATCCAGGAGCAAAAAAACACAAAAAACAACTATTAACACTTTATTTAACATGGACCAAACCAGAGCCAGACCAGGTTCTAATGATCTCATGGTGGACAGCGATTCTTTGACTAAACCTGGACTATAGGAAATTGCAGTGTTAAACTAAATTGGGATTGTTGTAATTGGTTCGCAGATCAACTAATGAAGGAGTGAGTTTGGACTAAACCAGGTCTTAGTTTGGGTCTTAATTTGGCACTAATTCCTGTACCAATAATGTCCAACTCATCCAGAGCAGAAACCAGGGACTAATCCAGGTCTAAAGCGGAGTGTGGACTTTAGTTTGGTTCTGGTTTGGTCTTGTTCTCGTCCTGTTCTAGTCCTGGTCTAGTTATAGTCCTGGCTCTGTTCTATTCCTGGTCTAGTTCTAGTCCTTTTCGAGTTCCAGTCTAGTTCTCGTCCTGTTCTGGTCCTGTTCTAGTCCTGGTTCTGTTATATTCCTGGTCTAGTTCTTGTTCTGTTCTAGTCCTTTTCTAGTCCTGGTCTAGTTCTAGTCCTGTTCTAGTCTTGGTTCTGTTCTGGTCCTGTTCTAGTCCTGATTCTGTTCTATTCCTGGTCTAGTTCTAATTTTGGTTATGTTCTATTCCTGGTCTAGTTCTAGTCCTGTTCTAGTCCTTTTCTAGTCCTAGATCCTGTCCTAGTCCTGTTCTAGTCCTGATCCTGTTCTGGTCCTGTTCTAGTCCTGTCCTAGTCCTGTTGTAGTCCTGGTCCTGTTCTAGTCCTTGGTCCTGTGCTAGTCCTGGTCCTTTTCTAGTCCTGTTCTAGTCCTGGTCCTGTTCTAGTCCTGGTCCTGTTCTAGTCCTTGGTCCTGTCCTAGTCCTGTTCTAGTCCTGGTCCTGTCCTAGTCCTGGTCCTTTTCTAGTCCTGGTCCTTTTCTAGTCCTTGGTCCTGTCCTAGTCCTGTTCTCGTCCTGGTTTAGTCCCTGTTTAGTCTTGATTTTGTTGAAGAACCAAATGCTTGTCGCCTTAACTTTAATTTTGCACTGGATTAACTCTAGTGTTTGGTTCAGTTTTTCCTGGGCTTTTCCCAATAATTCCCATCACATATTCCCAGTACATCTCAGTTTTATGAAATATTAAAGCAGCAGAGTCGTGTGACAGAGTGGACCTGACGTGGTACAAACTGGACTTTAGAGGCTCCACTCGACTGATAAATGTGTGTCAACAAATATGAATATTTCACTGGAAAAATGACGCCTCAGTCTGTGGATATTTGACAGTTAAATATTTAGACATTTTCTCAAATTTTGTGGGAATCCTCTGGTCCTCTGTCCTCCTCTGTACCGCATATTCACCATCCTCCTCTGTACCGTCCTCCTCTGTGCCATATTTTCCAAACGGTGCCTTTAGCGTTGGTGAGAGGTCATAGGTCAAGAGGAAGTGAATCATTGGTGTGAGAACAATAGAACCAGATGGAGATGTGCAGCCCATCTGTGAATTAAACTGTACTAAACCAGGACTAAACCAGGACTAAACCAGGACTAAACCAGGACTAAACCAGGGCTAAACCAGGACTAAACCAGGACTAAACCAGGACTGAACCAGAGCATAAACAGGACTAAACCAGGACTAAACCAGGCCTAACCAGAACTAAACCAAGACTAAACCAGGACTAAATCAGGGACTAAACCAGGACTAAACCAGGATTAAGCCAGGACTAAACCAGGACTAAACCAGGACTAAACCAGGACTAAACCAGGACTGTACCAGGGCTAAACCAGGACTGAACCAGGACTGAACCAGGACTGAACCAGGACTAAACCAGGACTAAACCAGGACTAAACCAGAGCATAAACAGGACTAAACCAGGACTAAACCAGGACTAAACCAGGACAAAACCAGGACTAAACCAGGGCTAAACCAGGACTAAACCAGGACTAAACCAGGACTGAACAAGAGCATAAACAGGACTAAACCAGGGCTAAACCAGGACTAAACCAAGGCTAAATCAGGGCAAAACCAGGACTAAACCAGGGCTAAACCAGGGCTAAACCAGGGCTAAACCAGGGCTAAACCAGGGCTAAACCAGGACTAAACCAGGACTAAACTAGGGACTAAACCAGAACTAATCCAGGACTGAACCAGGACTGAACCAGGATTAAGCCAGGACTAAACCAGGACTAAACCAGGACTAAACCAGGACTAAACCAGGGACTAAACCAGGACTAAACCAGGGACTAAACCAGGGACTAAACCAGGGACTAAACCAGGGACTAAACCAGGACTAAACCAGGGACTAAACCAGGGACTAAACCAGGGACTAAACCAGGACTAAACCAGGGACTAAACCAGGACTAAACCAGGGCTAAACCAGGACAAAACCAGGACAAAACCAGGACTAAACCAGGGACTAAACCAGGACTAAACCAGGACTAAACCAGGACTAAACCAGGGACTAAACAAGGGACTAAACCAGGGACTAAACCAGGGACTAAACCAGGGACTAAACCAGGGACTAAACCAGGGACTAAACCAGGACTAAACCAGGACAAAACCAGGACTAAACCAGGACTAAACCAGGACTAAACCAGGACTAAACCAGGGACTAAACCATGACTAAACCAGGGACTAAACCAGGACTAAACCAAGATTAAGACAGGACTAAATCAGGGACTAAACCAGAGACTAAATCTGAGTGAGGACAGAGCTCTGTTTTCCCCAGAGACGACTGTCAGTGTCTGGGAATCCCCAAAACTTACTGCTAAAAATACAACTACTACAACTGCTAATGTGGCTGCTCATGGTGTCACGATACTAACATTTTAAATACGTTTTCGATACTTTAGGATAGACTCGATACTCAATACTGATTCCAATACCACAATGATAATAAAAACCCGTCTGATTCTTAAGACAATAGACTGTGGTTTTCAACATTAAACAGTCGTACTTTCTTTTAGATTCAGCAACTCAAGTTCAGTCTAAAGCTTCAGGAAAGGTTAATTTCTCTCCTGTCAATGTGACTTTTTTAGAATCGATACCTGCAAAAAATGAGTATCTAGTTTCGATATTAGTTAGATATTAGTTTTGATTAGTATCTGATTTTCGATACTTTTGACAGCCCTGCGAGGCACCACTACTATACTATATACTATACTTCTGCCCTACTGTCACTTTTACTGTCACTGCTATGATTACTACTGTGTTCAAAAGTACATCAAAAGCAGTAGTAGTAGGTGTAGTATTTGCATGCTCGTCCATGATGCAGTGTGAATATATATAATCCTTTAAATGAAGTAATCTAAGTGAGGCCCACGTGTTCATCTCTGCTCTGTTGTTTTTACGTTTCACAGTCTGAAACGAGGCTGGACTCAGCATTAGCCACGATAGCAATGCAGTGACATCAAGTTATTGTTCAAACAATGAGTCTTAGTCAGGAAAGAGTGACCAGAGCGTGGGAACTGAACCAGGACTAAAACAGGACTAAAAGAAGGACTAAAACAGGACTAAACCAGGACTAAAACGGGACTAAACCTGTACTAAAACGGGACTAAACCAGGACTAAAACAAGGACTGAAACAGGACTAAAACAAGGACTAAAACGGGAATAAAACAGGACTAAAACAGGACTAAACCAGTACTAAAACGGGACTAAAACAAGGACTGAAACAGGACTAAAACAAGGACTAAAACGGGAATAAAATGGGAATAAAACAGGACTAAAACAGGACTAAACCAGGACTAAAACAGGACTAAACCGGGACTAAACCAGGACTAAAATGGGACTAAACCGGAACTAAAACAGGACTAAAACAAGGACTGAAACAGGACTAAAACAAGGACTAAAACAGGACTAAAACAGGACTAAAGTAGGACTAAACCAGGACTAAACCAGGACTAAACCAGGACTAAAACGGGACTAAACCGGGACTAAAACGGGACTAAACCGGGACTAAACCGGGACTAAAACGGGACTAAACCGGGACTAAAATAGGACTAAAACAAGGACTGAAACAGGACTAAAACAAGGACTAAAACAGGACTAAAACAAGGACTCAAACAGGACTAAAACAAGGACTAAAGCAGGACTAAGACATGACTAAACAAGGACTAAAACAAGGACTAAAACAAGGACTAAAACAGGACTAAAACAGGACTAAAACAGGACTGAACCAGGACTAACTAAACCAGGGCTAAACTAAGGTGTACTTTAAGTCATTCTCTACATTTGACCCATCACTGTCTTTTGGTTAAACCTTCTGGTGCAGTGCGACCCATCTCCAGATCTTGATCAGAACTACTTCATGTGGAGGATTTGACCTGTTGTTCATGTTTTGAGTTGACACAGGAAGAACACGCAAACTCCACACTGCAGAAAAGCCTGGAAGTCGAACCCCCAAACCCCCTAAAACAGAACTAAACCAGGACTGGACCAGGACTATAACAGGGACCCGTTTGTCATCTGTTACAATAGTGACTGGTGTTGTCAGTATCGATTAGAGTCTGATTCCCGATACTTTTGACAGCCGTACTTGTCCCATAATGAACTTTGCACAGTGACGTTTCCATTGTCTCTATAGGAATGTGCAGCCGCTTGTCATGTGACCGGGATTAAACCCGTCTGTGTGTTTTTAAACTGGGACGTGGGAGTCGGGCTTAAGCTAAATGCAGAAATCCGGTTGAATTTATCCCGATTTACCCCTAAATGTTCCACAAAAAACACAAATATTTTCATTGATCCGTTCTATTATTAACTAAACTACACATCTATGTCTGGGAGGGCATCTGACGCACCACGACATCTGTAGATTAACTAGCAACGTTTGACCCGCCCGTCTTAGTCTAACGCTACAGGGTATAGTATTCCAGGAGGGCATCTGACTCGCATGTTCCCGGCTCGTTCCGTCTTTAGGTGAGTGGTTTTCCTTGTTCTGGAGCAAACGGGGGGTAAAGTGAAAGATTGCATCCCAGAATAGCAGCTCTCTCCTGGGCCGCTGCAGCTGCTGTGAGGGTCCGTGTCTGTGGAGGTCATGTTTTAGTCAAACCTCATTTTTAAATCTCGGCGTCTGTGCTGAGGTCACGGGCCGTTTTCACACATTTTCGGCGATTTTCGGTAATTTTCGACGTTTTGCTGCAGTGTTGGGAGCTCGGGGATGGACAGTTACACGTGTGGAAGTGACATATCGGAAACTTTGGCACAAAAGTTTATAATTTAAGACAAAATAGTGATTTAAAATTGGACTGACGAGGACTGTTCACATATTTCAGAATAAAGCTGCTGGAGGGTTAACAGTTTAAAATTAAATATTATGTCTTTGAATGAAAATAGTCCTCAAAATGTCGCCAGTAACAGGAAGGTGAAAGGTGTGGAAATCTGGACTAAACCAGGACTAAAGCAGGACTAAATCAGGACTAAAGCGGGACTAAAGCAGGACTAAATCAGGACTGAACCAGGACTAAATCAGGACTAAAACAGGAATAAATCAGGACTAAAGCAGGACTAAAACAGGAATAAATCAGGAATAAATTAGGAATAAATCAGGACTAAATCACGAGCACTAACCCGACTAAACCAGGTCACATCCAGGACTAAACCAGGACCAAACTTAACATAACCAGTCTAGACCCTTGAGGCCATCTCTAGTCCAGTTCTGCCCAGATCCATGGTCCAGACCTGGTCCAAACTTGGTCCCTGGTCCAGACCTGGATCTTGGTGAGTCCTGGTCTCGTCTGATGTTTCTGCTCCACTTGTCTCAGTGAAAATGTCAGTTTACGCTCGAGTAACTCCCTGTCTATCTTTGCATATCCCCCTCTTTACTCTGTCTATCCCTCTATCTCCTCCTCCCTCTCCTCTCCCTCCTTCATCTTTCTCTCTTCTATCTTTGCATATCCCCCTCTTTACTCTGTCTATCCCTTTATCTCCTCCTCCCTCTCCTCTCCCTCTCTCCCTCCTTCATCTTTCTCTCATCTATCTCTGCATATCCCCTCTTTACTCTGTCTATCCCTCCATCTCCTCCTCCCTCTCCTCTCTCCCTCATCTTTCTCTCTTCTATCTCTGCGTATCCCCCTCTTTACTCTGTCTATCCCTCCATCTCCTCCTCTCTCCCTCCCTCATCTTTCTCTCTTCTATCTCTGCATATCCCCCTCTTTACTCTGTCCATCCCTCTATCTCCTCCCTTCCCTTTTTCTCTCTTCCTCTATTCTTTCTCTCCTCTATGTCTGTCTATCTCTCTATCTCCTCCTCCCTGTCCTTCCCTCCGGTCTATCTGTCTATCTTTCTCTCCCCTCCTCTCTCACTCTCTCCCATTCTCACTCATCTTTCTCTCTTCTATCCCTGTATATCCCTCTCATTTCTCTCTCTTTCTATCCCTCTATCTCCTCCCTCTCCTTCCTCTATTTGTCCATCTTTTTCTCCACTTCTCTCTCACTCTCTCCTTTTCTCTCATCTTTCTCTCCTCTATATCTGTATATTCCCTCTCTCCTCTCTGTCTATCATTTTATCTATCTCTCTTTCTCCTCTCTCCCTCATTTTTCTCTCTCTCTACTCTTCCTCCTCCTCCCCTGTTCCTCCCTCCCTCCTTCGTTCATTATCATTCCGTTCAAATTAAACACGATTGTTAATTAAGTCTTTGAAAAGAACAAAATATTTTTTTTAAAGTTCATGATTATTTCTCAAACTGCAGTAAAAATATAAAGAATAAACAGAATTAAACCAGGACTAAACCAGGACTAAACCAGGACTAAACCAGGACTAAACCAGGTCTAAATGATAACTCTGTGGGTGTATTGTCAGAACAAAGTCGTAGCTAAAAATAAACTCCATGTAATGTTTAATTTTTAATGATTTTGTAGCACATTTTACTGGGATGTATTTTACTCAGAACAATTATATAATTCTGACCCTCTCCTCCTCTGACCCTCTCCTCACCTCCTCTCCTCCTCTGACCCTCTCCTCGCCTCCTCTCCTCCTCTGACCCTCTCCTCGCCTCCTCTCCTCCTCTGACCCCCTCCTCCTCTGACCCTCTCCTCCTCTGACCCTCTCCTCCCCTGACCCTCTCCTCCCCTCCTCTCCTCCTCTGACCCCCTCCTCCTCTGACCCTGTCCTCCTCTGACCCTCTCCTCCTCTGACCATCTCTATCTCTCCACCCGCTGCTCCACGTGTCATTGATGTTAAACTAGTTCAGCCCTGAGGCGCTCTCTTTCTCTTTATCCTAGATCTTTCTCTCCTCTCTCTGTCTGTCCATCTCTCTTCTGCTGCTAATCTTTTTTACTCTTGCTCTCTCTCTCTTCCACCCTACCCCCTTTGTCCTCCTTTTCTCCCTCTCTGCTCCCCCTCCTCCACCTCTCTTTTATTTGTTCTCTCTCTTTCTCTGCCCTCTCTCTTTTCTTCGTTCACACTCCCTCCCCTTTCTCCCTTTTTTCTTTCCCCCATTTGAACCCATCTTTCCCCCTCTCTCCTCTCCAATCCCTCTCTTCCTCCATTTTCTCTTTCCCCCTCTCTCTCTTATTTTCCTCCTCTCTTCCTGTCCTCCCTTTCCTCTCTCTCTGTCTCTCTCTCCCTCTTTTTACATCCTCTCCTCTCTTTTTCACTCTTATTCCTTTCCTCTCCTTTGTTCTCCCCCTCTCTCTTCACCCCAACTCTCCTCCCCTTTCTTTCCCTCTTTCTCTCCTCCTCCCCCCTCTCTCTCCTCTTGATTTCCTCCTCCTTCTCTCTTCTCTTCTCCCTCTCTTTGTCTAATCTCTCCTCCCTTCTTTCTCTCTCTTTCCTTCTCTCTTTCTCCCTCCAACCCCCTCTCTCTTTCTGTATTCTCTCCTTCCCCCTCTCTCTCTCTTCTCGTATTCCTCTCCTCTTTTGTGTGGTTGGGGGTGGTTGTCTTTCTGTCGTTCTTTCTCTCGTCCTCAGGGGAGGGAGCGTCTCTGGGGAAATGAAGGATTAGAAACAAAACATCCAGATTATTCAAGAAAAAGACAAAAACATGAACTAAACCAGGACTGAACCAGGACTGAACCAGAACTAAACCAGGACTGAACCAGGACTGAACCAGGACTGAACCAGGACTGAACCAGGATTAAACCAGGACTGAACCAGGACTGAACCAGGACTGTTGGCCCTTGGACTATTACATCACTGTGGGTCTTTATTCCATAGATGATAATAATAATAATAATAATACTAATAATAATAATAATAATAATAATAATAATAATAATAATAATAATAATAATAATAATAACAGAGTCATGTCGTCTGTGCTGTTCATTTCATTTGTTCAGGGTCAAGTCGACTGGAAATGTCCAGGCCTCAGGACATGACCTCTGAGGTCATAGAGAGAGAAGAGAGAGAATGGAGAGAAAGAGGAGAGGGAGAGAGACAGAACGGATGGAGGGAAAGGGCTACAGGGAGAGAGATGAGAGGGGAAAAAAGAGCAAAAAGCAGGAAGAGAGAGGGAGAAGGAAGGAAAAGAAGAGAAAGGGACAACAGACTTTCAAAAAGGGTTACAAGGAGTGTGATGGACAGAGAGGAAGAGAGGAGGAGAGAGAGAACAGAGAGAGAGAGACAGAAGGAAAGGAAGAGAGGAGGAGAGAGAACAGAGAGAGAGAGACGGAAAGAGAGGAGGAGAGAGAGAACAGAGAGAGAGAGACAGAAGGAAAGGAAGAGAGGAGGAGAGAGAACAGAGAGAGAGAGAGATGGAAAGAGAGGAGGAGAGAGAGAACAGAGAGAGAGGAGCTGGTGGTCAACTGAAATCTGAACAAACTGAGTATTTGTCAGAAAAATCCCAATTCCCACAGAACCTGAAGGCAGCACAGACCTGAAAATGAACTAGAGCTTTACTCACCAAACTAGTCTGAGGTTAGCATTAGCATTAGCGCATGGGTGTCCAAACTATGGCCCTCAGACCAATTTTCTTTGACCCTCAGACCTTCAGTCGAACTGGCCCAGTTGATTATAATCAGTTTTTTAATGGCAAATTTGAGTAATCCTGCCAAAATAACCTAAATAACATCACACTGCATTATTATCGTACACAGACCTAATAATAATATTTCAAGCCTTATATAAAGTATGAAAACAAAACTATGTTAAATACACTGTCTGATTATCCACTGTATTGACCACTGGCCCTCTGTGTCAAATATTTTTCAAGATATGGCCCTCGATAAAAAGAGTTTGGGCACCCCTGTGTTAGCATTAGCGTTAGCGTTAGCATTAGCATGTTCAACACAAACCTCCACAGATGTTTTTTTTTAATCACATTTAGGGACTTTCCTGAGTTTGGACTGACCCTCTCTTCCTCCTCTCTTCCTCCTCTCTTCCTCCTCTCTTCCTCCTCTCATCTCTTCTCCTCCTCCTCCTCTTCTCCTCTCTCTCTTCCTCCTCTCATCTCTTCTCCTCCTCCTCCTCCTCTTCTCTCTCTCTCTTCCTCTCTTCCTCCTCTCATGTCTTCTCCTCCTCCTTCTCTCCTCTCTTTTCCTCTTCTGTCCTCCCTCCATTTCTTGCCCTTTGAGCCTCTCCTGACCACGAGGGCGTCGCTGTTTATCTCCCCAAACATTCATTTTTCATCTTTTTTGTTTTTGTTTATTTCGATGTAGAATCATTTTTCACACACATCCAAGAAAAGAAAGAAAACTAAATGAACAACTGAATGAAAATGAACGACTGCATGAATCACATTTACAAAAATGTCTTTAAAATCGGTTTCTTTGCTCTAAATGGAGAAGGATGAAGTAAACGTCTTTATTCCCACATTCCCCTTGTCTCTCTCTGTGTGTCAGGTGCCCTCCCTCTCTCTCTCTCCTCTCTGTGTGTGTCAGATGCCCTCCCTCCCTCTTTCTCTCTCTCTCCTCTCTCTCTCTGTGTGTGTCAGATGCCCTCCCTCTTTCTCTCTCCCTCTCCTCTCTCTCTCTCTGTGTGTCAGATGCCCTCCCTCCCTCCCTCCCTCTCTCTCTCTCTGTGTCAGATGCCCTCCCTCCCTCAATCTCTCTCTCTCTCTCTCTCTGTGTGTCAGATGCCCTTTCTCCCTCTCTCTCTCTCTCTCTCTCTCTCTCTCTCTCTCTCTGTGTCAGACGTGTGTCTCTTTCTTTTCTGTCATTGTCTCAGATGGGGCTTTAGGGTAGGGCTTGTGTGTATCTGTGTGTGTGTGTATGTGTGGGGGTGTGTTGGGGTGTGTGTGGGGGTGTGTATGTGTCTGTGTTTCTGTGGGGGTGTATTTGTGTGTGCGTGTGGGGGGTTGGGGGTGTGATGGCCTCTTTGGGGGAGAAGTGTCTTGCTCGGGGGCCTCATTAGCTGAACCTCTTTGTTTGTGTCTTTGTTTGGTCGTGGTTTATTATTCCAGAGATAAATCGGGTGGTGGTGGAGGTGGTGGAGGTGGTGGTGGAGGTGGTGGGTGTGGTGGTGGAGGTGGTGGAGGTGGTGGAGGTGGTGGAGGAGGTGGAGGTGGTGGTGGAGGTGGTGGATGTGGTGGAGGTGGATATTTTGAGTGGTGTTTAATTAACTTTATTGTTACTGCAGGATTATGAATGGATGGATCTATATAGATTTTTTTATTTTATTTGAGAATCTCGTTAAACAAAATTCAGACGATATTATGTCCATCAAACAAAAACAGTTGTAGGTGGAGTGATTTGTTCTTCTTTGTCTTTAATCGCTTTAATCGCTTATTTTTAAGACGTTTACTTTTGAGACGCTTCCTTTTTTTGACCCTTTTGTGACCCCAGCCCTGGGACAGATGTAAATCAGACTTTGGCTTTAATCTATTTACATTCATGTTAAATCATGTCTGTTCTTCAATCTGCATCATCCCAGTCAAATACAGAAAATAAATGAGACGCTTACATTTGAGACACTGACTTTCAAGACCTTTAATTTCACAACACTTATTTTCAACACACTTTCAAGACGCTTCCTTTTGAGTCACTTCCTTTCGAGATTTTTAAGACGTTTGTTTTCGAGACGTTTCCTTTCAAGACGCTTACTTTGGAGACGTTTATTTTCGAGACACGTTTAAGACGCTTACTTTCAAGACGCTTACTTTCACCACCACCGGTACACATCCCCTGTTCCTTCTCCAGTTTTATTTCCTTAATCTGTGAGACTCATAGCATTCGTCAGCATTGTGTAGTCGTTGTGTAGTCGTTGTGTAGTCATTGTGTAGTTGTTGTGTAGTCATTGTGTAGTCATTTTCTTACTGTTTGATCTTGTTTCTTTTTAAGTCGTTTTGGATCAATCTTGTGATTTTAAATGTCAAAATTATAACATAATGATCCACATTCATAACTCATAACTATAAACCAAAAACAAACACAATATATCTGCTCTGAAACGCCAAATGTCAAAATTCACAAATATTTTTATCTGTATTTATTGACTACACTACTACACAAACCTGATGTGATAGTTTCATGCAGTAGCTTCATGCACGCTCATTATATTGTGATAGCGCTCTGAAGGGGGGGTGACGCAGCGCAGAGAGCAAAGAGAGGCAGAGTCAAAAACAGAGTGAAATGTATAAAACATGTGACTATGTTGTTTTGGGCTAATATAACATTTTCAAAACAATAAAAGGAAATATAGTGATCTAAATATGTTATGAGCTGCAGATAATACCCCATAAAAGTAAAATACCTCCTCTTTAATACCCCATAGAAGTAAATACCTCCTCTTTAATACCCCATAGAAGTAAATACCTCCTCTTTTATAACCCATAAAAGTAAATACCTCCTCTTTAATAACCCACAGAAGTAAATACCTCCTCTTTAATACTCCACAGAAGTAAATACCTCCTCTTTAATACCCCATAGTAGTAAATACCTCCTCTTTAATACCCCATAGTAGTAAATACCTCCTCTTTTATACCCCATAAAAGTAAATACCTCCTCTTTAATACCCCATAGAAGTAAAATACCTCCTCTTTTATACCCCATAAAAGTAAATACCTCCTCTTTAATACCCCATAGAAGTAAAATACCTCCTCTTTAATACCCCACAGAAGTAAATACCTCCTCTTTAATACCCCACAGAAGTAAATACCTCCTCTTTAATACCCCACAGAAGTAAATACCTCCTCTTTAATACACCATAGAAGTAAATACCTCCTCTTTAATACCCCATAGAAGTAAAATACCTCCTCTTTAATACCCCATAGTAGTAAAATACCTCCTCTTTAATACCCCACAGAAGTAAATACCTCCTCTTTAATACCCCACAGAAGTAAATACCTCCTCTTTAATACCCCATAGAAGTAAATTCCTCCTGTTTAATACCCCATAGAAGTAAAATACCTCCTCTTTAATACCCCATAGTAGTAAATACCTCCTCTTTTATACCCCATAAAAGTAAATACCTCCTCTTTAATACCCCATAAATGTAAGTACCTCCTCTTTAATACCCCATAGAAGTAAAATACCTCCTCTTTAATACCCCATAGTAGTAAATACCTCCTCTTTTATACCCCATAAAAGTAAATACCTCCTCTTTAATACCCCATAGTAGTAAATACCTCCTCTTTAATACCCCATAGTAGTAAATACCTCCTCTTTAATACCCCATAAAAGTAAATACCTCCTCTTTAATACCATAGAAGTAAATACCTCCTCTTTAATACCATAAAAGTAAATACCTTCTCCTTTATTCAGAAGAAGAATCACTATATTTGACGCCTTCACATAAAGTGTATTAGATTTTTCCAGTTCAGATACAGATTGAATGATCTCACTCTCGTCTCGGGCCTTGTCCATTAGTTCCTGTTCGAGCAGCTGTCAATCATGCGGTCTCCATGGTGACGCCTCTTTAACGCCGCGTCCGACTGTTTGTGAAATAAAGCGTTATTTTTATGTTCGTGCCCCAGGACAAACTGAGTAAAGAGAGAGAGGAAACACAAGCTTTTATTTGGCACAAGAAAGATACAGTTTTAGGCGATTCATTACAGCAAATACATGAAAACTGTGACTAAACCAGGACTGAACCAGGACTGAACCAGGACTAAACCAGGACTAAACCAGGACTAAACCAGGACTGAGCAAAGACTACACCAGGACTAAAACAGGACTAAATCAGGACTAAACCAGGACTAAGCTAGACCTAAACCAGGGCTAAATCAGGACTAAACCAGGACTTAACCAGGGCTAAACCAGGACTAAACTAGGACTAAACCAGAACTAGACCAGGACTAAACCAGGACTGAACCAGGACTAAATCAGGACTAGACCAGGACTAAACAAGAACTAAACCAGGACTAAACCAGGATTGAACCAGGATTAAACCAGGAATAATCCAGGTCTAGACCAGGACTAGACCAGGACTAGACCAGGACTAAACCAGGACTAGACCAGGACTGAACCAGGACTGAACCAGGACTGAACCAGGACTGAACCAGGACTGAACCAGGACTGAACCAGGATTAAACTAGGACTAGACCAGGACTAAACCAGGACTGAACCAGGATTAAACCAGGACTAAACCAGGACTAAATCAGGACTGAGCCAGGATTAAACCAGGACTAAACTAGGACTAAACCAGGACTACACCAGGATTAAATCAGAGCTAAACCAGGACTAAACTAGACCTAAACCAGGGCTAAACCGGAACTAAACCAGTTCTAAACCAGGATTAAAGCAGGACTAAACCAGCACTGAACCAGGACTAAACCAAGACTAAACCAGCACTGAACCAGGACTAAACCAGGACTACCCACAGTCCATTTACACACTTCATTAAAACTTGATAACTGGCCTAGTCCAGTTTAAACAGATTTTTGTAAATGTAGTGAACTCAGGATCTATGACTGAAGTGAATCTAATCTCAAAGATGACAGATCGCGACAAAGAGGCTCATCTGGAGAAGCCGATACTCGGATACTCACTGCATGTTACAGCACAGTCTGAGTTACATTAGACAGAGATGGACTTGAGGCGTTCAACTGCACGAGGTAAGGAACAGTGTTTGGACGCGTGCTCTCTCAGTTTAGATCATGGTCCATAAACTTCAACCTCTGCTTTTAAAATCCTCAAAGTGTTTATCTGTGTCACGCATGATTTAGAGCTCAGGAGTCTAACCCACAACCTCCGTATACTGAAAGGAGGAGGAGGAGTAATGGACTTGTACATTATTTAGGTCCATTCTAGTTCCACCTGCAGCAGAACAACAGCTCTTCTTCATGTTTATCTTTAGAACTGGGTCAAAAGCAGGTGCAGAAGATACACAGCAAAGAGGGACCTGGTTTAGACCTGGTTTAGTCCTAATTTAGTCCTGTTTTAGACCTGGTTTAATCCTGTTTTAGACCTGGTTTAGACCTGGTTTAGGCCTGGTTTAGTCCTGTTTTAGATCTGGTTTAGTCCTGTTTTAGGCCTGGTTTAGTCCTAATTTAGTCCTGTTTTAGACCTGGTTTAGACCTGGTTTAGGCCTGGTTTAGTCCTGTTTTAGATCTGGTTTAGTCCTGTTTTAGACCGGGTTTAGTCCTGGTTTAGTTCAGATTTAGTCCTGGTTTATTTCAGATTTAGTCCTGTTTTAGTCCTGGTTTAGTTCAGATTTAGTCCTGTTTTAGTCCTGGTTTAGTCCTGGTTTATTTCAGATTTAGTCCTGTTTTAGTCCTGGTTTAGTTCAGATTTAGTCCTGTTTTAGTCCTGGTTTAGTCCTGGTTTATTTCAGATTTAGTCCTGTTTTAGTCCTGGTTTAGTTCAGATTTAGTCCTGTTTTAGTCCTGGTTTAGTCCTGGTTTATTTCAGATTTAGTCCTGTTTTAGTCCTGGTTTAGTTCAGATTTAATCCTCTCTCTTGATAGTACTGCTCTTCATTTGTATTGCACTTTACAATCTAAATATAGTCATTATTCATTGACTCCTCACATGGACACGTTGAGTGAAGTGTCTTGCTCAAGGGCACAGTGTCTGTATGCACTGGTCAGAGCTGGATTTGAACCCCTCCCTCTCCCTGTTGAGATGTCTAATGGATTTTTAATCTTGTAAATGGGAGGGAGGAGGGACCCTTTTCTAAATACAAATAATGGGCAACTTTTACTATTACGGTTTTACTGCTACAGCTCATCATATTTGACCCCCTCTCAACTGTGGACTACTCCTCTGCCTCCTCTGTCTCCTCTCTCCTCTCCCTTCTTCTCATACTCTCTTTCACCTCCTTTCCCCTCCTCTACTCTTCTACACCTCTCTGCCTCTCTTTCACCTCCTCTCTCCTTCTCTCTTCTATCATCTTCTCTCCTCCTCTCACTCTCTCTTCCCCTCCTCTCTCACCTCTTCTCTCCCCTCTCGTCTTCTCTTTCCCCTCCTCTCTCCCCTCATCCTCTCTCCTCTCCCTCTCTCTCATCCTCTCTTTTCCCTCCTCTCTTTCCTTCTCTCTCTCTTTCCCCTCCCCTCCTCTTTCTTTCTTTCCCCTCCTCTCTCTTTCTCCTCTCTCTCTTCCCCTCCCCTCCTCTTTCTTTCTTTCCCCTCCTCTCCTCCTCTCCTCTCTCCTCTCCTCCTCTCTCCTCCACTCCTCCTCTCTCCTCTCCTCCTCTCTCTCAACCCTCTCTCTTCTCTCCTCCTCCTCTCCTCTCCTCCTCTCTCCTCCACTCCTCCTCTCTTCTCTCCTCCTCTCCTCTCTCTCCCCCCTCTCTCTGTCTCTTTTTGGTCTGACTTTGTGAATCACGAGTTCTTTTGTCACATGCGTCTCATTTAAATACAGTCCTCTCTGCTCCAGACACTGAGCAGACACTGACACAGACACCAGTGATTGTTTTCAAAGTGTACGGAACATTTCAACCACAGCTGAAACATCTCCATGGCCATACGCAGGTGACAGACTTGAGGTCATCTTGGTCAGGACTTTGAACAGTATTTAAAATACCTTAACAAGACTTTGGTGCTAGTATCATTGTCATGTCCAAACAATTAAGATTAAAATATTAAAATCACACTGAGACGCAGCAAAGGATCATGGTCTATGTCAGAGGCTCCTAAATTTTAGAGGCCGGGATCCTTAAAATAATGATGTAACTGGCTCTGGACGTCCACAGCTAAATTAAATCGATGTAATGAATTCAATTTTATCTTTTGAAATGTTGTTAGACTTAATTATACTGTTTCCAGTTTCTGATTTAGTCCTGGTTTAGTCCTGGTCTAGTTCTGGTTTAGTGCTGGTTTATTTAGACCTGGTTCAGTCCGGGTTTACTACTGTTTTAGACCTGGTTTAGCCCTGGTTGTTTTGTGTCTGGTTCAGTTCTGTTTTAGCCCTGGTTTAGTCCTGGTTTAGACCTGGTTTAGTCCTGGTTTAGCCCTAGTTTAGATCTGGTTTAGACCCGGTTTAGTCCTGATTTAGACCTGGTTTAGTCCTGGTTCAATCCTGGTTTAGTTCTGGTTTAGTCCTGGTTTATTTAGTCCTGGTTTAGTCCGGGTTTACTCCTGGTTTAGACCTGGTTTAGTCCTGGTTTAGTCCTGGTTTAGTCCTGGTTCTGTAGATGCATTTCTGTACATGCAGTTTCGTTCAGTCTCTATGAGGATTTACTTGAGTCGCGCCAAAATAGATCAATATTTAACAATCTGGAAGCAGACGGCGAGTTACAGATGGATGATCACAGGCGGCGGGGTGAGACCTTTATGTCGATATAAATACTGCAGCGGAGGACATTTCCATATTCATAAAAGCGTTTGTGTTTTGAAGCTAATGCTAACTGAAATTAACAGTAATTGTTGATGTTAAAATAGAGCTACAGCCTGAACGAGTCTGCAGACAAAACGCCCTTTCACAGACATTATTGTTACATCCCCAGTGTCAAAGGTCGTATTTTACACAAAAATGACTCTTGTGTGTGGAGTTTTCAGTTTGAAACCTGAGAAAAACTCTAAATATGCGTAAATATGCAGCATTTGTGTGTTAAATGTGTGTGAATAAATCAAAACACAACACCAGGTATTTTTTTTTGTTTCTGTCTGCCCCTGTCTGCCCCCGTCTGCCCCGTCTGCCCCTCTTTGCCCCTGTCTCCCCCTCTTTGCCCCTGTCTGCCCCTCTTTGCCCCCTGTCTGCCCCTCTTTACCCCCATCTGCCCCTCTTTGCCCCGTTTGCCCCGTCTGCCCCTCTTTGCCCCTCTTTACCCCGTCTGCCCCCCTTTGCCCCCATCTGCCCCTCTTTACCCCGTCTCCCCCTCTTTACCCCGTCTGCCCCCGTCTGCCCCTCTTTACCCCCATCTGCCCCTCTTTACCCCCGTCTCCCCCTCTTTGCCCCTGTCTGCGTCCATCTGCCCCCGTCTCCAACTCTTTGCTCCCATCTGGCCCACCTGCCCTCGTCTGCCCCTGTTTTCTCCTGTCATCTCCTGTCTGCCCCTGTCTGCCCCTCTTTGCCCCCGTCTGCCCCTGTCTGCCCCCCTGTCTGTCCCTCTTTGCCCCCATCTGGCCCCTGTCTGCCTCTGTCTGCCCCGTTTGTCCCTGTCTGGCCCCTCTTTGTCCCCGTCTGCCCCTGTCTGCCCGTCTTTGCCCCTGTCTGCCTCTGTCTGCCCCTGTCTGCCTCTGTCTGCCCCTGTCTGCCCCTCTTTGTCCCCGTCTGCCTCTGTCTGCCCCTTTTACCCCTGTCTGGCCCCTCTTTGTCCCCGTCTGCCCCCTGTCTGCCCCCTCTTTGCCCCTGTCTCCCCCCGTCTGCCCCTCAGACTCTGTTCCTCTCTTTTATTCTAACAGTGTGTCCTCCCTCAGACTCTGGCGTTCTTCGCCTGCCTCGCCGCGGCCTGCCTGGGTCTAAACCTGCTCCTCTTGGCCGTGTACCTGAGCTGTCTGTGCTGCTGCGGAGCTGAGGAGGAGGAGGAGGAGGAGAAGAAGACGAAGAGCTGCTGCGTCACATGGTCCGCCGTCGTCGCCGGGCTCCTGACATGGTGAGAATCCAGAGGGCGGCTTTACGACATTAAAGCGCGTGGAGTTCAGATGAAGTATTTCACTAAAACGCCAGTATATACAATTTTACTAAGTTTATAGATGTACTTCCTGGTTTATCATGTGACATACTTACAGGTAATTACATAACTGTTACCTAGCAACCATAATGTTAAAGAGGAGGTGACAAAATCGATTTTTTTGAGCGTCCTACCGTGTTATAACGTCACCTATCAAAAATAAGCCTGAAGAGGTTTTAGATGTGCATGTTTGAGTCATCTATTGATCTCTATTTGAGATTGGGTGTTGGACTGTAGACCATTGTGTTGTGCGTCCTGATTGGCTGTTGGACTGTAGACCATTGTGTTGTGCATCCTGATTGGCTGTTGGACTGTAGACCCTTGTCCATCAGTCTCCTCCGTGCCGTGTCTCTTGTACAGTACAGAATGTGTTCAGACAAATTTACATAAACGTTGGATCGCAGTGTGACTCTGAAGTGCTGTACTTTGCAATTTGTTTTCTCCCCGACAAAACCCACAATGTCGATGAAACGTTCTGCACCGACAAAGGCGCCTACGAAGGTTTGAACTTTGAGAGAGTTTAAACGAGAGAGAAATGTGAGAAAATGTTAATGCCTGTGTGAGAAAAGTGTATAAAGTGTGTGGTGAGGGGTTTTACAGCCAAAAACATAGAATAATTGTAAAAAATAAAGCTGATACTTCGCGGATTTCGCCTATTTCAGGTTATTTTTAGAACGTAACCGTGGTGATAAACGATGGACCAGTGTTTAGCATTTTCAAAACAATAAATATAATGATCTAAATATATTATGTGTTACAGTTAATTCCCCATAGAAGTAAATACCTCCTTGTGTAACTGTTTTCCCTCATATTTCTATATAACTCTATGGGAGATTCACTGTTTTTTAAAGAAATCTCCAAACTTCTGATCCACAAATGTTGAACTTTCTCACTATTTGTTTGGGATCAGCTCCATAAACTCGTCATATTAATCTTATTTTTAAAGCTCTTTCAAATGACGGCGTCTGATCGCATCTTTAGGGTTGAACAACAGCACTGTTTTCTGAAGATTTTGCGGAAAAAATAGTTCCACTTTTGTTAATTTAAACCGACAGAAAAGACGATGAACTTTGTGTCACTTTTTTTTCATTTTTAGAGATGGATTAGTCCCGTGTCCTGCTGTGAACACTTCAGAAAAGTCACATAGTAAATCTTTACAAATATCAAATTCATACTTTAATATTTCCTGCACAAAAACAGACTTTCCTGAATCTTTCTCCCTGATTTGAATTCCGTCTTCGTTCCGGGCTCGTCCTTTTGTAAATCCGTGTTTTCTTTCCTCTCGCTCCTCTGGGCTCTGCTGCCTTTTCTCTCTCAAGCTTAACAATCACAACATTTATTATTTATTTTTACTCTTTTTTTGAAGTATTTTGTGATTATATTTCACACAGAAAAGACCCAGCGGAGGCCAGACTTTCTTTGATAAACGAGTCGGTGACATTTGAGCAGTTAAATGATGTTTTTATGAATGAAAAAGTAAAGATCAAGTCGTAGTTTTGTACTGGACCAATTTTAAGCCGAATGTTTTTACCTTTAAAGTGTAAATCAGAGGTTGTCATGTTTTATAATGACTTAGTTTGATTGGAAAAAAATCTACTGTGTATTTATCATAGTTTTATAACAGTTCAGTGGCAATTTATAGAAAAAAAGTTTGAAAGATTTTTTTAAAACACAGGTCTATGTTGTTGGTTTAGTCCTGGTTTATTCCTGTTTTTTTTATGTTCTAGTCCTGTTTTAGTCCTGTTTTAGTCCTGTTTTAGTCCTGGTTTAGTCCTGGTTTAGTCCTGGTTTAGCCCTGGTTTAGTCCTGGTTTAGTCCTGGTCATCGACTCCAGTTCGGCTCCAGTTCACTTTCTATTGAAAAGCCGTGTCCTCTCTTTCTGTACCTGCGGTTGTCAGACTCGTCATTTTGGTCTTAAATGTTCGTATAAACTCGCTCTACATGATCCTGAGGTTTTTATTTCATTTTATTTTGTTCGTAAATCAAGAAATTAACATTAATCACAGACAAATTAAACAACTTTCCCAGATGTTGTAGCTCAGGGGGTCAACGTCCCGCGGCTCCTTTCATCCTCACACTGCGACTCTGCGTGGCTTGAGAAAATCAATTATCAGTGTTTATTTGTATGTTTGTGTATTTTATTTGTGTTAGTTCTTTTTTTAAATTGTAGTTCTACATTGGAAGATTATTGTGATCTTGAAATATTAAAATAAAATGATGTCTTACCATTTTTCGTCGCTCAAAATAAACGTCACACTCTGGCAAATATTTCGTTTTCATTGATTAAGTTCAGCTTTTTAATTGATTTGAAATAGACCTTCAACTCAGTGTTTTTTTTTTTTATAAATTAATACATTTGTTAATTTTATTTTCTCTGTAGCACTTCATGGATTTCATAAGCAGCTCGCTAGTTATCCAAAGCGTAAAAGTGTTATCTTCATTTTTTAGATGCGGTGTTTTCGTTTCCATGGAAACCGATTCCAAATGGCTCTTTTGGGGGTTAAAGGTCGCCGACACCCGCACTTAGCAACAGGTTTGATTGACAGTGTTGCTAAGCGCCTGCTCTTTGCTAATCAACGGTGCGGACGAAAAGGGGCGTTACCTTCAACAACCTCGCTTTGGATTGGCTCTGTGGTTGCTATGATACTCACGCTCAGAATTTTAAATGCAGAACTCGGATCTAAATGTTCCGCTGTAACCACTAGTCTCGATTAGCTTTATTTGACTGGAGCTGAACGCTGTGGTTGACGTCACACTCACTCGGTCCACATAAGGAACAGGCGACGTAACTATTGTGTAATTTAGAAGTTTTGGCCCGTTTTTACATTACGGTTGCTAGGTAACAGTTATACATTTACCTTAACATGTACCGTAAATTTTGGACTATAGAGCGCACCTGAATATAAGCCGCACCAGCTAAATTTGAAAAGAAAATCAATTTTGTACATATATAAGCCGCACCTGAATATAAGCCGCAGGTTTTTGTGTTGTTTCTGTGATATTTACACAGAAAGATGGTACACAGATGTTTTTTTTAGTTTTAATTTAGGAAACGCTTTTTTTTTTTTTTTTTTTTAAACTGTGTCTGAAAAGCATCAGTTCATAATCTTTCCCCATGTCACTTTTGCATTTATTGTCAGAGCGCCCCCCAGTGTCCGTTAGGCAGTAAAAATCTTTAAATTAGTCACACTGTTGTATAAGCCGCAGGGTTCAAAGTGTGGGAAAAAAGTAGCGGCTTATAGTCCGAAGTTTACGGTATGTCCCATCTGCTGCCCGTGTCCAAGCAGGAAGTACAACTATAAATGTCAGAAATAAAAAAAAACTAAAAAGGCAAGACTTTTTATTAAAATCTTAAATATACCAACTGAACCCCCACATCTCAAAAACCAACGGCACCATTTTAAAGAACTGATTTGAATGGAAATGAGTGATTTGAGTGTTAAGATTTTGAATTGTACTTATTTTTGGCTAAACATGAACGTTTTACTGAAATCAAACCTGTCACGTGCGCTTTAAAACACCAATACTGTACATTTTTCAGTCTTTCTTTGGGCTCTCGTTGCTTGTTTCCATGGAGAAGGTATTGCTTTCCGTGGAAATATTCCAAACTGCGTCTTTTTAACGTATCTACGGTGCGTTATACAGAATACAGGTGTTCTTATTGCGCGAAAACACCTTGAAAAACGTGCGTCGTGGGCTCGCCTCTCCACAGATTTGACCTGGAAATCGGCCAGCTGCTCATCTTCAGCCGTAATGTCAACAAAAGCCAAACTGTGTCTAAAAAACACTATATTAATGTGCATTTTTTCAGTTTTTTTCCCACTTAACTGATGTAAAACTACGATAAAGATTCACCGCAGACGCAATCCACCAAACCGGGTCAGAATTAGAGCATAAAAACGCGTCACGTCCACTTTAATATCGCGGAAACGTGGGAGTTAGATCATGTACGACCCTTACGTCACCGCTTCATCTGTGCGGCGTTCACTGATGTTGGTGAAAGTTTAATTTCATTTCAGTCGAACATCATGTGACGCTCAGAGTTTATTTCATTAGAGCCGGGACCAGACGAACAGACGACTTTGTGTAGCTGAAGCTAAAAGAGCAATTTCTGAAATACTTTATACTCGTCTTCACGTCGCGAACTTTGCACTTACGCAATACTATTTTGAAGTATCTGTACTGAATATCGCCGCACATACTGAAAAACGACTGGGATCGGATATCGGTTCTGTGATATCCTGGTTGTGGCTTTAATTGGATGTAATAAAACTAAAACGTTGCATAATGTTTGAACTTTTATTCGTACAAACTTAGTGGAGACGTGAAGGTTAAATAAATAACAGTTACATAACAGTTTTCTCTTTTGTGCCGTTTTAATGAAATAAATGCAGTTTTTTGTCCTCACACTGGTATCAATTCATATATCCAGAACTGGCAGATACTTAAAATCATCACTATCGGTATCAGAGCTGGAAAAGCTGTATCAATACTATTGTTTAGCCTGGGATGTTCCACAGTATAGCATTAAAGAAGGAGTATATTTAGGGTTCTACCATGTTTTAACATTGTTCCCTCATCAAAATCATGTCTGAAGAGGTTTTAAATGTCAATCGTGCATGTTTGAGTCATCTAGAGATCTCTCCCGGGGCCTATTTCAAGCCTCTTTGCAGTTAGCTGTAAGATTCTGTACGAAGCTCCGCCCAGAAGCCGACATCTCCCACGCTCCCATGCGACAATCCTCCATAAATATACAAAAACATGATACAAAACTGTGCACTACGACTTCACAAACCTGATGTGATGTGCAGTAGTTTCATTAGCGAGATGTACGATGATTGTGTTATGATACTGCTCTGAAGGATGAGGGGCTTAGTACAGCGTCAAACATTTACTTAAAAAACTTAAAAACATGTTAATACATTGTTTTTGGTGAATATAGAATTTTCTAAACAATAAAAAGAAACTTTTTGATTTAATACCCCATAGAAGTAAAATACCTCCTCTTTAATACCCCATAGAAGTAAAATACCCCCTCTTTAATACCCCATAGAAGTAAATACCGCCTCTTTAATACCCCATAGAAGTAAATACCTCCTCTTTAATACCCCATAGAAGTAAAATACCTTCTCTTTAATACCCCATAGAAGTAAAATACCTCCTCTTTAATACCCCATAGAAGTAAATGCCTCCTCTTTAATACCCCATAGAAGTAAATACCTCCCCTTTAATACCCCATAGAAGTAAAAAAAAAACTCTTTAATACCCCACAGAAGTAAATACCTCCTCTTTAATACCCCATAGAAGTAAATACTTCCTCTTTAATACCCCATAGAAGTAAATACCTCCTCTTTAATACCTCATAGAAGTAAAATACCTCCTCTTTAATACCCCATAGAAGTAAATACCTCCTCTTTAATACCCCATAGAAGTAAAATACCCCCTCTTTAATACCCAACAGAAGTAAATTACCTCCTCTTTAATACCCCACAGAAGTAAATTACCTCTTCTTTAATACCCCACAGAAGTAAATACCTCCTCTTTAATACCCCACAGAAGTAAATACCTCCTCTTTAATACTCAACAGAAGTAAATACCTCCTCTTTAATACCCCATAGAAGTAAATACCTCCTCTTTAATACCCCATAGAAGTAAATACCTCCTCTTTAATACCCCATAAAAGTAAAATACCTCCTCTTTAATACCCCATAGAAGTAAATACCGCCTCTTTAATACCCCATAGAAGTAAATACCTCCTCTTTAATACCCCATAGAAGTAAAATACCTCCTCTTTAATACCCCATAGAAGTAAAATACCTCCTCTTTAATACCCCATAGAAGTAAATCCCTCCTCTTTAATACCCCATAGAAGTAAATACCTCCCCTTTAATACCCCATAGAAGTAAAAAAAAAAACTCTTTAATACCCCACAGAAGTAAATACCTCCTCTTTAATACCCCATAGAAGTAAATACCTCCTCTTTAATACCTCATAGAAGTAAAATACCTCCTCTTTAATACCCCATAGAAGTAAATACCTCCTCTTTAATACCCCATAGAAGTAAAATACCCCCTCTTTAATACCCCACAGAAGTAAATTACCTCCTCTTTAATACCCCACAGAAGTAAATTACCTCTTCTTTAATACCCCACAGAAGTAAATACCTCCTCTTTAATACCCCACAGAAGTAAATACCTCCTCTTTAATACTCAACAGAAGTAAATACCTCCTCTTTAATACCCCATAGAAGTAAATACCTCCTCTTTAATACCCCATAGAAGTAAATACCTCCTCTTTAATACCCCATAAAAGTAAAATACCTCCTCTTTAATACCCCATAGAAGTAAAATACCTCCTCTTTAATACCCCATAGAAGTAAATACCTCCTCTTTAATACCCCATAGAAGTAAAATACCCCCTCTTTAATACCCCATAGAATACCTCCTCTTTAATACCCCACAGAAGTAAATTACCTCCTCTTTAATACCCCACAGAAGTAAATTACCTCTTCTTTAATACCCCACAGAAGTAAATACCTCCTCTTTAATACCCCACAGAAGTAAATACCTCCTCTTTAATACTCCATAGAAGTAAATACCTCCTCTTTAATACCCCACAGAAGTAAATACCTCCTCTTTATTACCCCATAGAAGTAAAATACCTCCTCTTTAATACCCTGTAGAAGTAAAATACCCCCTCTTTAATACCCCATAGAAGTAAATACCTCCTCTTTAATACCCCACAGAAGTAAATTACCTCCTCTTTAATACCCCACAGAAGTAAATTACCTCTTCTTTAATACCTCACAGAAGTAAATACCTCTTTAATACCCCACAGAAGTAAATACCTCCTCTTTAATACCCCATAGAAGTAAATACCTCCTCTTTAATACCCCATAGAAGTAAATTACCTCTTCTTTAATACCCCACAGAAGTAAATTACCTCTTCTTTAATACCTCACAGAAGTAAATACCTCCTCTTTAATACCCCACAGAAGTAAATACCTCCTCTTTAATACCCCATAGAAGTAAATACCTCCTCTTTAATACCCCATAGAAGTAAATACCTCCTCTTTATTACCCCATAGAAGTAAAATACCTCCTCTTTAATACCCCGTAGAAGTAAAATACCTCCTCTTTAATACCCCGTAGAAGTAACATACCTCCTTTTTAATACCCTGTAGAAGTAAATACCTCCTCTTTAATACCCCGTAGAAGTAAATACCTCGTCTTTAGTACCCCTGGAAGTAAATACCTCCTCTTTAATACCCCACACATTAAAATACCTCCTCTTTAATACCCCATAGAAGTAAATACCTCCTCTTTAATACCCTGTAGAAGTGTATACTCCCTCTTTCTGTATTTCTTGAGTTCATGTCCTCTGGAGCTCAGCAGACGTCTCTCGTTTTAATTTTGTGAAATATTGATGCAGAGTTTTAAAGTCTCTGGATTTAATCTGACCCTGTGTCATTAAAAATATAAAAATACAAAGTTTAAACCTGCAGCTCTGAGAGAAACAGCTCAGTGTGTCCAGGTTTACTCCACTCACAGGTCACTGTTTGAAATGTTTTTAACTACTACTACTACTACTACTACTACTACTACTGCAAATACTACTACCACTACAGCTACTACTACTACTACTACTACTACTACTACTACTGCTACTACTGCAAATACTACTACTACAGCTACTACTACTACCACTGCAAATACTACTACTACTACTACTACTACTGCAAATACTCCTCCTCCTACTACTACTACTATACTACTACTACTACTACTACAGTTACTACTACTACTTCAAATACTACTAGTACTACTACTGCTACTTCTATTTTTATGTTTACAACTACTGTTTTTAAAACAATAAAAACTATGACAACAAGTACTACAACTACTTCTAGTACTGCTACAACTACTACTGCTGCCACTTTTATTACTACTACAGCAACTACTACTACTACCCATGCTGCTGCTGCCGGCACTACTATTACTATTACAAGTACTACTGCAACAACTACTAGTACTATTCTGCTGCTGCTGCTACTACTAATACTATAAGAACTACTACAACTTGTACTAGGCCTGCTCCTAATATTACTACTACTGCTTCAACTACAGTATTTACTAAAGCCTGCCCTAATACTTGTACCTGTGTTGTACCTGTAGTTTTCCTCACGCCTCACGTCCTCACATTAAACTGCAGTATTAAGCCTCATGTCGGGTCTAAAAATACTCACGTCATGTTTTCAATTTCCTCCAATTTGTGTCTGAAATTGTTTTGTGGAAAAGCTTCACTTTTTAACTAAATGAGGTCTAAAAGCAAAAACGCAGAACGCAAACCCAACACATTTGTGTTTAAACAGAAAACTGTATTTACCACCAACCCCCGAACAAGTCTGAGTCTGGATCAGAACTGGACTCATCAGGAAGAGCCGGGTTTAGACCTGGTTCAGTCCTGGTTTAGTCCTGGTTTAGGCCTGGTTTAGACCTGGTTTAGTCCTGGTCTAGTCCTGGTTTAGTGCTGGTTTAGTCCTGGTTTAGAACTGGTTTACTCCTGGTTTAGTCCTGGTCTAGTCCTGGTTTAGACCTGGTTTAGTCCTGGTTTAGTCCTGGTCTAGTCCTGGTTTAGACCTGGTTTAGTCCTGGTCTAGTCCTGGTTTAGACCTGGTTTAGTCCTGGTCTAGTCCTGGTTTAGACCTGGTTTAGTCCTGGTCTAGTCCTGTTTTAGACCTGGTTTAGTCCTGGTCTAGTCTTGGTTTAGACGTGGTTTAGTCCTTGTCTAGTCCTGGTTTAGTCCTGGTCTAGTCCCGGTTTAGACCTGGTTTAGTCCTGGTCTAGTCCTGGTTTAGACCTGGTTTAGTCCTGGTCTAGTCCTGGTTTAGACCTGGTTTAGTCCTGGTCTAGTCCTGTGTTAGACCTGGTTTAGTCCTGGTCTAGTCTTGGTTTAGACGTGGTTTAGTCCTGGTCTAGTCCTGGTTTAGTCCTGGTCTAGCCCCGGTTTACACCTGGTTTAGTCCTGGTCTTTTCCTGGTTTAGACCTGGTTTAGACCTGGTTTTGTTGCTTTTAGTCTTGGGGGGTGAATCTGATGAGATGTATTTAAAATACAAACTGTCAGAAAAACACAAGGGGAAACAACAGATATAGATAAACAACACAGACACAGAGAGGGAAGAAGAGAAAGAGAGGAGAGAGGGAAAGGGAGATAAACAAGACAGACACAGAAAGAGAGGAGAAAGAGAAAGAGAGGGAAAGAGAGATAAACAAGACAGACACAGAGAGGGAGAAAGAGTGGAGAGAGGGAGAGAGAGATAAACAACACAGACACAGAAAGAGGGAGAAAGAGAGAAGAAAGAGGAGAGAGGGAGAAAGACAGAGAGAAAGGGAGGGGAAAGAGAGAGACAAGGAGAGAGAGAGAGAGAGAGAAAAGTTGTGGGAGGAGAGAGAAGAAGGGAGAGAGACAGAGAGCGACGGAGGAGGTGGAGTGATAGAAGAGAATAAGGGGGAAGAGAAAAGAGAGAGAGAATGTTCCAAAATGTTGAGAAATGTACTTTGAACAAGAAATTTAAAATAGTCTGAAACAAAAATGAGAAAGGTGCACTGGGAACAAATCCTGGTTCAGTTGTAGTTTAGTCCTGATTTAGTCCCGGTTTAAGTCCCGGTTCAGTCCTGGTTCAGTTCTGGTTTAGTCCTGGTTCAGTCCTGGTTCAGTCCTGATTCAGTCCCGGTTTAGTCCCGTTTTAGTCCCGGTTCAGTCCCGGTTTAGACCCAGTTTAGTCCTGGTTCAGTCCCGGTTCAGTCCCGGTTCAGTCCCGGTTTAGTCCCGGTTCAGTCCCGGTTTAGTCCTGGTTCAGTCCTGGTTTAGTCCCGGTCTTCTCTCTGGCCTGTCTCTCTTAAATCTGCTCAAATCACATTTGAATCTGCGTTTTGAAGTTTAATTTCTCTAATGTTAACGTTTTGTCTCTTTTGTCCCTTTAGTGTCGCTGTAGGAGTCGGTTTCTACGGCAACAGTGAGACCAACGACGGCGTGTACCAGGTGACCTACTCCATGTACAACGCCAACCACACGCTGGGAGGAGTCCAGAGCCTGGTACGGACACGGATCAAACTTTAAATGTTTCATAGTATTCAAATTTTCTCAGTGTTTTCAGCAGCACTTTACTTTTTACTCCTTCATCCCGGGTGTTTCAGAGTCATGATCAGGATGAGTCTGCTCCAGTTCCCCTAAACATTTACTGTATTTATGCATGTTTGAACAATCTTTAATCACTTATTTACACGCCCACTGCTCTGTAAATGGGTTTAAGTGTCTTGCCCAAGGACACGTCGAGAGCGGGATTTGAACCTCCAACCTTCAGATCAGTAGAGAAACGCTCTACCAACGGAGCTTCTGTCGCTCTGTACTCACTTCTTTCTCCAATTTTATTTTCTTAATCGGTAATACTCAAAAAATTTGCTGTTTCACGTCGTCATTTTGGTACAAATTTTTAAAAATCCACTGCTCGTTTACGGCGACGTCAGCTCCCGTTGGACACCGCCGCCGTTTTCTAACACCGACCTGTTTCTTTTATTAAATCGTTTTAGATCAATATTACGATTTAAAACGTGCAGATTATAACAGAATGATCTTCGAGTGTCAGAGATTTTTACTTTAGAGCGACGCAAGCGCAACATTTCTGCTTTACAAAAACACTGAGGAGCTTCATGGATTACCACCTGATGATGTCACAAGGTGCACGCAGGTGTTTTGAGCTCTGGAGACGCACATAGTCGTAAGTTTTGAGCCTAGTTTCGTCTTGTTTCCTGTCTTACTCTTGTTGAGCATATTACAAATGTTTTTTTTTATATCGCTGTGCTACTCAGGAAGTTTGCATTTGCATTTTGCAGCTCACATCCTCTGGGTCAAAGGGTGAATGACAACAACGGAAAATCAAACTGAACCAGACCAAAACTGATACGTGTCAGGTAGCGGTCGCCCCTTGTGGGTGGAGCTGAGATAGAATAAGAATTTAGTAGAGAAGAGGTGATGGACAGACTCTAAAGAGCAAAGTGCAGGGCTCTTTTCACTCCGGAAAACAACTCTGTCAACTTTTGACTCCACAACTTAAAGAAAAAGCCTAAAGATGATTTTATTGTCCTCATTTTTTATTGCTTTTATTGCAGGAACAGAAAAAATAAAATAAAAATGTTGTCGTAACGTCTGACAGGACCAAAGTACAACGGATTATAAGGGTCAGTTAAAGAAAATAAATTATGCAGGCGGTACGAGAATAAAGTCGTAACATTTCGACATTAAAGATGTAATTTTACAAGAATAAAGTCATAATATTAGGAGAATAAAGTCATATTTTTTATGAGAATATAGGCTGCTGTGCGTGAATGAGTGACCAGTGCGTTATGAAGAATTTGGAGCATTTTGTCAGATATAGCGTTTTCTTCCAAATCTGTCTGGTTCCTCTGACTAAACAAACTCAAATACTTGCAGTGTCCCTTTCAAAGTACTTATACTAATGATAGTGTGGTGATGGTGGGCTAAAAGACACAGTATTTCATCGTGCGTAAACCCCAGTTGAAAATTTATCTGAACAAAATGCTCCAAATTCTCCATAACACACAACGCACTGGTCACTCATTCACGCACAGCAGCCTATACTCTCATAAAAATACGACTTTATTCTCCTAATAAGAGAAGAGAGAAGAGCTGGGTCGGAGACAGAGGAGCTGCCCAGGGAGCGGGATCTGGCGAGGAGCAAAAGTATCCAGTTTAGCAGGAGTCAAAAAGCGAAAAAACATGAATTGAGCCAAGCAAAGTGTACGCAGAGATACTCAGACGATCTTATCCTCCCCAGGTGCAGTTGATTGCGGATTATGTCCAAGTTTGCATGGGCGGAGCCAAAAAAAAGGGCAAAAAAGGGCAGGACTGACAGGGATCATGACATAAATTTCGGACTATAAGCCGCAACTTTTTTCCCACTCTTTGAACCCTGCGGCCTATACAACACGCGGCTTATTTATAGATTTTTACTGGATAACGGCCACCGGGGGGCGCTCTCTAGCTGTAAATGCAACAGTGAGACAGATGTGGGGAAAGATTATGCTCTGAAGAATACACTAGTTTTGATTTTGAACTGTCATTTTGCGCATCGTGCCCACAATGCCATTATGGAAAACACACGAAGAAATGGATATGATGCAGTTTTTAAGTTAAAGGCAAAGAAGGAAATAGAGCCACTGCACGTAAGTTTGGTATTAAAGAAGGAAATAGAGCCAATGCACGTATGTTTGGCATCAATGAACCAATGGTGCGACGTTGGAAGCGGCAGCGGGAAGAAATTAGTCAATGTAAAAAGACAACAAAAGCTTTCAGGGGAAATAAAAGCAGATGGGCCGTGTTGATGCTGTTTTATTTTCTAAACCTGCAGGTATGTTAATGGCGTGTTGGTGCCAATTTTCATGCACAGTTTAAAAAAAACGTGTCTTAAATAAAAAAATAAAAAAAAACAACTTCCGCATACCGTCTTTCTGTGTAAATATCTCACGTTACAATATGAAAACCTACGTCTTATATTCAGGTGTGGCTTATATATGTACAAAATTGATTTTCTTTTCAAATTTTGCTTGTGCGTCTTTTATTCAGGTGCACTTTATAGACCAAAATTCACGGTACATCCCTATATATGGATACACACACACAAGTAAATACAAAAAATACACAAAGTAAAAGGAGACGGGAGGTATATCAAATTGTGTGAGTAAACGCTGCGCTGGGAGTCATTAGACACGTCTCCTCTGGATCTGTGACATTAAAGCTACAGTACAGAAAGTCACAGAGATGTTTTATATTTCAGTTTTACTCTGAACGTTCCCCCTGGAGCCGCGGAGACGCACGACACAGACAAAGCTGCGCATTTTTGATTCAGCGTTTTTTTCAAAGCTTCAGTTTACAGCAGAGATCAGAGCACCAGCCTCTGTTTATTCTCACGATTAGACACCAAACTGTTTTCGATTGAAACATATTCGTTGTTGATCGAGTTCATGTTTAAAAGGGGACAAAAGTTGAGAAGATGGACGATGTTTTGCAGGAATAACAGTCAAGCATGTGTGAATGAAGCAAAATACAACTCTAGGTCTGTTTTTGAGGAGGTAACAGCATTAGAACATGACTTAAAGATACAACAGTCCATTTTGCATAATACTGGGCCTTTAAATCATAAATTGTTCTCATAAAGTTGCTGTTTAACGTCGTAACGGGTTTTATCTTCATCCTTCATGACTATAAATGTTTCACAGTGCATCATGAGTCACCCCTCGAGCTCCTGATGGTGTTTACGGGACTGTAGTGTTTTTAGAGACTTATTTTGCGTCTGAAGTAGGGATGGGACGATATATGAAAATATCATTAATCGCGATAAAAGGGGCCGCAATTAATCATTCGTGGCATTTTTGAATAATCTTGGCTATAATCGTCTTTATGTCACCAGACGGCCTCATGTTTCTGTGTTTAGATGTTAGTTCTGGTGTTTGTCCACAAGGGGGCGCTCTGTCATAGCAATGAAACTTGTTAGCGTCTGTGCCTGTTCTGAATCGGGAATGGTTCTTCACCGTCAGTCACCGTCATGGCTCGTGGGCAGTGGATCTACATCCGGATGATGCCACACATTTATATCCTCCATTCAAGAAGGTGAAGTCTGTGTGTGGATGTTGTAACAGTTAGTGCAGGTGCGGACCAAGGAGTGCAGACTCGGGGCAAGTTGACAGTGTTTATTTACAATTCGTGCAAAAGACAGTTCAGACAGTTCATTTATCACACACGGGACGTAGGTAGCGGGAGGCAGACCAGACGGGCGTAGGGCAGGGCAGGAGCAGGAAAACCAGGACCGGAGCAGGAGCGGAGACTGCCAGGACCGGAGCACGACGAGACCAGGGACAGGACCAGGGAAGACTGAGCAGGGGTGATCCAGAGAGCGGGAGCCAGAACAGGAGACGGGAAGTGAGCCGGAGGCCAAGACAGGGCAGGAGACAAGCAGAGGGTTGACTGTACCGGAGCTGGGGCACAGAGGCAGGATTATTGACACGCGGACGGTCTGGCCGAGTCTCTGGTCCAAGACGGTCCTGGAGGCAGGGGGAAAGACAAACAGACAATCTGGCCCCGAGTGTCTTCTGCCGAGCCCTCATATACTCGGCAGCAGGTGCAGGTAATTGCGCTGATGCGCTCCAGGTGCGTGCGGGAGGAGTCAGGAACTCCGCCCAGCTCCAGGCAGACAGGTAGGGGAGGGGGAGAGAACACAGGAATTGCAGGCATCATGACAGTGGAATTATTATGATTTTCAAAAACAAGACCAACAAGATGAGCCACCGATTTGCAGAGACACTGAAAAAAAAGATACGGCTCCGAGGGCAAACACGAGCAACTTACACGAGCGACTTACAGATGCACATTTACGACACAAACATCCTGCATCGTTTGACAAACTTAAACCGAAAATATCCATCGTAAATAACACACCACATGAAATAAACTATTGAATGTAGTTTGTGTTAGTTTGGATTTGTGTGAATAATGGTACGTGTTTGTATTGACTTTGCTATCGCTAGGTTTGCGCTAGCTGAATAGCATTTAGCACAGCTGATAGCACAGTTTGCTAGCAGCGGCACATGATTTTACAACAACCATGAATTCATCTGAAAATCTATAACCTCCTTGAACCTGGTCCACACATGAGGACAACACATTTTGGCCACAATATAATATCATGAATCACAATTATTTTGGTCACAATCCTGAGTCTAAATTTTAATATTGTCTCATCCCTTGTCTGAAGTTTATTTTGACAACACAGGCTTATTTTCTGTCTTTTTCTCTGTTAAAAGACCTGAAGATGCACAACTGGTTCAGACACACAGTTAATGCTTTGGTATAAATTAGGGGTTAAATTAGTCCTCGATTTGGTCGTGGTTTGGTCCTGGTTTGGTCTTGGTTTGGTCTTGGTTTGGTCTTGGTCTCGGTCTTGGTTTGGTCTTGGTTTGATCTTGGTCTTGGTCTCGGTCTTGGTTTGATTTTGGTCTTGGTTTGGTCTTGGTTTGATTTTGGTCTTGGTTTGATTTTGGTCTTGGTTTGGTCTTGGTATGGTCTTGCTCTTGGTGTTGGTCTTGGGCTTGATCTTGGTTTGGTCTTGCTCTCGGTCTTGGTCTTGGTTTGGTCTTGGTCTGGTCTTGGTTTTGTCTTGCTCTTGCTCTAGGTCTTGGTCTTGGTCTTGGTTTGGCCTTGATCTTGGGCTTGTTTTGGTCTTAGTTCGGTCTTGGTCTTGGTCTTGGTTTGTTCTTGGTCTCGGTCTTGGTTTGGTCTTGCTCTCGGTCTTGGTCTTGCCCTGGTTCAGTCCTGGTTCAGTCCTGGTTCAGTCCTGGTTTCGTTGCAGGTTTATTTGCAGTTTAGTCACAGTGTTTCACATATTTTGTTTAGCTCCTTTCTCTCTTTCTCCAGATCTATTTTTTGTCCTCAGTCTGTTTCTACACCTCCACAAATACTTTCTGTGTGGTTATATAATGTTACTGTGGCAGAGTGGTTAGCCCTGCCTCCTCCTCTCAGTACTGAAGGTGGTGGGTTAGACTGATGTGTCTGAGTGTGCTGCTGTGGCAGAGTGGTTAGCCCCGGCTCAGTACTTAGAGGGTTTTAAAAGCAGAGGCTGTAGTTTCCGTTAATGGGCCATGTGCTGAACAGATTTGACGTCTGAGGATTAAACTTCATATCAGCAGCGTCGATTTACTCATCACTTGTGTCAACAGATTCTGCATTTTTCAAAATAAAATAATAGTCCCTTTATAGAGTTAAGTTCAGAAAATAAATATGAAAAATTCAAATTCAGTTCCGTTTTAGCCCCGTTTAGTCCTGGTTTACTCCTGGTTTAGTCCTTGTCTAGTCCTGTTTTAGTCCTGGTTTAGTCCTGGTTTAGTCCTTGTCTGGTTTTAGTCCTGGTTTAGTCCTCATCTAGACCCTGGTTCAGTCCTTGTTTAGACCCTGTTTTAGTCCCGGTTTAGTCCTGGTTCAGTCCTGGTTTCGACCTGGTTCAGTTCTCGTTTAGACCCTGGTTTAGTCCTGGTTCAGTCCTGGTTTAGTCCTGTTTTAGTCCTCCCGTTTTAGTCCTGGTTTAGTCCTGTTTTAGTCCTGGTTTAGTCCCGTTTTAGCCCTGGTTTAGTCCTGTTTTAGTCCTGTTTTAGTCTTTTGTTTAGTCCTGGTTTAGTCCCATTTTAGTCCTGGTTTAGTCCCGTTTTAGTCCTGGTTTAGTCCCGTTTTAGTCCTGGTTTAGTCCCGTTTTAGTCCTGGTTTACACCCTGGTTTAGTCTCGTTTTAGTCCTGTTTTAGTCTCGTTTTAGTCCTGCTTTAGTCCTGGTTCAGTCCTGGTTTAGACCCTGGTTTAGACCCTGGTTTAGTCTCGTTTTAGTCCTGCTTTAGTCGTGGTTCAGTCCTTGTTTAGACCCTGTTTTAGTCTCGGTTTAGTCCTGGTTCAGTCCTGGTTTCGACCTGGTTCAGTCCTCGTTTAGACCCTGGTTTAGTCCTGGTTTAGTCCTGGTTTAGTCCTGGTTTAGTCCTGGTTTCGACCTGGTTCAGTCTTCATTTAGACCCTGTTTTAGTCCTGTTTTAGGCCTGGTTTAGTCCTGGTTTAGTCCTGGTTTAGTCCCGTTTTAGTCCCGTTTTAGTCCTGGTTTAGTCCTGTTTTAGTCCTGGTTTAGTCCCGTTTTAGTCCTGGTTTAGTCCCGTTTTAGTCCTGGTTTAGACCCTGGTTTAGACCCTGGTTTAGTCTCATTTTAGTCCTGTTTTAGTCCTGTTTTAGTCCTGGTTTAGTCCTGGTTTAGTCCCGTTTTAGTCCTGGTTTAGTCCCGTTTTAGTCCTGGTTTAGTCCCGTTTTAGTCCTGGTTTAGTCCCGTTTTAGTCCTGGTTTAGACTCTGGTTTAGACCCTGGTTTAGTCTTGTTTTAGTCCTGTTTTAGTCTCATTTTAGTCCTGCTTTAGTCCTGGTTTAGACCCTGGTTTAGTCTCGTTTTAGTCCTGCTTTAGTCGTGGTTCAGTCCTTGTTTAGACCCTGTTTTAGTCCCGGTTTAGTCCTGGTTCAGTCCTGGTTTCGACCTGGTTCAGTCCTCGTTTAGACCCTGGTTTAGTCCTGGTTTAGTCCTGGTTTAGTCCTGGTTTAGTCCCGTTTTAGTCCTGGTTTAGACTCTGGTTTAGACCCTAGTTTAGTCTCGTTTTAGTCCTATTTTAGTCTCATTTTAGTCCTGCTTTAGTCCTGGTTTAGACCCTGGTTTAGACCCTAGTTTAGTCTCGTTTTAGTCCTGCTTTAGTCCTGGTTCAGTCCTGGTTTAGACCCTGGTTTAGTCTCGTTTTAGTCCTGTTTTAGTCTCGTTTTAGTCCTGCTGTAGTCCTGGTTCAGTCCTGGTTTAGACCCTGGTTTAGACCCTGGTTTAGTCTTGTTTTAGTCCTGTTTTAGTCTCGTTTTAGTCTCGTTTTAGTCCTGCTTTAATCCTGGTTCAGTCCTGGTTTAGACCCTGGTTTAGACCCTGGTTTAGTCTCGTTTTAGTCCTGCTATAGTCCTGGTTCAGTCCTGGTTTAGACCCTGGTTTAGTCTCCTTTTAGTCCTGCTTTAGTCCCGTTTTAGTCCCGGTTTAGACCCTGGTTTAGTCTCGTTTTAGTCCTGTTTTAGTCCTGTTTTAGTCCTGGTTTAGTCCTGGTTTAGTCCTGGTTTAGTCCTGGTTTAGTCCTGTTTTAGTCCTGGTTTAGTCCTGTTTTAGTCCTGGTTTAGTCCCATTTTAGTCCTGGTTTTGTCCCATTTTAGTCCTGGTTTTGTCCCGTTTTAGTCCTGCTTTAGTCCCGTTTTAGTCCTGGTATAGACCCTGGTTTAGACCCTGGTTTAGTCTCGTTTTAGTCCTGTTTTAGTCTCATTTTAGTCCTGCTTTAGTCCTGGTTCAGTCCTGGTATAGACCCTGGTTTAGACCCTGGTTTAGTCTCGTTTTAGTCCTGTTTTAGTCCTGTTTCAGTCCTGGTTTAGACCCTGGTTTAGTCTCGTTTTAGTCCTGCTTTAGTCCTAGTTCAGTCGTGTGAACTCGTTTGAATGGCAGATCCTTTAGACCTGTTTAAGTTGGAGTCTATTTAAACACAAAGAGCTCAGTGTTGTGCACAGCTCCAGGCTCGGCCCCGCGCTGATCCACCGTGATCCCAGCAGACAAAGGCCTTTCCTGGGGAGAAGAGGAGCGGGGCCGGCCTCCTGGAGAGAGCAGCCTGGATGAAAGGAGCAGGGACTAAATGAGTGAAGTGTAGACACATACAGAGGAGAAAGAGAGAGAGAGAGAAAGAGAGGAGGGATGGAGAAGGGAGAGGCGGGAGAGAGAGAGAAGGAGGGATGGAGAAGGGAGAGGAGGGAGAGAGAGAAGGAGGGATGGAGAAGGGAGAGGAGGGAGAGAGAGGGAAGGTGGGATGGAGGGACGGAGAAGGGGAGAGGAGGGAGAGAGAGAGAAGGAGGACTGGAGAAGGGAAAGGAGGGAGAGAGAGAGGGAGAAGGAGGGCTGGAGAAGGGGAGAGGAGGGAGAGAGAGAGAAGGAGGGATGGAGAGGAGGGAGAGAGAGAGAAGAAGAGAGAGAGGGAGGGCCAGAGGGAGAAAGAGAGAGTGGAAGAGAGGAGGAGGGAGAGAGGGGGGTGAGTCAAGTGAAGTCAGTACAAAGTGGGATCAAACCATAGGGAGGGAGAGAAACAGAAAGAAGAGGAAAAAGAGAGGAAGAAAAGGATAGAGAGAGAGGAAAGGAGAGAGACAGAAAGAAGAGGAGAAAGAGAGAGAGAGAGGGAGGGAGAGAGACAGAAAGAAGAGGAGAAAGAGAGAGATAGAGAGAGAGAATGCTAGAGAGAGAGGGAGGAAAGGGGGGAGAGACAGAAAGAAGAGTAGAGAGAGAGGAGTAGGGATAGAGAAGGGACGGGAGGGGGAAGAGATGACGGAAAGAGATGGAATGAGAGGAGGAGGGAGGGAGGGAGGGGGGTGACTTAATTGAAGTCAGTACAAAGTGGATCAGTCTGTAGCGACGGTGATGTCATGGTTTCACAGTGGCAGAGTGGTTAGCCTTTTGACCCCGTGTGTGGGGGGTCTGCACTCGTCTCCAGTCACACTGTCGTTCTCTGCGTTTGACCAGGAAACTTTTGTCTGAAACTTTCAAATACGAACTCTACTGTGAAATGGTCCAACCGCAAAAAATAGGCAATATTCAAACAAAAAACAAAAGATTAAAAATGGTTTACTTGGGATTTGACCAGAAATACTTTAATTTGACTTATATCTGTTATGGCGCATGTGTTTAAACCTGCATTTGACCCGTCCTTCAGTGTCTCTGGGTTAAACGTGTCGGGAGTACCTCACTGGAGGATTATTGTGCAGGTTTATGCACAGTGTCAGGAGTACCTCACTGGAGGATTATTGTGCAGGTTTATGCACAGTTTTGTAATGAAATAAACTGATAGACACAAGCAGGACATGCAAACTTTAAAATCACCTGGACGAGGGTCCCCTTTTTTAGTCTCGATATCGATACCGTGACTTTAATTGAAACCAGTTTAAGGACAGAATATGGATGAATCACTGAACCGATATCACTGAACCAATATCACTGAACCGATTCTCAATCCAGCTGTTTTTTTCAGTATCGATGCTGATATTCAAGACCAGTATCAGTATCAGTATCAGACGGTGCAGCCCTAATTTGGAAATGAGCTGGGTTTTGTTTTCAGTTTCAAGTTTCCTGATGCCCCCCTTCTGTCTCCTTTCTCTCTCACTCTCTCTCTCCTCTCTCTCTTTCTCCTGTCTCTCCCTCTCCTCTCTCTCTCGCTGTCTCTCTTTCTCCCCTCTCTCTCTTTCTCTCTCTCCACTCTCTCTCTTTGTTCTCTCTCTCTCTTTCTCCACTCTCTCATCTGTCTCTTTCTCCACTCTCTCTCTCTTTGTCTCTCTCTCCACTCTCTCATCATTCTCTTTCTCCCCTCTCTCTCTTTCCCTCTCTCTCCACTCTCTCATCTCTCTCTTTCTCCCATCTCTCTATTTCTCTCTCTCTCTCTCCACTCTCTCATCTCTCTCGTTCTCCCCTCTCTCTCTTTCTCTCTCTCTCATTTCTCTCTTTCTCTCACTTCGTGTCGGTGTTTTTTTTTTGTTTTTTTGTTGTTTCCCTGATGATCCTTTTGCAGAAATCTGTGCAGTCGTCTGTGAATGTGGCTTATTCTGACACAGAAAGAGAGAGAGAAAGAAAGAAGAGGGGAGAGAAAGCGATTGAGAGAGAGAAGGGGAAGGGAAGGAAAAAGAGAGAAAGAAGGCAAGAGAGAAAGAGAGGGAGGGAAGAGAGAGAGAGTGAGAGACAGAAAGAAGAGAAGAGAGAGGCGAGAGAGGTAGGCAGAGACATAAAGAAAAGGACAGAGAGAGAGGAGAAGGAGAGAGAGAGACAGAAGAGGAGAGAGAGCGATAGAGAGACAGAGAAGACGAGAGAAAGACAGAGGGAGACGGAGAAAGAGACAGAAAGAAAAGGAGAGAGAAGAGTAGAGAAAATGAGGGAGGAGAGAGACGGAGGGAGGCAGAGAGAGAGGAAGAGAAGGAAGGAGGAGAGGGGTAGCCTAGGGTACAAGAAGAGAGAGATAGAAGAGTGTAAGCGGAGGAAGGGAAAAGGGAGAAAGAGTGTTTGAGGAAGAAAAACAAAAAGGAGCAGGAAGAAAAAGAGATAAAAGGACCGAGGGGAGAGAAATAGAGAGAGAATAGAGTGAGAATGAAGGAGGGATCAGAGAGAGAGAGAGTTGTCAGAGAGTATTTCCTCAGGTTGAGATTAAACCAGGACAGAAGCAGGTTCAGGAGACGTGTATGTAACATTACATCTGCTCCTCTGCTCCTCCTCTCCTCTGCTCCTCCTCTGCTCCTCCTCTCCTCTGCTCCCCCCTCTGCTCCTCCTCTCCTCTGCTCCTCTCCTCTGCTCCTCTCCTCTGCTCCTCCTCTCCTCCTTCTCCTCTCCTCTGCTCCTTCTCCTCTCCTCTGCTCCTTCTCCTCTGCTCCTTCTCCTCTGCTCCTTCTCCTCTCCTCTGCCCCTCTCCTATGCTCCTCTCCTCTCCTCTGCTCCTCTCCTCTGCTCCTCCTCTCTTCTGCTCCTCCGCTCCTCCTCCCCTCCTCTCCTCCTCTCCTCCTCCCCTCTCCTCCTCTGCTCCTCTGTCTAATCTGTGCTGCTCTGGGCCTTTTGGGCGTTTGTGGGTGATTAGCCGTTAGCATTAGCATTAGCATTCCTGTCGCGGTCCATAGACAAACACAGGGACGAGTGAATGGAGTGAGTCTGAGAGCAGCTTTTCAAATGTCAATCGCTCAAAGTTCAGAGGAAAAGAGAGAGGGGGGAGAGGCTGATAGAGGGAGAGGAGAGAGTGGGAGAAGAGAAAGAGCGAGAGAGGGGAAGAGATAAACAGAAGAAAAAACAAGAGGGACAGGGAGAAGAAAAGGGTGAAAGAGAGAAAGACTCAGAGAGAAAGGTTGAAAGAGGGACAGAGAGGGGGTGAGAAAGAAATAGAGAGAAATGAGGAAAAAAACAAAAGGAAAAGGGAGTGAAAGAGTAGTGGGAGAGGCTGAAAGAGAGAAAGGGACTGAGAGAGTTGGATTGAAAGTGGGAGAAAGAGGGACAGAGATGGGGTGAAACAGAGAGATTAAGAGAGAAAGAAATAGAGAGAAAGGAGAAAAACAAGAGGAAAAGGGAGAGAAAGGCAGAAAGAGAGGAAGGTAGAGAGAGCAAGAAGAGAGAGAAAGAGACAGAAAAAAGAGAGTGAGAGGAGAGAACGGGAGAGAGAAAAAGAGAGCGAGAGGAGAGAAAAAGAGCTACGAAGAGGAAGGGAGGGAGAAAAACAAGTGGGAGACAAAAAGGGAGGGAGAAGAAATGATGAAGAGAGAAATGGGGCAAGAAAGAGGAGAGAAAGACAGAGGGAGGGAGGGATGGAGACAGAGGCAAGAGAGGAGAAAATACAAGAGTGAGAAAGAAAGAGAGGGGAAGATGGGAGAGAGAAAGAGCAAGAGGAAGAGAGAGGGAGATAGGGAGACGGGTGGGTAAGAGAGAGTGAGGGAAAGAGCGAGGGTAGGAGGTTGAAAAGATGTTTGTGTCCTGGTTTTTATGCTGTAATCGTCTTTTGTGTCTCTGCAAAATGCAAATCACTCAAATAAAGACACACCAGAGACTGTTGTTCAGCTAAACTCACTTCTTCACACGTCTGAGTGATCGTCCTTAAACTGACGCTTTGAAGCTCCTCTGTGTTTCTAAAGTCAAACTGGCACCGGAAAAGTGACGTAGTGCAGCTTTAAGTAACACCTGACGGAGGACAGGGCTCAGATGTGTTTCATGGAGCTGTTTATTTTGGAAAGAGTTTACTGGGATTAGCATAAACATAGACTGTGTGCAGGGCCGGCCCCAGATTTAAAGGGGGCCCTAAGCTAAATGTGTCTCTGGGGCCCCCGACAGCAGATGTTTCCTGACTCAGCTGTTGGTGATTCACATTTGACTCTGCTCTCATGACCCTGACCAGTTGTTTTTGTGTTTATCAGACCAAAATCAGACTGAAAACATCCTGAAAACTACACAAACATATAAGGGGGGCAAGATTTTTACAATTCTAGACATTTTTTCTTAATTTTTGGTGGATTTTAATGTGTTCCAGTTGACGACATTGGGCTTAAATTTACTAAAACTTCATATATTATATTATTTTCAATATAAATGTATGAGCTCTTGGGGGCCCCCTGGTGGCCTCGGGGCCCTAAGCAGCTTCTCAGTCTGCTTAAAGTCTGAACCGGCCCTGATTGTATATATAAATGGACATAGCTAACCTGCTAGCCGCCGTGTTCCAAAGAAGAAGTGAGCGTGGATGCGACTCGGCTTCATCGACTCTCTTCATTTTGGTCGTTAAATGTTGTTTTTAACCCGCGCTAAATGATCTACGTGTTTTTATTTCACTATTTTGTCCCTAAATCAACATTTGAACATTAGAAACAGACCAACCAGGTGCCTTCTTTCCCCGATGTGCTAGCAAAATGTTTGATTGACAGTGCGGTTTTCAAGCGGGAAGAGGCGAGTAACTTCACAAACCTCGCTCCTGATTGGCCGTTTGGTTGCACAAACACGCCCGGATTTCCAAATACGGTCCCCGGTTGCAGATTAGCCGCTAAAAGTGCTAGCCTTGTCTGAAGTTGAACGCTTGGTCCACTTCTTTGTACAGTCTATGAGCATAAAGTAGTTACAGTGTAGTCCTTGTGCTAAAATCCTTCTTTAAATGACCCACATCCCCTGTGTGTTGCCCCCTGCAGGTCACGGGTACCATGGCGTCTCTGCGCTCCGGTCTGCAGCAGCACCTGGAGCGTCTGGACGAGATCTTCTCCACCAGAGGAGACTTCGTACAGTCCCTCAGGTAAAATGGGATAACTGTGTATGTGTCTGTGTAATCCCTCCATCGTCCAGGGAGGAGGGAGGGAGGGAGGGAGGAGGGAGGAGAGGAGAGGGGGAACATAAGGTACAAGAAGAAAGAGACATGGAGAAAGGGAGGAAGGTGAAGGGGACAGAGGAGATGGAAACAGAGAGGGAAACGAACAAGGTAGCGTAAAGAAAGAGAGGAATGAGAGAGAGGGAGAGAAATAGAGGGAGGTAGAGGGGAGAAGAAAGAGAGGAGAGGGAGAGGAAGGGAGGAGGAGAGAGAAAGAGGGAGAGAGAGTATGTAACAGAAAATTGCAGTAATAATACCAGTATACTTTGTTGTACTTTGGGTCAGGTAGTTGTAGTAGTAGTAGTACTCTTTCATATTCACAGTAATAATACCAGTATACTTTGTTGTACTTTGGGTCAGGTAGTTGTAGTAGTAGTACCCTTTCATATTCACAGTAATAATACCAGTATACTTTGTTGTACTTTGGGTCAGGTAGTTGTAGTAGTAGTACTGTTTCATATTCACAGTAATAATACCAGTATACTTTGCTGTACTTTGGGTCAGGTACTTGTAGTAGTAGTACTAGTAGTAGTACTCTTTCATATTCACAGTAATAATACCAGTATACTTTGTTGTACTTCTCTGTAGGTTCCTGCAGCAGATGACAGACTCTGTGGTCCGTCAGCTCCTCGGGCTCCCGGACTGGGCCCGAGCCGAGATGGACCTGAGCCAACTGGCCCAGCGAGCGGCACAGGTCGAGTACTACAGGTGAGACGAGTAATAATACTGCAAATACTACTACTACAACTACTACTGTGGCACAAGTCGAGTACTACAGGTGAGATGAGTAATAATACTGCAAATACTACTACTACAACTACTACTGCGGCACAAGTCGAGTACTACAGGTGAGATGAGTAATAATACTGCAAATACTACTACTACAACTGCTACTGCGGCACAAGTCGAGTACTACAGGTGAGATGAGTAATAATACTGCAAATACTACTACTACAACTACTACTGCGGCACAAGTCGAGTACTACAGGTGAGATGAGTAATAATACTGCAAATACTACTACTACAACTACTACTGCGGCACAAGTCGAGTACTACAGGTGAGATGAGTAATAATACTGCAAATACTACTACTACAACTACTACTGCGGCACAAGTCGAGTACTACAGGTGAGATGAGTAATAATACTGCAAATACTACTACTACAACTACTACTGCGGCACAAGTCGAGTACTACAGGTGAGACGAGTAATAATACTGCAAATACTACTACTACAACTACTACTGCGGCACAAGTCGAGTACTACAGGTGAGACGAGTAATAATACTGCAAATACTACTACTACAACTACTACTGCAGCACAAGTCAAGTACTACAGGTGAGACGAGTAATAATACTACTGTTACTACTACTACAACTTCTACTACTACCACTACCGCTACTACTGCTACTGCGGCCTACATAGATTACTAAAGGTGAGAGGATTAATAATACTGCAAGTGCTACTACTACAACTACAACAGCAGCAGCAGTAGTAGTAGCAGCAGTAGTAGCAGTAGCAGTAGCAGTAGTATCCGTAGTATTTGTAGTATCAGGAGCAGACAGTACTTCCACTTTAATATAGTCCATAGTCACATCTTCACTGTGGCGATTAAAACGCTTGTTAAATATTATAAATAATGTGTGTGGCATGATCTGATTCAGACTCATGTTTTATTCTCTGTCGTCTCTACATGGATTTATAATGAACTCACTGCACTTTTAATGAGCTGAGTCTAAATATAGCGACACAGTATATACCACCTCCATAGTACACAAGGAGAGGAGTAGTAGTAGTAATAGTAGTAGTTATTCATATGATATAGTGGTTTGTTTTTATGCCAGATGCTCTTCCTCTCAGTCCCTTGATCGTCGTCTCTAATCAAAGTATATCCTCTCTTTACTCTCCCTCCCTTCCCTCTCCTCCCTCTGCGTCTCATCTCTCTCCTCCTTCTCCTCTCTCTCTTTCCTCTCTCCTGTCCGCTCTCCCTTCCTTCCTCTGGCCATCGCTCTCTCTTCTCTCTCCTCCTCCTCTCTCTTCTTTCCTCTGTCCCTCTCTCTCTCTTCTCCCCTGCCCTCCGCTCTTTCTCTTCTACCCTCCTCTCTCTCTCTCTCTTCCCTCCCCTTCTCTTCTCTATCCCTTTCTTCCTCTGTCTGTCTCTCTCTTCTCCCCTCCTGTCTCTCTCTCTCCTCCTCTCTCCTCCCCTCCTCCCTCTCCCTCTCTCTCTCCTCCTCTCCTCTCTCTCCCTCTCTCTGTCTCTCTTCTCCCCTCCTCCCTCTCTCTCTCTCTCTCTGTCTGTCTCCCTCTCTCTCTCCTCCCCTCCTCCCTGTCTCTCTCTCTGTCTCCCCCTCTCTCCTCCCCTCCTCTCTTCTCTCTCCTCTCTCTCTCTCTCTCTCTCCTCCCCTCCTCTCCTCTCTCTCTCTCCCTCTCCTCCCCTCCTCTCCTCTCTCTCTCTCCCTCTCCCCCCCCCCCACTCTCTCTTCTCCTCAGGTGGCTGACTTACCTCCTCCTGCTGATCCTGGATCTTGTCATTTGTCTTTTGGCGTGTTTAGGTTTGGCCAAACAGTCTCGTTGGCTCCTCACGACGTAAGAACCACATCTGTAACATCTATAAAACTCACAATGCTCTGTTCCACTGTGTGATGTCATCAAGTGGTACTTTTAAAGGTAACAGCTGTTTTCAATTGAACTGCTTCACTCTAAACTACACGAGGATAACCTTAAGTTTTTGCCTATTAAAAAAAGTTTAAATTTCTGTTTTGTTAAGATTGTCACAGAAAGTCTTTTCCATCTGATGCACCGAGGAGTGAAGCAGTTTAAATGAGGCTAAAACAATAACTGTAGGTTCAAATGATGGAAACTCCAGGTCTGCAAATTTCAAATGATTCTAGTGAAGGTGTGTGGAGTTTTAAAACACAATGGAGCACTTCCTGTATCGCCACATGATGACATCACAAGGTGGAACAGAGTGTTTTCAGTTGGAGAGAAAAACTCAGTCTAAATCTGCAGGTTTGTGTGTTAAATGAGTGAATGAAACAAAAACACAACTCCAGGTCTGTTTGTGACGAGGAAACAACATTAGAACATAGATCAAACTAGCGTAACACGGGCACTTTAAATATTTAAACGGCCAAGTTTACGTTTTCAGCCCCTTGTTCATTCTGCTAAACTGTTATTTTTCAGCGGTTTAGAGCCAAAGGTCGTTGCCTCGTCATAATTATTAAATGTTATTAGGTTTTATGATTTTATAAGGAAGTAATTATATAATCTAAATGCAAGATTCTAACTGACAGCTGATATTTCACATTTAATTTAATTTAGAATAATTGCGTCTGTGCACAACAAAAGCGGCTGGTTCCGGTCAGAAGGACAGTCCAGGACATTTCTGGCGTAATGGAACGTCTGAGGTTTTTGCTAAAATCACTAAATCCAGATCATGGACAGAGAGGAAAATGGAGCGCCTCTGTGTGTCGGGGCTAATGCTAATGCTAATGCTAATTTCGGAGCCTAATAAATATTTAAATAACACCACTGACTGAAATAATCCTCACTTAAAAGTATTTCTGTCATCCTTACAACAAGTTCAATGTTGTTGTTATATTACATTTAACGTTATAATAGAAGTTAGCATTAGCATTAGCACTGACACAGAACAGGACGCTTTCACTTTCTACAGTTTAAGTCTTAGTTTCAGATGGAGTTCAGGAGCCTAAATAAGAAATGTCCAAATTCATGAGCCACAATTATTTACACTTCAGTTCATTTACATCGACAGAGACGACGTCGAACTTTGTCCCAGTGTTTGTTTCATGTGGATAGACTCAGAAATCACAGAGATATTAATCATAAACCAGGTCAAAGGTCAACACACCTGCATCTGACACTTACACAACAAACTCCACCTGAGGATTCTGTCTCAGCTCAGGTTAAACTACAGGAATTACACATGTCACCTGAACACAACATTAGGCCTATAATTTAAATCTTAATTTAATGATTTAAATTTCTTAATATAACATTTAAAACTAAATCTATTTTGGTGTTGTGTGTTGGCGCCCTCGTGTGGTGAGTTGGTGCCATGGTGAAGGTTTAAAATTCAAATAAATTCAGTTTCTGTTGGCAATATAACTTACATTTTACATTTTGTTAAGTAAATATGTTTTATATACACACACAGGACACTAAACCATCATTACAGTACTATACGCAGCGCGTACGCAGCGCGCACAGTAAAGAGCAGGAGAGAGCGAACAGATCGTGACACAGGGCAGTGAACAAGAAACACTTTTGCTAAAGAGACACTATGGAAAACATTTTAACAGGGATGAAAAGAAAGGCGGATATAGACGGAGGTAAAGTCACCCGAAAAATAAGACGAGGAAGTCTGATGAAGCGTATTTAGCACTTGGCTTCACCGTGACTCCGGTGGGACACGAGGACAGACCGGTGTCTGCTGTGTCTGAAAATGTTGGCAGCGGACAGTATGAAGACAAATAAGTTAAGACCCCACCTCATTACACCTCAGTCACGCTGATAAGACGCTGGAGTAAACGTGCCAAATATTGCCAACAATTATCCCGCTTTGTAAATGTCACTTAAAGCAGCAAGCACTGAGCATCATATAAGGTGGCGTACCAAATTGCTAAATGACTTGTTTTAATTTGATATTTATTTAATTTTAATGTATTATTTTGATATTTATTTAATTTTAATTTATTCATTTGATGTTTATTTAATTTTATTTTTTTATTTGATATTTAATTAAATTTCATTATATCATTTCATTTATTTTATTTTTTTATTTTTTCTTCTTTATAGGGGGGCATGATAGAAAATAATTGAGAAGCACTGTTTTAGACACTGCAGAACACCCTCTAGGGTACAGCGTTGCTGTGAGCAACGCTGTACCCTAGCGCAATGCTGCTATTTAGCTATTTAGTCCCTAAATCAAGTTCAAATCAAGTTCAAAATTAATAAGTGACAAGTCCGGTGCCTTTTTTCCCAGAGGTTTCTACCGTTAGTGTTAGTAAAAGGTTTGACTGACGGCCTCGTAGTTAAGTGCCACAACAGCTGTGCTCCTGATTGGCTCTTTGGATTTGGACTCACAAACAAAGTGTTATCTTTCAGACTCAAAATGTGTTTTGGTTTTTATATCTGAAGTAAGGGAATTGAGAAAGCAAGCAAAGCAAAAATCTGATAAAAAAACCCCAACACATTTTAGTTACAACTTTGTGTGTTTTGTATTGTGGTCTGTTTCTATTGTGTTTGCCTGTGATTGAAATAAATGTTTTTGAAGTTTTTAATTAAAAAGTGCTAAAAACACATTTAGCTTCACGTTTCTGTGCAGTTATTTTCCAGTGTTTTCTTGTGTTTAAACTTTGACATGTGTCTGCAGGATGATGGTCTGTGGAGTCCTGGCCCTGATCCTGAGCTGGGCGTCTCTCGGAGCGGATCTGGCAACTGCTGTGGTAACGAACACTCACACTGCATCATGGGAATTGCCTTGTGTGTATTTAAATGTTTAAATTTTGTAAGGTGTTTATTGTGCGTAATAAACACCTGGCAGTTGAATCAGGAGGAAGTGGGTTCTGCACTTTAGCCTCACGTTGTTATTACAATAGAGTGATACAAAAGACTTAAGTCACGCCTTTTTTTGCAGCTTTCCCGCCAAATTTAATTCAACTTAACCACCCACTTCCTTGACACTGCACACTTCACATGATAAACTCATCACCCTCGTGAGGACAGGTCCATGCAGAGATGGGCGAGCTGCACCCACCAATGGAGGATTTTTTGATGTGTGCTGTGTGTCTGGAGACTTTTAAAGAGCCGGTGACTCTGGGCTGTAACCACAGCTTCTGCTCCAACTGTCTCCATGGATACTGGGACCAAAACAACACCAGGATCTGTCCTGTCTGCAGGAGGAAGTCCTCGAAGGAGCTTATTATTGTAAACTTTGCCTTAAAGGAGCTGTGCATTTCTTTCTCTGACAAACAGACGTTAGAGGACAGAGCTTCAGTCTGCAGCACACACCCAGAGGTCCCTCCTCTGTTCTGCACAGACGAGGTCCACCTCCTGTGTCCTGTCTGTGAGGTCTCTGAGCACAGAGGCCACACGGTGGTGCCTGTGGAGCAGGCAGAGAGGGAGCTGAAGGAGCAGCTCCAGTCTCAGGTGGAGACTCTGAGGAGGAACAGAGCAGATGCCCAGGCTCTGGAGCAGATCTACAGAGACACACAGCGGCACGCTCACAGACAGGCTGAGCTCTGTGAGAGGAACATCAGAGCAGAGTTTGAACGCTTACACATGTTTCTCAAAGAGGAGGAGGAGCTCCGGCTCTCCTCACTCAGGCAGGAGCAAAGCAGACAAGCCCAGAGCATGGCCCCTCAGCTGGACAGGATCAGAGAGACACTGGCCTCTCTGGAGCAGAACATCCAGGAGCTGGAGAAGCAGCTGGAGAAGAAAGCAGAGGACTTCCTCTTCTCCTACAACCCAGCACAGAGCCCTAAAGAGCCCCCAGAATGCCTCCCTCTGGGGCCCAGACAGCTCCTAAACCAGGCCAAAGTCCTGGGAAATCTGGCCTTCAGAGTCTGGATGAAGATGAGGAGCATAGTCCAGTTCAGTCCAGTGGTTTTGGACCCAAACACGGCCCACCCAGAGCTCCATGTGTCAGAGGACCTGACCTGTGTGAGGAGAGCAGAGCCTCTGGAGCTGCCTGATAACACAGACAGGTTCAGTAAAAAAGTGCTTGTCTTGGGCTCAGAGGGCTTCAGATCTGGGACATATGTCTGGGAGGTGGAGGTGGGGGACCATCCACATTGGGTCATAGGACTGGCTAAAAAATCAGTCGAAAGGAAAGAGGAACCCGTTTTTATTCCAGAAATTGGAATTTGGTGTGTAGGATTTTACAATAATAAATATTTTGCTTCTTGTGGGACACTGAGCATTAAAATGCATCCACAGAGGATCAAGGTGCAGCTGGACTGTGACAGAAGAACAGTGTCATTCTATGACTCCAGTCACATGTCTCATATTTACACCTACAATAACTGTGGTTCTGAGAAGCTCTTCCCGTTTTTCGGTCTGGGACCCTCAGATGCCAACTGTCAGACCAAAGGCATCAGGATCTGCCTGGATCCTGCCCGCGGTCACGTCTGAGTGTTTGGGTCTGCAGTACCTGAACTGACCACTGGGACAAACTACTCAGTTTTTTTTTATTATTGGGAGACCAAGATAAATTCTGAAACTTTCCCCTGTATTGATTTTTATCAAAAGTGGTGATCAGGACTGGGGAAAATCCCTATTGAGTGGGCAAATGGGACAAAATAAAATGGCTCAAGAGCGCCCCCCTCGTCCATGATGTATAATTCTTTGTAAATCAAACATCAATCACTCACCACTATGGTATTTTATGGTATTTTATCTTTGTCCGTTAGGTTTATTGGTGCAGTAAAAGTTCACATTGTAGCTTTGGGGCCTTAATACTGAATTAATCATTAACATTGATGTAAACAGAAACAGTGATTGAACTGTAACTTTTTATTGTGATTTCTAAAGCTCCCTGTAACCTACCTTGGTATTTAGCATGACCTTCTATTGTAACTCCAGCACCAAAATAAAGCATGTTTTAATGTTGTGCTAAAATCGAGTGTCTAAATTGAGACTTAATGTGACAGTATCAATATAAGACATTGCGTTAACACTGAAGAAGTTGTATTTTTAGGAGTTGGGTCTTAGTATCTCTGTACTATTGTAGTAGCAGTAGTTTTATATTTAGTAGCCCTAGTGGCCCCTAGATCATTCATAGTAGTATAATAAAGTCCCATTCTCTCATAAATCTTGGTAAACTGCTGGGTGTAAAATGTCAGAATACTCATCCATGAACTCCATTCATGCACAGTCTCAGAACAAGCAAGTAAAGTCCTCGGTCAGGCTACTGTGTTCCACAGTAGGAATGCATGGTTTTCAAGGTAAAACAAAAAGATAAGTAATAAATAAAATATATATGAGCTCAATATTAGACTCTGGCAGCTGAAGTGTTACACAGGACCTGGTCTACAGATGGACTTAAATGGGACTAAACCAGGTCTAAAGCAGTACTTAATGAGGAGGACTAACATAAACGTGGACAAAAGGTGAACTGAATTGTCTCTCAATGAATTAAAGTGTACTAATTGTATTATGTTTGTTTAGTCAAAGCCACAGTCTAACTTTTTAAACAAAAAATAAAAGCATGTTTTCTACATTATGGATGTGCTTATTTTACTGAAAAACATGCATCATTACTCTGAGCAAACTTGCATCTCCACAGACCTGACCTGGCCTTCCTTTGACTAGAACATTCCACATTGTGGCTTAACACTTGTCTGTCTCCATGGAGAATGTTTTGAAATATGGCTTTAACTTTCTCTTTCCATATAATGATGCAGTCTGCAGTTTTCACGACTCGAGAGTTACATACCATCACTTTAAAACGAGGCCATTCATTTTGTCAGTTCTTGTCAATCCTTCATCATTCTTTTTTTTTTTTCTTGTTTGTTTTTTTTGTTTCCAGGGCACGAGTGACTTCTGCATCGCCCCGGACAGGTTCCTCATGAGTCAGACTCAGGGCATCGTTGGAGGTGGTAAGAGCTTCACTAAAACGTGTAGCAGCTTTCAGCCTGAGCTAACTGGAGCTAATAGAAGCTAACGGGCTAGCCTACTTAGCCAAATGGGGCTAACAGGCTAGCCTACTGAGCCAAATGGAGCTAACAGGCTAGCCTACTGAGCCAAATGGAGCTAACAGGCTAGGCTACTGCGCTAATAGGCTACGTAGCTGCCAGGCCTAACCTGCCCACACGCTGCACTTGGATAGACTCAGTGGTTCTCAAACTTGTAACAGAAAGTACCATGAGGTCAAGGACGAGACCAGGACTAAACCCGAACCCAAGAGGGATGAGTGTCGAATTTATCCATAAATGTGATATAATGCTTAAAAATGAGAAAGTTTTATTGGCATAACAAAATTCACAAACCAGATAAACAATAATATAAATTCTGATAAAATAAAAAATAAGGGAATGTACTAAAATAATGTAAATACCATAGAAAATACCACAATAAACAATAATATTAAAACAACTTTATGCCACTGACACAATACCTCTAACGCAGGATAATTATACTGAAACATTCCCTAAAGCAACACCGTTTAACTTTCTGGAGGTCGTCAGTCACCAGCACGAGTTCATGGAAATACAAAGTTAAAACCACACTTGGGACATTCATAAATCAAAATAAAAACTGTAGATAGATACCTGTGCAGCACCGCCATAGTTTGAAAACCACTATTAGATCTTGTGCTTATTTTCGTTCAGATACATGTTTAGACGTATCAACTTTACCAAATCTACAACCAAATATGAGTGAAATATAATACAGTAGTAATGTAGTGTATGTACTAATACTTATACTGTTTTGTTCCTCTTTGTTTTCTCAGATATCGTCCACTATTATCTGTACTGCAACCAGACCCTGACCAACCCCTTCCAACAGGTACTCCCCATGTGTCTCTACTGTACAACATTCATATTTATTTAATTGTAACTCATTAGAAAAAGTTAATCAGTAGTACTTTTGTCACAATAAAAGTCAGAGTCAGGGCATCGTTGGAGGTGGTAAGAGCTTCAATAAAACGTGTAGTAGCTTTCAGCCTGAGCTAACTGGAGCTAATAGAAGCTAACGGGCTAGCCTACTGAGCCAAATGGAGCTAACAGGCTAGCCTACTGAGCCAAATGAAGCTAACAGGCTAGCCTACTGGGCCAAATGGAGCTAATAGGCTAGCCTACTGGGCCAAATGGAGCTAACAGGCTAGCCTACTGAGCCAAATGGAGCTAACAGGCTAGCCTACTGAGCCAAATGGAGCTAACAGGCTAGCCTTCTCGTCCACTATATCGTCCACTATTACCTGTACTGCAATCAGACCCTGACCAACCCCTTCCAACAGGTACTCCCCACGTGTCTCTATTGTACAACATTCATATTTATTTAATTGTAACTCATTAGAAACAGTTAATCAGCAGTACTTTTGTCACAATAGTAAAATTTTAGACTCGACTTAATACCTGATACCACGGTGATAATAAAAAACATTCTTTATTTAGACGACTGAATGTGATTTTGAACGTTAAATGGTAGTACTTTCTTTTATATGACTTATTTTTCAGTCTATACGGTCACAAACCTCTCATTGTAATCTAAAAAAGAGCCAGTACAAACACCACTGTGGACAAATATTGAAATGCTTATGTGCGTGCAGGTGGAGGCCTTTATCACCACTTGTGGCTTTAACGATTCATTTGTGACTGTAAACTGTAAACTCATCTTCTAGCTATTTTTTGTTTACTTTTTCATTCTTTTTTTAGTTTTTCTCATTGCAAATATGTAATTCAATGCTGCAACTGCATGTTTGTAATATGCAGTACTGTCAGGTTTATTACTGCAGTAAAAGTTTATGTACTAGCCTCAGTCTTAGTGTTAGTCCTAAATAAATTTTTTAATGAAGATAGTGAATGAACTGTAACTTTCTATTGTAGCTCCAGCACAAGAATAAATGTTTTAATAATGATGTGTTAAAATTGAGTGTGTAAACTGAGACTTGTATTAACATTGAATAAGTAGTATGATTTTTTGATTTGTGTGATTTTAATGTCTTTCTTATTCTGTAAAGCACTTTGAATTACCTTGTGTACGAATTGTGCTATACAAATAAACTTGCCTTGCTTTGTACCAAGGAATAGACTTGATACTCAATACCACTTCAGACACCACAGTGATAAAAAAAACAAAAAACAAAAAAACACTCTTTATTTAGACAACAGAATAAGGACTGAGCGCATTATAGACCAGGGGTGGGCAAAGTTTTTGAGACACTGGCCACACTGGGTTTTAAAATTTGACAAAAGGGCGTGGCCAGGATATATATTTGTAAATACAGTATAATATTGGAGATTTGGCCTGTAACATGTAGCGAAGTGTGAATATACAAGGCTCATTGTACAAATTGGTTTCTAAATGCATTCTTTTAAAAACTCGCCTTCAGAGAAAGACTTGCTAGCTTTTGCCAGTTTGAATGCCAGCAAAATAACTTACTGCGGTACTTCGATCGGACTTCGGTGAAAAAATATTTCGTTGTCCGCTCCGTAAACGCTCAGCGCTCACTGTCCACTTTTTTCTTTGATAAACTCATTTTTGCAGAAGGGCTGATAAGAGAATAAGAGAGTAATACAAGGTTGATGTATCTGAAGTGCGCCATAATTTGGTCATGTTCGATGGACCGGATTAATAAGCCCAATGTGGCCCTCGGGCCGTAGTTTGCCCACCCATGTTATAGACCATTATAGCTCGCCTAGACTTTTTTTTTTATTTTTTTAGCCATAAAAACCATGTTAAAGGAGGTATCAACATGTACTTTTGCTCTTTTTCATAAAACTACCTTTATTTTACTAATCCATCCTTATTTTTCCATTGGTGCATCAAATACGTGTATAATACCAGTTTAAGTAGAAGAAAAATATAAAAACAAATGTACTTTTGAGTAACTTTTATGCAAGCAAACAATTAAAAAACTATCTGGCAGCTCAGAAACACTTTAAATTACATATATGAACAATAATCAACATTTATACAAGAGATTGTGCAGATTGTACTTAGGGTTAGGTTTTTACAGCCCTTTCTATAAAAAAAAAAGTCAGGCGTTTATGCAGCTAAGATGTTGCTTTTTTAATAGTTGACAACCCTAATCAGTAGTAAACAGAAGTACTAATACATTGAAAAAAAAGTGATGTTGGTCCACAGTTTGCTCTGTTTTTTCTGCTCGGGTTAAACTCTCTCAGAATCTGAACTGAACAAACAGACTGCGCTTTGTGGATTTTCTGCCTCTCTTCTTCCATCTTTGTCAAACCACTCTCCTCCACCTCCTCCTCCACCCTGTCTCCTTTTATCCTACATCTTTAGACCAGAGTAAAGTCAGCGGAAAAATGGTCTGTTACAGGGTGATTGTAGTAGGCAGCAGTAGAAGTAGTAGTAGATGCTTTTGTGAAATTCAGCACAATACAAGTCAAAATAAATAAAAGTGCTTGGGAAGGTAGCATTGAAGCTCTTTTTAAATAGTAGTACCAGTAGCAGCAGTAGTCGTAGTAGTAGTATTCGTAGTAGTAGTAGTAGTAGTAGAAGCAACAGCAGCATTAGTAGTTGTAGTAGCAGATGCGTTTTGAAATTCAATACAACAGAGGTCTAAACAAATAAGTTAACACTGAAGTTCTTTTAAATATTTGTAGTTTTAATAGTAGTAGCAGTAGTGTAATAATAGCTTTTGTTGAAAAAATATATTCACTGGACCATAGAAAGTTACAATTATTTTTTTTTTGCACCTAATGACTTTCATGAACAAGGAAAGTAAGGGCCCTAAGATTGACCCCTGTGGAACCCCTTTACCCTTTATGTGATAAGACTGGATTTAACTGAGCAGTTTGAATTTGACAAGTTAAAAAGGAGTTTATGAGTTGATTCAGGCGACTAAGTTAATACTAAAACCAGTATTTTCTTGTGATATCAAACAGGTGACAATTCACAGTATTAGGGACTTTTTATTATTTGCTGATATCTGATATATTTCTTGTTGCTTCGGACCGACAACTGCAGCAAGGTGTTCAATGTTAAGTTATGGTAAAGTTCACAAATTAACTTTAGTAAAGTGGGGATATAAAATAATTAGTTGGATGATGGTGCAAAATGTGTGAAATTTTCAGTTCCTTACCAATACCGATATGTGTGGAAAAAAAATATGTCATTGATATTTATAATGGAATATTTATTGTTCATCCCTAGTTGTTGCAGTATTAATTGGAGTAATGTTCTGTATAAGTAGATGCATATTAGTGATTCAACGATGCTGGTATCAAATATTGGTGCCAATATATCGGTTCCATGATATCGTTAAAGCTGATATCCTACTCTTTTGAGCTTTTTTGGGTCATTAGAATGTTGTTATGTCATCAAAAACAGACTTGGAGTTGTGTTTTGTTTCATTCACATGTTTGAGTAACACTTTATTCTGTCTGTCTGCATCTCCAAAGCTCAAAATGCTCTGTTCCACCTGATGTGATTTGGTGGGTTTTCAAGTTAACAGCTCCTTTTACCACATGTTCAGTAGAGATTGGCATCCCCAGGACTGATTCTAGTGAAGGTGTATTAAGTTTAAAGACACAGTGGAGCACGTCCTGTATTATAACAGATCAGTGATAATGTTGAGCCCTTTAACATGTATTTATTATTCATATTCTTACTTTAGCCCAGACCTTCCCCTGCCCTTAAACCCTGCTCCACCCAAATTGCATTGTTTATATCAGATGTTTTTAATATCACTCTTTTCTTCTCTGCAGCCGCTGACGATCTTCCAGAGGTCCATGACCACGATGCAGATCCAGATCCAAGCCCTGCTCCAGTTCGCTGTTCCTCTGTTTCCCACAGCAGAGGTACTGTACTTGAAACTGTTATTTGTTAAAAAACAAATCAGATTAAACAGAAAAATGATATTTATCTTCACAGAGAGACCTGTTGGGAATCCAGAAAGTTCTGAACTCGTCTGAATCGAGTCTGCACCAGCTCACGGCTCTGCTGGACTGTCGAGGACTCAACAAGGTAACTCCCGCTCTCCTGGGGTTTTATGATTTATGATTAAACTGGATATGTTTTACTTTAGTTATGATGAGGGTGGACAGGATTAGGTCATGAGTCAATCATTTGGAGCACAGGGGCATCTTCTCTCTGCTCTTTAGTCCTGGTTTAGTTCTGGTGCAGTGCTGATTTAGTCCTAGTTTAGTCCCAGTTCAGCCCTGATTCAGTCCTGTTTGAGTCCTGGTTTAGTCCTGGTTCAGTCCTGTCTGAGTCCTGGTTTAGTCCTGGTTTAGTTCTGGTTTAGTCCTAGTTCAGCCCTGATTTAGTCCTGGTTCAGTCCTGGTTTAGTCCTGGTTCAGTCCTGATTTAGTCCTGGTTCAGTCCTTGTTCAGTCCTGGTTTAGTCCAGTTTCAGTCCAGGTTCAGTCCTGGTTTAGTCCTGGTTTTAGTCCTGGTTCAGTCCTTGTTTAGTCCTGGTTTATTCCTGTTTTAGTCCTGTTTTAATTCTGGTTCAGTCCTGGTCCAGTCCTTGTTTAGTCCTTGTTCAGTCCTGATTTAGTCCTGGTTTAGTCCTGGTTTAGTCCTGGTTTAGTCCTGTTTTAATTCTGATTCAGTCCTTGTTCAGTCCTGGTCCAGTCCTTGTTTAGTCCTTGTTCAGTCCTGATTCAAACCTCTCGTGTCTCCTCAGGACTACGTCGACGCCATGTTTGGCGTGTGTTATGACGGCGTAGAGGGCGTCCTGTACCTCTGCCTCTTCTCTCTTCTCTCTGCCATCGCCTTCACTCTGATGCTGTGTGCGGTGCCCAGGGCCTGGAGACAGATTGCCGGACGGTCAGTCGACTCCTGTCAGCCTAAATTTAACCACCAGGGAGATCAAAATACAGGAGGAAACGCACTTAGACAGGGCAAACCAATACCTGCGTACAGATACTAGGGATGTCAAAAGTACTGAGAATCAAATGCTAATCGATACTAAAACTAGATACTCATTTGAGCAGGTGTCAGTACAATTTCACAGGACACAAATGAACTTTTCCTGAAGCTTTAGAACAGGGGTGTCAAACTTATTTTCACCGAGGGCCACATCAACAAAATAGCTGCCATCAAGGGCCAGATGTGACTGTGGTGCAGGATAAATGTCACTAAATGTAAATAAATGTAAACTTGTTAAATAACTGTTTATGTATTTATTACTTATTCAAGTTGCAAATATTACGTGTCTGTGTAACTCCGTGTAACTGCGTATTTCCTGATAAACTGACATTTTTAAAAGTGTGTATCTGGTCAGAACCTTCAGCACTGCTTCAAAAACAGCCTTTTAATTATTGGACAATTTGTTGTTTTTCTTGAAGGCTGACTTTTGCACACTTAGCTCCGTGTTTGGTGTCAAAATGTCGACGTAGACTGTACCGACCTCATAACACAAAAAACATACAGATTTTCTCCTTAAAGCACAAACTTGTACTCACCTTCGCCTTTCTTGAAACTGCCTTCCACGCCGACAATTTCCTCTTCCTGAACAGTTTGGGATGATTATTTGCAAATATTTCTCAGTGTCACTTGTTGGGCAAATCTCATTAGTTTATTGTCGATGCACACATTAAAGCAGTATAGACTTATTTTAAAATGACAGTCAAGTCTTAATTTATCTTCTCGTGGGCCACATAAAATGACATGGTGGGCCGCATTTGGCCCCCGGGCCTTGAGTTTGACACATGTGCTTTAGAATGATCTTGAGCTGTATCAGAACAAGTATAAGAGTAGTACACACCCATGGACCACTATGAACCTACTGGACGACTGAGGGATTACACAGATATAAATTAAAACAAAGTACTACCATTTAATGTCGAAAATCACATTCTATTGTCTAAAGAAAGAGCGTTTTATTATCATTGTGGTGTCAGAATAGGTCCTGGTCTGTCCCTTAGTATAAAAATTTTTGTAGACAGTCGGGACATCTTCAACATTGTCCTGATACAATTTACTGCCAGTATATTTATTTATTCTTCCTATGGCTGGTTTTCAGATTGCAGAATGTGATGATGACAGCAACAAGAAACAGAAACAATGCAAACATTTTCAATTTGGAATATTTTTAAGGCTTTAGAATGTTCAGAAAATGCTTTTATTTATTTATTTTTTGTAAACGCACAAGTCTTCCTGCTCCTGTCAGCAGCTCTTCACATGAGACACATTTTTCCAAGAGACACAACTGTTGTTTCTCATTTTGTTTTTACATCAGGACAAAAGTTGCTGTGTTGAAGCTCTTAATAAATAGTTTTTGCAAATCATTATTAAATTTTTTTTGCCAAAATGATTCAAATGTCCACATATGAGGACATTCATTTTACTTTCACTTCACACTTTTCACAGTCATCAGGTCAAATCAGCCTAAATAACAAAGAGAAATGAATAAAGCCACGAAAGAGCTCGAGTCTTAGGAGGTTCATTTTAGCTTCTATGATTGGCCTATAGAATGTTTTGATGTCATTGGCAGTTTCTCTATGTAGGTTTCATTAAAAGCAATAAAAATTTTGGTACTTTTTTCATTGTGTTAACACGGAGCTGAAGCAGAGGGGCCGATCGAGGGCCGTAGACTGTTGGTCAAATACAGTTAATAATTCAAGTGGGTGCTTTTAGCGGAGGACGGGACCTTAATTTAGACGTAGAACCTCAATGGGACACACTAAAATGGTTGATATTGACTTTATAAAAAAGGCTCATTTTTAAAACTTGCCGTAAACTGCGCTGCTTGACTGTTGGGGCCTAGTCTCCAGGAAAAATTGCTCATAGTTTGGACATTGCTGTAGTGAGGTTATTTATCTTAGTGAAAGAAACCATAACTTAACCTCTTGAGACCCGAGCTCTTGCAGGACTTTGTTTGCAAAAACTAGTAAGAGCTTGAACACATACATTTTGTGTAAAAAACAAAATGAGAAACAATTGTGCCTCTAGGAACAATGTATCTCATTTGTGCTGCAGGAAGACATATGCCTTTAAATAAATAAATTAATAATAATAATAATAATAATAATAATAATAATAATAATAATAATAATAATAATAATAATAATAATAATAATAATAATAAATACATAAATAATTAAAATACAATACAATAACAATTAAAATTAAAATACAATAACAAAAAATAACAAAAAAAAAACTAAATAAATATTCTAAACTCTTAGAAATATTCAAAATTGACCATGTTCTTGTTGCTGTTCTTGTAAAAATTTGCACTGTGGCCTAAACAACCCCAAAATGTGTTGTCCACAGATGAGGATACCAGGTCTCAGGAGGTTAAAACACACTTAATGACTATATTTAAATAGCTGTCCAATAATAAGTGCTTTGGATGTCTTGAAATATATAAATCCAATACATTAATTTCCAAATGTTAGCGCTTTTATCTAGTATTTTGGCTGGTTTAAACTCAGGTTTGTCCCAAATTTGCCCTGATTTAATCCGGTTAAATCATAATCTACATCTGGTTTCATGTGATAAACTAAAATAACTAACGTGGCGGTAACATATAAACGTTTTATGTCATTTTTCTGGTAATGGTCCACTACTTTTTTGTCTCCGTGGAGATGTAGCAGTATAGAATCAAACCTCTCTTGCTCGTGTTGAAGTACAGGTGTTTTTATTACAAAACAAACTGTAAAAATCATGCATTCTTACTGTTAGCGGGCTTGCCTCTCCACAGAGTTAAGACTGAATTTGACTTTGTTGTGTTTGTTTTGTTGCAGGGAGCGAGATTATGGAGATATCGACGAAGAGGATCCGTTTAACCCCAGAGCTCGAAGAATGAACTCCCAAACCCCAAACACCAACCTGCAGAGTCTGTGCAGCTACAGCAGCAGCCTGGGCAGCCAGACCAGCATCCACCGACCCCCACCCACTGCGACTACGACTGCGCCTATGGCTGAGTACATGTGAGTGCTGGGATAGACCTGGTTTAGTCCTGGTTTAGTCCTGGTTTAGTCCTGGTTTAGTCCTGGTTTAGTCCTAGTCTAGTCCTAGTTTAGTCCTGGTTGAGTCCTGGTTTAGTCCTGGTTTATTCCTTGTCTAGTCCTGGTTTAGCCCTGGTTCAGATTTTGTATAGTCCTGCTCGTCCTGGTTCAGTCCTGATTTAGTCACAGTTCAGTCCTAGTTTAGTCCTGGTTTAGTTCTAGTCTAGTCCTGATTTAGTCCTGGTTTAGTCCTAGTTTAGTCCTGATTCAGTCCTGGTTTAGTCCTGGTTTAGTCCTGGATTCAGTCCTGGTTTAGTCCTGGTTTAGTCCTAGTCTAGTCCTAGTTTAGTCCTGGTTTAGTTCTAGTCTAGTCCTGGTTTAGTCCTGGTTTAGTCCTAGTTTAGTCCTGGTTTAGTCCTAGTTTAGTCCTGGTTTAGTTCTAGTCTAGTCCTGGTTTAGCCCTGGTTCAGATTTTGTATAGTTCTGCTAGTCCTGGTTCAGTCCTGATTTAGTCCCAGTTCAGTCCTAGTTTAGTCCTGGTTTAGTTCTAGTCTAGTCCTGGTTTAGTCCTGGTTTAGCTCTAGTCTAGTCCTGGTTTAGTCCTGGTTTAGTCCTAGTCTAGTCCTAGTCTGGTCCTAGTTTAGTCCTGGTTTAGTCCTGGTTGAGTCCTCGTTTAGTCCTGTTTCAGTCCTGGTTTAGTCCTGCTTTAGTCCTGCTTTAGACCTGATTTAGTCCTGGTTCAGTGCTGGTTTAATCCTGGTCTAGTCCTGGTCTAGTCCTGGCTTAGTCCAGGTTTAGTCCTAGTTTCGCTCTGCTTTAGTCCTGGTATAGTCATGGTTTAGTCCTAGTTTGGCTCTGCTTTAGTCCTGGTTTAGTCCTAGTTTAGCTCTGCTTTAGTCCTGGTTCAATCCTGGTTTAGTCCTGTTTTAGACCTGATTTAGTCCTGTTTTAGACCTGGTTCAGACCTTATATAATCCTGGTTTCATCCTGTTTTAGACCTGGTTTCATCCTGTTTTAGACCTGGTTTAGTCCTGTTTTAGACCTGGTTCAGACCTTATATAGTCCTGGTTTAGTCCTCTCAGCACAGGTGACCCTCTGGCCTTTGTTATGATTCTGAACCTGTTCTAAACTCGACCTGAATAATAATCTGGTCTGACCTTGGTCTGACTCAGTTCCTCCAGAATCCACCACATGAACAGTAAACTCTCACTGTCCAGGGCTGGAGGTCTAGAGAGGCCTAGTAGTTGATTTAGTCTACCAATATTTTCATTAATCAACAAATTATTTATATTTATAATAATTTTACTGCGGTTATAAGGGTTTGGAAGTAAATTGTAAGTTTGCTCTGCCTTTTTCTCTTTAAACACAGTTGAGCATTTCTGTATGAGTTCTTTCATTCTTTTGTTCTTTTGTTCTTTCGTTCTTTCGTTCTTTCGAGCTCGTGGTCTTGTGGGTGCAGTTTGGATCAGATATGATTTAGGTCTAACACTTTACACACATTTGTACTTAGTATCATCATTAGAAGTCACTTAGGCTTATTCAACTGAACGTGTTAGATTTTAAATAACTGTATTAATTTAAAACAAATTCATTATTCATTTCCAACTGTCAGACTTCTATTGTATTTTGGTGAGTTTCGAGTCAGACTTGTCCCATATTCGTCATGATTGGGTTCATTCATAGATCAGCTTTAGTTTGTTCAATGAATGAATTAATTTTAAGTTTTTTTTTTTGTTTTTTTTTAAGACAACACAAAACATTTTCTTCATTAATTACAGCCAAAAAATGATTGAGCTAAAGCCACGTGTTTATTAAGTCCATCCTGACCAACACATAACTCCACAATACAGTAACAAAGGCATGTCCAAACTGTGGCGCGGGGGCTAAACGCGGCCCTCAGACCAATTTTTCTCCATATTTCTTTAAACTGTACTTTTTACTGTACATTTCTGAAAATCTACTTTAACGAGCCCATGTCAAATATTTAATGTGTCCCACTGAGGATGTAGTGTGAATAAAGGTCTAGTGCAGGGGTGTCCAAACTTTTTTCACTGAGGGCCGCGTACTGAAACATATTTGAAGCGGAGGGCCACAAACCAGTTATTTTTAGGTCTGTGTCACAATGCAATGTGATGTTATTCAGGTTAAAAAGGTAGAATTTCTTCAATTTGGAGTAAAAAATACTTCCTGATTAATTGGGCTAGTTTAGGAAGAGGCATGAGGGCCAAAAAAAATTGGTCTGAGGGCCGCATTTGGCCCCCTTGGCCATAGTTTGGGCAACGCTGGTCCAGTGGTTCAGTCTAACTTGTAATAATAACGCAGATTTGACATATTCACTATATTGATGACCAGTCTATGGCCCTCAATCGGCCTCGGCTTTGTCTGTGTTTTTATATGTGGCCCTTAATGAGAAAAGTTTGGACACTTCTGCAGTAACATAACAAAATGTATTTACTTAAATTAATATCTTAAACACAGATGTCTTGGCTCATAAAACCTATACCAATGTAAATGTGTGAATGATTTCATGTTTTAAACTTTTTTGAATTTAGACAGAGTTTTAATGAACTTAAATTAATCATTGAGCTCATTCCAAAGTCTTATTTCTTAAACAGACACATCTTGGCCTCACATTAGTTCTTGTTTTATTAGATTCAAACTGAAGCAAAACCTCTTGTTATAATGACTACTTCTTCATTTAAAGAAGGACTGAAATCCTATGGGAATATCCGGGAATTGTCAAGATTTTTAACTTAACTATGTCCGTCAATTTTAATATATTCGAATTTATAAATAGTTCATTAGTCAGATCACAGAATCCTGTTCTATTAATGATTCTTATTGCTCTTTTCTGTAGTTTAATGATAGGCTTTACTTATGTTTTACAGCATTTCCCCAAATTTCCGAACAATAAGATAAATATGGAAGCACAAGTGATGAATATAATGTGTGCAGACATTTCTTATTCAATACAGATTTGGTTTAATAAAGTATAGCAACAGTTTTTGATATTTTACACCAGATGCTCATCTGTTCTTCTGATGATCTGATGATGAAGAAGAGTTTTGAGAGCTTTGCCACTTTCACACCTCCATCTTTTAGTCAAATAATAGATGCATAAAATCTGACCAAGAACTTCTTTAGTCGACTGCAGCCCTAGAACCAGCCGCTCATTTAATATTACAAAGACACAACTCCACGCAGTCTCCATTTTGTAAGTTTTGTCCGTCCCTTCTGTCTCTCAGGAACCACACGGCTCTGTTTGGAGGGACCCCACGCTACGAGAACGTTCCTCTGATTGGACGAGGCTCTCCTCCTCCGTCTGTGAGTCCAAACGCTCGTCTCTGTCGTTTAATCTGTGTTTAGTTTTTTTATTAATGAAACACATATTTTTGGGTTATTCCATTCACACCGACAGCCCTTAATGTGATCACCAATGTGCCTTGTATCAAACAGCAGCAGTAAGTAAGTTTCCAATCTTGTTTACAATATTGGAGTCCCAAATCTCCCAAATAACTTTATATTTTTTACTTTGTGGGAGCTGAGTTTGTTCTGAATCAGTTTTGGTTTAATCATGTGTTTCAGCTTCCAGTTTATGAGGCACATTTTGAGGACTTTTCTCCATTTTAAAAGATAATATTTACTTTTAAATTGCTAACTGCTGTTGGGCTGCATGATATTTAGTGAAAGTATCGAAAATATATAACGCAACAACACAAAGTTCTTCATTTTACATAAATAAAATCCACATTTATTCCTGATTTCTTTAATAATTTCTATATTAGACTTGGGCTCGACTTGGTTTTTGTCATGATTATATTTTTATTTTGACCCAGTTTGACCCGTTCATCGTCATTTGCTTATTGACACTTTGCAGCTGATGTCGTCAACTATCCCTGGGGGTGTGACGCTAACTGTAGGCACTGCTCTGTCTGAATCTCTGTGACTCAACTTAGACTTTAATCTGAGTTTTATTTGAACAAAATCTGACCATAAAGCTAGAAGCAAGTGAGCTGTTAAACAAGTCTCTGTCAAATAACGTTACAGTCGCAAGCTAGCGTTAGCCGACAGTTTTTCAGTTAGTCTCACTTTTTTTGTTGAAAATAAAACTCCTAAACATGCTGATAAACGCTTGGATTCTTCACAAACTCCTGAAAATCTGTTGTTTAAATCCGTTTTGTGTTTTTTTCTTCAGTTTTCAGACGATCTAAACACTCTTTTTGGTAATGTGTGTGTCGTGTCAGGACGGTAACTGCTGAACATCCTGCCATAGACATGCACGCAGAACACCCCCAGCACGATGTCACTGCAAAGTATCAACTGTGTGAGAGCTTCTCCACTCTCAGGCTGCCGCTGCTGCTAATCTGTGCCTTTTCTGTTGGTCTGGTCTTGTTTTTGTTTCACCGTCGTTTACGTGGATCTTAGGTTTTTCCTCAGCCATATGTGAACAGAGTAAGTGCTTTCACGTTCTACTGTGTCTGCTCCACGTTTCCTCTGGCATGGTCTGCACCTCTTTGGTCTGTCTGTGTCGCCCCCCGTTGTCCGCACAGCTGCACTGCACTGATCCCTGGGTCCTCACTTCTGTCTTTATCCGCATGACTTCTCCCTGAAATGAAACTGTGATTACTTTAAAGCTCCTATATTCTGCAAATTAGACTTTTTTTTTTGAGGTTTTAACCCTGTTTCAATGTGATGAAATGTTCTGCAGTGGGGCTTTAACCCTGTTCTAATGCAGCGTCGTCCTCAAAAATATCCCTGTAGTTTTGTTTTGTTCACACGTTTCAGAAATCCTACACTTTAGTCTGTCTCCCTCTGCACACATCACTTATGTACGTTATAGTTAAAAAGACTAAGATTATTGCAGAATATAGGACCTTTAAATACTTTGGGACATGAAAAACTACACTATCGATACTACTACTTTTACTACTATATTAAAGGATTGTTGAAGATGAATTGTTCTACTACTACTGCTATGTACTTTAACAACTACTACAACTTCTACTATTATTACTATGACTACTACTAATACACAAATGTATTACTGGGGCTGTATAATTGAAACACTGCAGTGATCACTCCCCCTCAACTCCTCGTATGGGTTGGGCTTTGATTCAGAAAATCAAAAACTTCTTAAACCCCTGTTTCAGTCCTAGTTTAGTCCTGGTTTAGCTCTGATTTAGTCCTAGTTTAGTCCTGGTTTAGTCCTGGTTTAGTCTTGGTTTAGTCCTGGTTTAGTCCTGGTTTAGTCCTGGTTTAGTCTTGGTTTAGTCCTGGTTTAGACCTGGTTTTGTCCTGGTTTAGTCTTAGTTTAGTCCTGGTTTAGACCTGGTTTAGTCTTGGTTTAGTCCTGGTTTAGTCCTGCTTTAGACCTGGTTTTGTCCTTGTTTAGTCCTGGTTTAGTCTTGGTTTAGTCCTGGTTTACATCTGATTAAGATCTGGTTTAGTCCTGGTTTAGTCCTGATTTAGTCCTGGTTTAGTGTTGGTTTAGTCCTGGTTTAGTCCTGCTTTAGACCTGGTTTAGTCCTGGTTTAGTCTAAGTTTAGTCCTGGTTTAGTCCTGGTTTAGACCTGGTTTAGTCCTGGTTCATTCCTGGTTCAGTCCTGGTTTAGTCCTGGTTTAGTCCTGGTTTAGTCCTGGTTTAGTCCTGGTTTAGTCTGGGTTTACTCCTGGTTTAGTCCTGGTTCAGTCCTGGTCTAGCTCTTAGTTCCGGTTTAGTCCCAGTGAAGTCCTGGTTTAGTCTTGTTTCAGTCCTAGTTTAGTCCTGATTTAGTCCTGGTTTAGTCTTGGTTTAGTCCTTTTAATTCCTGCTTTAGTCCTGGTTCATTCCTGCTATAGCTCTGGTTTAGTCCTAGTTTTGCCCTGGTCAAATTTAGTCCTGGTTCAGTTCTAGTCCAGTCCAAGTTTAGTCCTGGTAAAGCCCTTGTTTTTGTCCGAGTCTGAGTTTTTTGGTTTTTTTCCATAATAATAACAAGTATTTTACATTTCTTTCCTTCAGTATTCTCCAACCATGAGGGCCACGTACCTGTCCATGACCGAGGACCAGAGCAGACACATCCGCACATAGAGTTCCCCCTGTGTTCAGAGGAGGAACTGCACAATGTCAGCCTCAAAAAGTCTGAAGAGCCAGTGGAGCGGACGGGACCCAGGACTGGACCCCAGGACTTGGACTCCACCGGGTCTAAAGGAGTTATATTAGACACAACATGAGAACATTTATTTACGAGTTTCTTATGGTAATGGGAAGTATAAAGTACAGTACAGATGAAACACTGGAACATTTAAACGCACAGACAAAAGATGTTTATATGAGATTCAGTTTAAGAAAATTCAAGATTGTGGATAGGCTGGCGACAGAAAGTATGAGCGGGAAGGACAGCAGTCTTAGGAAAATGGTTTGGGGCAGTTTTATGGTTGTCTAATCGATACTAAAACTATTATCGAATCTAGCTACTCATTTTTTGTAGGTAGCGATGCTAAAAAAGTCACATTCACCAGACAGAAATGAACCTTTCCTGAATAGCTTTACAATTATTTTGAGCTTCACTTTCTTGTCAGCGTACGCCATAAAATAAAAACATAAATTATAAAAAAAAACAAAAAAACAATTTAGGCGTGTTTATAGCAACAAAAGTTAATACATTAGCGACACAACCAGCTACGTCTTCACTTCTGTCCCTCCGCAGCCTATTATCCAGCAGTAACTTTACAGATCAGGTTCAGTGAATTTCCTCGAGTAATTGTGACAAATCATATGATTTTTTTACAGAAAAGTTTATCTTTATCCCAAGACTAGAGGTATGTCCACACAAACGGTATTTAAAACTTGTATTAAAGCCATTAAAGGTTTTTTTTTTTACAGGTTTTGAAGTACAGCATTAGAACTTAAAACAGCCGTTATAATCAATGTATTTGTTCTACTTAATTGTAGATTTTTACAGTTTGACCCTAGTCACTCATCATTTTTATCCAGGGGAGGGAGCGAAGTGTCTTGCCCAAGGACGAGGACATTAAATCAAACTCTCTGGTTACAGGGCTGCTCTACCACAGGAGATATTTTTCATGATGTTTTAATGCCATAAAAGGATTTGTAGGTAAAATATTCTACTTTGTGTGAATTTCAGTCATTTCAGGGTAAAATGTATCAGTGTGGACATGACCTTAGTTTTCATATTTCCTCAGAACAATCCTTCTATCTTAAACATTCCCAGAAAAGTCCAAATTTGGACAATATTCCTGCTCCTGCCTGTTTTACTGAAGCACAAATAGCACATTCCTACACTTAATATTTATAACAAAAGATAAAATTATAACTTCTTATTCTTTTAAACTGAGGAAGCATGGTTTACACCTGGTTTAGACCTGGTTTAGTCCTGGTTTAGACCTGGTTTAGACCTGGTTAAGTCCTGATTTAGTCCTGGTTTAGACCTGGTTTAGACCTGGTTTAGACCTGGTTTAGACCTGGTTTAGGCCTGGTTTAGACCTGGTTAAGTCTTGGTTAAGTCCTGGTTTAGTCCTGGTTTAGACCTGGTTTAGACCTGGTTTAGTCCTGGTTTAGACCTGGTTTAGTCCTGGTTTAGATCTGGTTTAGACCTGGTTTAGACCTGGTTTACTCCTGGTTTAGTCCTGGTTCAGTCCTGGTTTAGTCCTGATTTAGACCTGGTTTAGATCTGGTTTAGACCAGGTTTAGTCCTGGGTTTAATCCGAGTGAGTTTCTGTAGAGTTTAGGAAGTTTGATACTTTTACAGATTTTCAGCACATTCCTCACTTCAGAATAAACTGGTTAAATTATTTTTCTTAATGTAATCTGAAGAAGCATGTTTTTAAACCTGGTTTAGTCCTGGTTTAGAACTGGTTTAGACCTGGTTTAGACCTGGTTTAGACCTGGTTTAGTCCTGGTTTAGACCTGGTTTAGTCCTGGTTTAGTCCTGGTTTAGACCTGGTTTAGTCCTGGTTTAATCCTGGTTTAGACCTGGTTTAGTCCTGGTTTAGACCTGGTTTAGTCCTGGGTTTTACCTGGTTTAGTCCTGGTTTAGTCCTGGTTTAGACCTGGTTTAGTCTCATGTTCCTTACAGACTGACACTGGTACGATGGAGTAGAAAGTTTTAGATTTTTTAATATTTCCAGCACTATCCACTTCAATAAAAGATAAAATACATTTTCATTCGTTTAAAGTGAGAAAGCTTTCTGTTCCTTCACTGTTTCGGAGACTGCCTTCTGTAAATACCTGTATCTACCATAACACCTTTATTTTGTTTAAATAATGTGCCATTTTTATATATATTTTTTTCTAATTTTTCGTGAATCACAGTTTTGTGTTTCTATTTTTATAAAAGGGCCACTAACCAGGAGAAGATTTCTTCTTGAACTAATACAAAGTGAATGACCACGGTTAAGTTGACAAGTGTAGAGCAGTCAACAGTAAGGACTAATTTATCTGGTGATATTTAATAGATTTGATATTTTTAAATGTTTTGATGCATGCTCTGTGCGGCCGCTGGGGTGCTCCGGCCTGTAGGATGATATGAGATCAATAAATTCTGTTTTGATTAAGAAGCGTTTAACCGAGTTTCATTTTTTATTGATACTTTGCAGATGATATTATCCACATTGACACTAACTAGAGGCTCTGCTGTGTCTGAAGCTCTGTTACCCAAGCTAGACTTAAATTTTTTATCTTTATTTTAACACAATCTGACCGTAAAGAAATAATTTAGCCAGAACTACAACAAATGAGATGGTGTTTATTTGGTGTTTAAATCCATTTTGTATTTTTTCTTGAGTTTCAGACTATTTTAAAACTTTTTTTTGCCAGCGTTTGCTAATGTGCGCATTGAATCACCATGGTAACGGCTGAACATTGTGCCATAGACATACATGTAGACCTCCCCATCGTGATGTTACTGCAGTGTATCGATTAGTAGTGACATGAATAACAAATGTATGAATGTGTGTATGTTTTCAAATAATAGTTGAAATGGGAGAAATGCTTTGGCCTGTAATGGCGAGATCAAGATGTACCAAACATAACCAGGAGGGGGAGGAAAAGATCCACATTTTCATCCCATGGCTCAGTAGTTTCACTGACCAATCTGTAGTATAAGAAAGGGCTTCAAAAGTAGTATTCTTTAGGCTACTTTTTGTTTTATAGACAGATTTATTTTTCTATTTTTATTTAAAGGGCCCATATTGCGCTGTTTTCTGGTCTGTTCTAATGTTGTTTCCTCATCAAAAACACGCCTACAGTTGTGTTTTGTTTCATTCTCACATGTTTAACACACAAACCTGCAGATTTAGGCTGAGTTCTTCTCTCAAATTCTCTCAAATCCACCTTGCGATGTCATCATGTGGTGATACAGGAAGTCAAACATGTGTGAATGAAACAAAAAACAACTCCAGTTCTGTTTTTTAAGGAGGTGACAACATTATAATATGCCATAAAACTCCCAATTTTCTGTAATATAGGACCTTTTAAAACATTTGTTGTCTACCTTGAAAGACTGAGTGATTTCAGAGACAGTAGGGGGAGAAAAAAAAACATCCTTAGGTTGTGTTCACAGGCATCACAACGTAAAAGGACATAGTCTGTAGTGGAATTTGTTGTTGAATTGTCAGATTGCAGATTTGTTAACCTGGTTTGTGGTTAATATGTTTGTGTACCGGCACTGGGCCTATTCTCTATCTTCCTATCATGCCACAGTAAGGTTCAACATTTATGAATTTGTGAAGAATTCATTTATTTTTTAAATGTATTTATTTATTGCAAGACATACAAACATAGTGACCATACGTATACAATAGTGACAAGTGGTAGTAAGACGTACAAGACATAACAAGACGTGACATGGTTGGTAGACGTAACAGCTATTTACCATTGTATGTGACAAGTTTGTGTTTTGTGTGTGTGTGCGTGTGTGTGTGTGCATGTGTGACATTTCCTTGATTTTGGATGGGGGTAATGTGGAGACGGCAGAGGAGAGTGTTAGTGCTAGTAATTCGTAAGTGAGAAAGGAGAGTATACAGAATATAGATGAGAAGAGAGAAAAAAATACATTAAATACATAAATAACAATAATAATAATAATAATAATAATAATAATAATAATAATAATAATAATAATAATAATAAATTGGGTATTGTGATTGATGAAGACATTTCTTTCAAAAATCTCCCATAGAGTTATATTATGCCCCCCTCCATTTGCAATTATGACAGTATTAAATTACAACATGAACGCAACCAATTAAAAAAAAAATCTTATAATGTTTATTTTTTTACATTTTAAACCTTCATAATTCACAGGTTTTGTCCGCCCCACCTGGGACTCGAACCCGCGTCTCTCCGGTCTCTCTGTTCCCCGCAGGTATCCACAGGTTGTAGGCGGGTCACGTGCCTCCATCCCCGCGCTCCCATTGGCTGTTTGACCATCTCCAGGGACGACACAAACTGTAGCTCCAGCTCTGTGAGACAAACAGCGGCCGCACAGCTCCAGTCTACACCGCAGGAGGCACGCCAAACCCGGGCACCACTTCTCCACTCCGCCCGGGGGGGGAAAGACACACGTTACCGGGGGGGAGCATGAGCCGAGAAGGTGCGCTTCGGCCGGAGGAGCGACATAACGACTCATCTTATTTTCTCCCATTTTTATTTTTATTTAAGATGTAAGAGAAAAATGTAGACTTTTAAATAAAAAAAAAAAGCGAGTAAAATGTGTGACCCGGAGAGCGGCGGTTAGCTGTAGCCGTTAAGCTAGTTCTGAGTGAATATTTCTGCTCATTATTTTTGTGGATTAAATTATTGTTTTTTTGTGAAGACTTGGGACAAACCCAGCTGTGGAAATGATGCACTAGCTCCTCATATTCACTAAAAACAGAAGTTAGCCATGAAAGACACGGGGGAGTCCAAGGACCAGCAGTTAACGGTGAGTTTAATCTGATATTTTTATGGAGAGAATTATTATATAGACTTAAGTTTGAGCATGAACACAACAACCTAAACATACACCAGTGTTTCCCTTTTACAGAACAGACCCTTGTGTTGTCCTGTGGTAATTTATGACCCCAAAAAATATCTCACTCACAGCAGAACTTGGACATTTCTTCATCAAATAGGTTGAAAATTGGGCCACTTGTTCATTTGGATGATTTCTATCAAAAATTAAAGTACGTTAAAGTTCAATTTGACCCCAATTTGTTTTCTTATAACTCAGATCAAGTTAATTTCCACCGCTGTACTTGACAAACACAGTACCATGATTAAAATTAAGGGTTGCAGGAGATTTTGAGGTCCAAAAATGCACCATCTTTACAAAAATACGGCCTACTAACGAAAATAAAATAAATAAATAAATAAATAAATAAGACAAATAAATTGGGGTCAAATTGAGCCCAGAGGAACTTCAACGTAACACTACTGGGAGGAACACACAAGGGTTAAGTCTAAAATCCTCCCCCAGAGTCTGAAAAAACATGGGCTAGATATTGGCAAACAAATAAAATCTCACTTTATTGCTCCATGCATGATATAAAAATGAACAACACTGTTGTAAAAGTCTTTGTAGTTTGTCATTTTCTGCCTGCAAACTGTATGAAAGTAAAATATTAATGTAGAAAATATTTGTGCCACCATAAACTGAACAAACTGTATGGGAAACACTGTAAAAAGGCTTGTAAAATGAACAAAATGGCCTTCATCTAGTCTTTAGAACACCAAAGACTGTTAAAGGTCTGAAATATAACACTAAAAACGGTTAAATGACTAAACTTAATCATCCTACAAACATATCAGCTGCAGTAAGTGAAAAAGTTCTCAAAAGTAGTATGTAAATTTTGTTTTGTAAATATGGTGTTGAATGTTGTATTTATTTTATGTAGTTGTTAGTCTATGATCAGTCAAGAAATTATTTTTATTTCTATAGCCCAAGACAGGTAAGAATACAGTGTAATGGGCGACAGCTGTAGAGTGTACGGCCACTGATCCAAAGGTCTGAATCCCGCTCTCGACATAAACATTTTTAGAGTGGTCAGATCCACAGACAAACAGGTTTCTTATTTTATTTATTTGTAAAGTGACAGCGCATATTAATGAATATTTAAAAATGTGTGAAGATTATAGTCAACATGGCTGATTTCCACCTTCAGTCCCTTGGCAGATTGATGTAAAACAGTTTACGGGACAGAGAAAAGAGCATCAACAATCGTGTGATTCAGTGTCTGTACACACTGGTGTATGAACATGTGTGTGACTCGGTCAGTGGTTCCTTAAAGGTGGAAGAGCACTATATCAAAATGTGACAATTTACCAGTAATTATCATTTCAACAACTCTCCATAGAACTAAATGTCAAAAACACTTCTAAAAAGAAAATCTCTGTGGTAAACCTTGGTATTAAGTATTATGGAATACTTGATTAATTAATATATATATAATTTAAAGTGAACTAAATAAGCTCGGCAGTTTTTCGATAAAAACTAGACATAATTATCTGTTTAGACCTGTCACAAAAATTACCTTATCAATATTAATAAGTGATAGATGGATCATTTTTGGAGGTCAATATTTATTGTATGACTTTTTGTTTGTACTGGTGCTACATTTTTTTGTTATTTTTCTGCAATATAATCACATTGTTTTAATAATGCTGCACCGTATTGTTCAGATTATACTCATTGCTCATTTCAAACATTGACTGAGGGGTAGGGCTGTCAAACGTATTGAAAACCAGATATTTTGAGCTGTATCTTTCACGAGTATAAGACACATAGACTAGTATAAACCCATGGACCACTATGAACCTACTGCACACTGAGGGATTACACAGATATAAGGACATATAGGAAAAGAAAACAAAGTACTACCATTTAATGTTGAAAATCACATTATACTGTCTAAAGAAAGAGTTTTTATTATCGTTGTGGTTTCAGAATCAGTATTGAGCATCGTGACGACACTAATGAGAGTTTATTGAAGTGTGTGATATGTCCGTTCAGCTGGACGTAAACCTATAAATGCATAAAAGTAGCATATTTAGCAGAAAAACTGAAACTAAATACATTTAGTTTGTCAAAATGAACACTGCACTATTGTATCAGCAGCGTCCCGCTCTATAAGACCATAGACACTATACATCAGCAGCAGTTTTTCCAGTGTTTCCATGTGGTCACTTTGGTCCAGGTCACATCTGAATTATTGAGGGACGTTTGAAGCGGCACCACTCTCTCTCCCCTCTTTTCTCTCTCTCGCTATGTCTCCCCCTTGTGCTCTTTCTCTATGTCTCCCCCTCTCTGTCTCTTTGTCTCTGTCTCTCACTATGTCTCCCCCTTGTGCTCTTTCTCTGCCCCCCCCCTCTCGTCTCCTTCTTTCTGCTCTCTGTCACTCTCTCTCACTATGTCTCCCCCTTGTGCTCTTTCTCTGTGTCTCCCCCTCTCTGTCTCTTTCTCTCTCCTCTCTGTCTTTCTCTATGTCTCTCTCTATGTGTCCCCCTCTCATCTCTTTCTCTCTCCTCTCTGTCTCTCTCTCTCACTATGTCTCCCCCTTGTGCTCTTTCTCTCTAGGTCTCCCCCTCTCTCACTGTCTCTCTCTCTCTTTCTCTATGTCTCCCCCCTCTCTCTCTTTCTCTCTGTCTGTCTCTCCTCTCTCTGTCTCTCTCTTTCTCTCTGTCTGTCTCTCCTCTCTCTGTCTCTCTCTCTTTCTCTTGGACTGTAAGCTGCCGTGCTGACTCAGTCTTTCATGATATACTGATGTAATCGGTGTAAAAAAAGCTGGTAATAACATTTGGGTTAATAACACAGTTTGAACCCCAGTGACCAGGATGGAAGAACATGACTGTAGGTTTTAGACTTGTACGTCAGTATCAGTCTATCAGATAAAATCCGTTGGGCGATTTATCAGGACGATATTTGCACTATTTATGAGCCCTGTTTTGTGCACGGAGAGGAAAAAGTGAATGAACTCTGCTCCAAAGCTCATGGTGAATCTGCGCTCAGCTTCAGTAAGGACAGTGACAGACAGAAGTGTTGAAGCCTCGTCTCCTGTCGTCCTTCTGTTCCACTCTGTTGTTTAATCCATGAAGGACTATCACAGCAGGAGTCATATCTGCCTCACTGTTTAAGAGATATTTCATGCCTCTGGTCTTATTTTCTCTGCTAAAGCGTTAGCACTGCTGCACAACATGTAAACAATGATGACGTCACCAGGCCGTGGATTAGATCAGTTGTGCAGGTGTGAGTGCGGGTCATAGAACCCTATGCTACGGTTCAAAAGTCCTAGTGTGAGTGCGACTCAAGTTTGTATAAGTCTGTATAAGTCTAAACTGTGTAAGTCTCTAAACGTCTATAGTTTAAACACTTAAGTGCAGCTTCAGCTTGAGCTCATAAGTGTTACAGGTCTGCAGTGTAGGGTCATTATTATAGAAATATTTGTATTCATCACACATTTGTGTTTATCGGTCATTGGTGGCTCTAGACTCAAAATCATCGGTCATGAAAAAGCCCTCGTGTGTGGAGAATATTAAACTATTGTGTGTGTGTTTGCAGGTGGCGCTGAGGGTCCGTCCTCTGAGCGACGCAGAGCTGGAGGAATCTGCGACCATCGTGGCTCACAGAGTCGATCAACAGGTCAGACACTACAGACATGCTCCCACAATATACAAAAACATGATACAAAACTGTGCACTACAACTTCACAAACCTGATGTGATGTGCAGTAGTTTCATTAGTGTGATGTGGCTGATTGTGTGGTGATAGTGCTCTGAAGGAGGGACGGGGAGCAAAGGACCTGATGCCTCCAGACATAGTTACAGCTCAGATCTGTGGAGACCCCACTCATGTGTTTCAAGGTTTTCTCTTTTCAATAAAAACACCTGCAGAGGAATAACTGAAAGACAGACAAATTCAATACCATCCTGTGAAACATTTCAGGTAAAGAAATAACAAGCAGATGGCAAACCCCAACCTGAAAAGTTTCACGATGCACCTTTAACTGAAATAGTCAGGCGTTTTACTATTGTATCTATTTATGTTGTCAGAAGTTGAGCAGGTATTTGAGCAGGTATTGATACTAAAAAGTCCCGGACAGAAACTACCCTTCCCTGAATATCTTTAGAATGATCTTTAGCTGCATCAGAACAAATATAAGACACATGGACTAGTACAGGACGACTGAGGGATCACACAGATATAAGGCCACATGGTACTATAAAAGAAAGTACTACCGTTCAATGTTGAAAATCACATTCTTTTGTATTAATAAAGAGTGTTTTTACTATCATCGTGGTATCAAAATCAGTATTGAGTATCCAGTCTATCCTTAGTATCAAAATCAAGTTTGTAGATAGAGAGGAGTGTTGCGATACTGAAATTTCAGAGCTAAGAGCAACAAGCTGGTGCCTCCCTGAAAAAAAACTCCTGTCTAACTGTGTCAGAGCTCTTCCTAAAACACTGTATTAATCCCATAATAATGACATTGTGCTTTTCAACAGCAAAACGGCTCAAAATGAAACTAAAAGCTCCCTATTAAATTATGTTATTTACTGAAATCTTGATTAGTCACGTTGGAAATATCCATCTGATGTAATCATGTCTTTTGGGATTTTTTAGACCTGCAGTGTGTGTGTGTGTATGTGTGTACGTGTGTGTTGTGTTTGGGGATGTCCTTTAACCTGATGTGTCTCTGTCAGCAGCATCAAAGTCTCTGGGGACACTGCACCTCTACAGTAAATACATAAACAGCCCTGAGGTGTGGACTGGATTTTCATAAATAGACTCGATACTCTGTACTGATACCACGCTAAAAAATATCTTTATTTAGACTTTTTTTTTTACTAGACTTTTAGTAATGTACTTTCTTTTCTATTCCCATGTGTCCTTATATATCTGTGTAATCCCTCAGTGTGCAGGTAGATCCCGTTGTGGTCCATTCAGAAAAGGTTCATTTCTGTCCTGTGAATGTGACTCTTTTAGTATCGATACTTGCCCAAATGAGTATCGAGTTTAGATACTAGTTTTAGTATTGATTAGTTTCTGATTTTCGGTACTTTTGACAGCTCTAGTGTACATTCATGTTAAGTACTTCTTTTATTTAAACCAAGAAAGATACTTAGATTTTTGTATCTTTATGCGTTGAATCTAGTTTTTCTCGTCTGAAGTGTGTCCCAGCACAAAGCCAGTGCCACAGGTGTGTGCATCGTGATCCGTGTTGTGAGCATTGATAGTGTAGCCTCTTAGCAACAGCTCCTCACAGCAACTACCATCCCCACGGACCCGATTAACTCACATGCTAACGCACACACGCTCTAACAGAGCTAACTGACTGACTCCGCGCGGCTAACGCTAATCTGAGCGGCTCCTGTTGTTTGTCTGAGTCTAATTGAATTACTCTGGTGTTTAGCATCAGCACTTCGTCTGTAACCTCATTTAGCAAATGGTGAACGGGGATTAAACCAGATGCAACTTATGTGTAAACAGAGAGAGAGAGAGAGAGAGAGAGAGAGAGAGAGAGAGAGAGAGAGAGAGAGAGAGAGAGAGAGAGAGAGAGAGAGAGAGAGAGAGAGAGAGAGAGAGAGAGAGAGAGAGAGAGAGAGAGAGAGAGAGAGAGAGAGAGAGAGAGAGAGAGAGAGAGAGAGAGAGAGAGAGAGAGAGAGAGAGAGAGAGAGAGAGAGAGAGAGAGAGAGAGAGAGAGAGAGGAGAGAGAGAGAGAGAGAGAGAGAGAGAGAGAGAGAGAGAGAGAGAGAGAGAGAGAGAGAGAGAGAGAGAGAGAGAGAGAGAGAGAGAGAGAGAGAGAGAGAGAGAGAGAGAGAGAGAGAGAGAGAGAGAGAGAGAGAGAGAGAGAGAGAGAGAGAGAGAGAGAGAGAGAGAGAGAGAGAGAGAGAGAGAGAGAGAGAGAGAGAGAGAAAAAATGAATATGGGTAACATGATAAAAATGCAGAGGAGGAGAGGACATTGTCCAAGTTTGAATGCAAGAATAAATCAGGACGACAATATTTAACCCTGAGATTCATTTATAGAATTTATAGTAAAAGGGGCAAGTAGCCTAAATGTTTGCTAAATGCTAAATCAGGGACTAAAACCAGAGTAAATGAAACCAGAGTCCAAGGTATAACCAGGACTGAACCAGAACAGAACAGGAATAAACCAGGGCTGAGGATGCGTTCACACTTGCACAGAGATCACAGCTAAACTGGGACTAAACCTGGAATAAAGCCAGGAATAGAACAGAACCCAAACATTTGGATTAAACTGGGCTCAAACAAGGATCAACCCTAAACCAGAACTAAACCAGGACTGACCTTTTGTAACAGCACTAATATTAAACGACATATTGCAAGGATGTGAAATTGTTTTTGATTTTTTAAAGTATAAAGGCACTCAAAACAGGGACTAAACCAGGACTAAATGTGGACTAACCCAGGTTCAAGTCAGGACTAAATAAAGGGCCAACGTTTGGGCTTTTGTTGATATATTTCCCATTAGACCAGTTCCAGTAAAACAGGATTCAGCCAAAGCGATTAGAGAGTGTTTATGAAGTCCTGTGGTTTAAAATAGACTCAGAGAAAAGACCAAAGGATTTACTCAGACTATTTCAGGTAAAAGCTTAAACCTGTCCTCAAGTAAACTGTGGGTCAGTGGGACAGAAAGAAGGAGGAGAAAGTCAGAGGAGAAGGTCAAAGGAGGAGAAGGTCAGAGGAGAAGGTCAAAGGAGGAGAAGGTCAAAGGAGGAGAGGGTCAGAGGAGGAGAGGGTCAGAGGAGGAGAGGGTCAGAGGAGGAGAGGGTCAAAGGAGGAGAGGGTCAAAGGAGGAGAGGGTCAAAGGAGGAGAAGGTCAAAGGAGGAGAGGGTCAGAGGAGAAGGTCAAAGGAGGAGAGGGTCAGAGGAGAAGGTCAAAGGAGGAGAGGGTCAGATGAGAAGGTCAAAGGAGGAGAGGGTCAGAGGAGAAGGTCGAAGGAGGAGAGGAGAAGGTCGAAGGAGGAGAGGAGAAGGTCGAAGGAGGAGAGGAGAAGGTCGAAGGAGGAGAGGAGAAGGTCGAAGGAGGAGAGGAGAAGGTCGAAGGAGGAGAGGAGAAGGTCGAAGGAGGAGAGGAGAAGGTCGAAGGAGGAGAGGAGAAGGTCGAAGGAGGAGAGGAGAAGGTCGAAGGAGGAGAGGAGAAGGTCGAAGGAGGAGAGGAGAAGGTCGAAGGAGGAGAGGAGAAAGTCTAAGGAGGAGAGGAGAGGGTCAGAGGAACAGAGGGTCAGAGGAGCTGAAGATGCAGTAGTTTCACAACTGTGAAGTGAATGAAAACTGATATGTCCCTGTTCTTGTTCCTTTATCTCCAGCCGTCTCTGTTTGAGCATATGTTTAGTGTGGTTTATTCTTACTTATCCTGACCACAGTCTTTCTGCATTATTGAAGGTATATCCTCTATATTGTCTGTGTATATCTGGGTTTCAGATGACATCACAAATGTTCTATAGGCCAATATTATTTAATACAGATGGAGCTGAAATGAATGTGGTTCAAATGCAGATTTGTGTTGTAATACAGTGAGTTCTTGGGTCTAGTCACAAATAGAAATGATCAGGTTCAACATTTGTGTATTTACCATGATGACACAATGCACAATTAATTGTCTGAGTTGTCTGGATTTAAACTACACATTTTCAGGAGTCTGTGATCAATCCGAGCGTTCGTGGTTCTGTTCAGGTGTTGATGATTTTCAACAAAAAGGTGAGAGTGACTTAACAGCACAAATCAGCTCAGATTGTGTTAAAACAAAACTCAGATTAAAGTCTAATTGAGCTTCAGACAGAGCAGTGTCTACAGTTAGCATCACACTCCAGGGAATGCTGCAAAGTATCAGTAATCTGTGTGTATTGTCCCTGCATTGTCCCTGCATTGTCCCTGTATTATCCCTGCATTGTCCCTGTATTGTCCCTGTATTGTCCCTGCATTGTCCCTGCATTGTCCCTGCATTGTCCCCGCATTGTCCCCGCATTGTCCCCGCATTGTCCCCGAATTGTCCCCGAATTGTCCCCGAATTGTCCCCGAATTGTCCCCGCATTGTCCCCGTATTGTCCCTGTACTGTCCCTGTACTGTCCCTGTACTGTCCCTGTACTGTCCCTGTATTGTCCGTGTTTATTCTATGTTTATTCCATGTGGCGTTGGACATATGGTGTGAGGATTACAGAGGAGCAGAAAGCAGACGGATAAAGAGATAAGACAGAACCAAGTCTAAACCCGAGGAGGAGGACACACCTGTCACTGCACAGAGCTGGACAGAGACACAGCAGTGCACTTATGACCCCACTAGGGCAAGTTACAGGTCAGATCTGTGGAGAGGAGACCCCACTTGCAATAAGAATTAATGTCTTTCAATTCACTCGATTTTTGTCCAATATAAACATTGAAGTAATTGAAATTTTGTTATTGAAGTGTAGAAATTCAAGCCCATGCAATCATTTCTCCATGGAGATGATAATGTGGCAGACCCTCCATCAGAAAAGTTACATATTAGACCTTTAAAGAAGAATCAACAGGCTCATTGATCATCACAGTTATTGTTAGTTGCAATTCAGTAGCCGGTGTGGAGTTCATCTCTGCAGGGGCCCCATCTGTGTTTGGGCCCCGGGACACATACTTGGCCCCAGTAACCACCTGTCAGAGCCAGAGGAGCAGGGCCAGAGGAGCAGGGCCAGAGGAGCAGAGCCAGAGGAGCAGAGCCAGAGGAGCAGAGCCAGAGGAGCAGAGCCAGAGGAGCAGAGCCAGAGGAGCAGAGCCAGAGGAGCAGAGCCAGAGGAGCAGAGCCAGAGGAGCAAAGCCAGAGGAGCAAAGCCAGAGGAGCAAAGCCAGAGGAGCAAAGCCAGAGGAGCAAAGCCAGAGGAGCAAAGCCAGAGGAGCAAAGCCAGAGGAGCAAAGCCAGAGGAGCAAAGCCAGAGGAGCTGTTTTGGATCTTAAGTGGCTTTTATAATAACGACCTGTATCTCATTATTGGGATTACAGGAAACATGAGTCAGCCCAACTGTGAAAGCCTCTCTGGGATTATCACATATTAGTAACAGAGTTCAAATATGAATATTTAGTCTTAGGTTAAACTTTTTATGTGATAATTTAAGTTTGTTTGATATTGAGAAGTTTGATAATCTTGCTATGAGAGAATCAGTATGTATTATTTTTAAAGTGCCTTATTGTTTGGTATGAGCCGTGTGGCTGTAGTATCTGCTTTACTATAAGAGGCTAATGCTAAAGCTAAAGCGGGTTAGCGTTAGCATCAGAGGGAGATGAATGGAGCAGCTGTGTTTGTGCGACGCTAACATCAGTGCAGTTTAATCTCATCGACAACTCCTGTTACATTTACTACAACTACAGATGAAAAGAGAGAGAGGAGAGAGAGCAAGGAGGAGAGGAGGTGAGGGAAAGAGGGGGGAGCAGAGGAGGAGAGACGAGGGGGAGAAGACAGTTTACTTTCATCGGCTCTTCCTGTTACATTCACTATAACTACAGACAGAACGAGAGAGAGAGGGAGGGATAGGGAGGAGGGGAGGAAGTGGGGGAGAGGGATAGAGGTGAGAGAGGGGGAGGAGGGAGAGGAGAGGGAGAAGACAGTTTAATCTCATCAGCTGCTCCTGTTACATTGAACTATGACTACACAGAGAGGAGGGAGGGAGGCAAGGGGAGAAAGAGAAGGTGGGAATGGGTCTAAGACTAAAAAGGGGTTTACTCCAAGTCTAAATGAAACATAAACTAGATCTAACACTGAACTTAAGGTAGTTGTTGTAGTAGTAGCAGCAGAAGTAGTATTAGAGCTTAGTGTTGGTGACAATACAGCGAGTGCAGATGGTTTATGATGTGTGTGTTGCCATGGAGACAGGTCAGGTCACCGGTGTTTGTTTGGTCTGTTCCACATTCACAGAGACACAGACTGAAGGCTCTGAGTGAGAAGCACATGTACCAGAGGTGTGTGGAGGAGAAAAGGACAGGAGTGAAATATACTTTAGAATATTACTGCAGTACAAGTCAAAAGTGAAAATTCAAGTTCTGCCTTTCACTGATCTGTGCATGTCTCCTATATAATTATAATCTATGACCCAGTGGATCGTTACGTTATAATTTGGACATTTTAAGTCACAATATTGATCAAAAACGACTTAATAAAAAGAAACAAGTCTGCTGACGTTCACGTTAGAAAACTGAGGGTGACCAATGGGAGCAGACGCCATCACAACAAAGCGCCGCATGCTGTTGGCCCCTCCTGTGGATAAATGCACATCACACTAGCGAGCTGCACTTTTTTTTTTCATTTGTACCAAAATGACCACGCAACGCTGCCGAATTCTACGTGTATCACTGATTAAGAAAATAATATTACGATGGTGGTGAAAATGGGGGGTAGATCAACAGCATGTTGTCTTGAAATTAAAGTCTCAAACAGGCACGCTTCAAATACAACTTTGGGGTGAGTAAATGGTGAGGGGAAACAACTATAACATGGTTAAAGCTCTCAAAGGTCAATTTACAGAATAGGCTGGCTTTAAGCTATTATAAGAATTGTGTATTTAATCCTACAATTAAAGTTAAGCTTGTCCTCTGCATTTGACCCATCAGGACCAGATCTGAGCCTGGACCCAGGTCAGGAGTACCTCATTGGAGGATTATTGTGCATGTTTTAGGTTGATGAGAAACCGGAAGAAACACCAGACACAGGGAGAACATGCAAACTCTTCTGGCACAGGCCGGACCTCAGGATGGACAAACACAGAGCTGACAGAGCAGAACAGAAACAAATAGACTATTGTGTTGGTTTAGCTCCAGGGACTCAGCCGTGGCCCCTTGTCCATCACTTGTCTCTCTTTACCTCTAATCTCTCTCCCTTTCCTCTCTCCCTCTCTCCGTCTCTCCCTCTGTTCTGTCTGTGTCCTTGATCACATAGAGGAGCAGTGGACCTTTATGTCACTGGATCACTGGCTCTTTTATGCACATTACTTGTTCATCTATAGCTGCCTGGGGCTTCTCTCAAATATTCATGTATTTAATATAGAGCAGTAGAACAGGTAAAAGAGCCCCAATGACGGGTGGCTTTATTTCACTTTCCGTCCTTGTATTGTTTTAACTCTGAGCTAAATGACGTCTCATGTGGTTTGTGAATAAAGAATCAATAATGAACCAATATCGTAAAAAGGACGAAGTTAAACATACATAGAATACTTATCTAAAATGTATTCGGGAGAGGTTTAAGTATTTTAGTGATCTCTCCTGGGCCCTATTCAAACCCTCCTTACAATTAGCTGTAAGATTCTGTACGAGGCGCCGCCCACATCGCCCATGCTCCCACACGACAACTCTCCAAAAATATACAAAAACATGATACAAACCTGTGCACAGCAACTTCTGATCTGATGCAATGTGTAGTAGATTCATTAGCAAGATGCATGTTGATTGTGTTGTAATAGCACATAGTACGGAGTGACTTAGCACGGAGAGCAAACGGAGAGGGGGACTCCCTTTATAGCATTCTCAAAACAATAACTGTAGCACGGTGATCTAAATACATGTTATCAGTTAATATACCATACAAGTAAAATACTGCCTCTTTAATGAAACTAGTGTTATTTTTAGTTGAAGATTATACTCTAAAATAATTTTTTATTTGGGTTGTCGTGTGAGGGAGGGGCTGTCTGTAGAGGTCTAAACTACAGGTACAACAAGGTTTCTCTGTAAAAAGACTGTTCTGTTGTTTGCCGAGGTCATTCTATTATCTACATGAATCCTTCCTTTGTGATCTGATCATTGCAGAAACGGAAATTCTGATTTTGTTACAATTGCGATATATTGTGTTATTGTGGTTTGTATTATCGCTGCGGTATCGAAATCGGTATCGAATAACAAGCCTTTTCCTTTGTGCTGAAATTGTGTTTGCGACCTTTAGAGGAATTAGCCCTGAGCTCAGATACGGAGGATTTGGTTTGCACTGGACTCAGATAAACTGTCCCTGTGTTTGACCAAAGCCACAGTCACTCAGCCCCCGTCCATAATGCTCCATAATGTCACCGGAAACCCCCTCGGACTTCCACGTCCTCAGGGGCAGGCGTGAAAGAGCACAGCCCAGTTTGGGGACATTTAGGGAGGGCACAGGTGTTCCCCCGGAGATCAGAGAACCAGACACACTGGACTCCTCTGTGTGAGTCAGGCCTGGAGGAAAGAGAGGAGGAGATAAGAGAGAGGGGGAGAGGTGGGAGAAAGAGGACAGGTATGGAGAGAAAAGACAGAGAGGAGGAGTAAGAGAGGGAAGGAGAGAAGAGATGGAAGAGGTAGGAGAGGGAACGAGACCAGAAAGAGGTGAAAAGATGGGTGTTACCTTTCAGTAAACTTTGTGAAGGAGAGTGGGAGGAGTGAAAAATGGGGGGGGAAGAGAATTGATTAGAGGGAGAGAGGTAAGTGAAGAGAAAAGAAAAACCCAGGGAGAGAGAATTAAGGGGTGAAAAGAGAGAAGGAGAAGGTATTGAACCTAGGACCTTGTTGTTGTGCTTCTCTGTGTGGGCCCTGGTTTATCAACGGTCTGTCCTGGTTAAATAAAACACAAAAGCCACACTTAAAAACTCACAAAACCACAAAAGGATCAGCTGAGAGTTTTACTGCTGTTTGAGTAACCTCCTCCTCGTCTGCTCTGCGCCAAGCAAACACACCGCTCTACTCTAACGTTTAACTCCTCACAACCAGGAGCTAAACCAAGACCAGACCAAGACCTAAACTAAGACCAGAGACCAGACTAAGACTAGAGACCAGACCAAGACAGAGACCAGAGACCAGATTGAGACCAGGCAAACACACAGATCTATTTTAACATTTAACTCCTCACAACCAGAGCTAACCGAGACCGGAGACCGGATCAGGATAAGGCAACACATCGCTCTATCTAACATCTTAACTACTCACAAACAGGATCCAAACCACAACCTAACCAAGTCCAGAGACCAAGTCCATGTCCAGAGACCAAGGCCAGTGTCCAGAGGACCAAGTCCATGTCCAGAGACCAAGTCCATGTCCCAGAGGACCAAGTCCATGTCCAGGAGACCAAGTCCCATGTCCAGAGACCAAGTCCATGGTCCAGAGACCAAGTCCATGTCCAGAGACCATGTCCAAGTCCAGAGACCAGACCAAAACCAGTCAAACAGACCTCTCTACTCCAACACAACAATTTAACTCCTAAAGAGACTGGAGATCTAAACCAAGACTAGAGACCAAGATCTAACCTAGACCGCAGATCAGATCAAGATTTTAAACGAAGAAACAGACCAAGACCTGGACTCAGAACCGAGACCTACACCTAGACCTAAACCAAGACACAGACAGGATTTGGACCTGGATTGATCACAGCCCTGGACTAAAGGGGCTGTTCCTCAAAAGTCTCTCTCCGCTCCAGTCTTTTGTGAGTTTTATTTTCTTGTCCTTGTGTCAGACTCAGCCCGTGCAGCTTCTTCATTGTGGACAGATTTAAACAGAGGCAGGAGCTTAGCCGACCTGGCTCTGTCCTGTGTGTGATATACAAGGAACTGGAGGCACTTAGTGTGAACCAACCCAGACGAAAGCAGACTGAGGAAGGAGGGAGAGGCTTTGGTGAAACAGCCCTGTGCTTTAAACCTGCAGACTCAGACAGAGGAGGTGACTCTGGGGTCACAGGTCACGTACAGGGCGTAAAATAGCCTGTGTGACTGTGTGTTAGCCTCTGTGTGGTTAGCCTGCATGTGCGTTAGCGGCTAATCTGTCTCGTCTCCTGTTTCAGTCTAATCTCAGACAGCACCTTTTCTGTTTGAATGCAGAATGTGAACGAGTGAGAGGTTGTTGACGCAGATTGGAAGCCACGTTTCAGCATTTCTGTTGAAAAGAGAGAGGGGCGTGTCCTCTGCATCTGTATCACCTTTAATCCCATTGAGCAGAGTCTCGAGGAGGGAGGAGAGAGCAGGTCTTATTGAGTGTGTGGAGTGTCCTGTAGAGGGGGCTCTCGAGGTTCTGGAGAGGTTCTGGAGTGTTCCTCTTGACCACGGTGAGCAGCTCTTGGGTCCATCAGGCTCAAAGCGTCACCGCCCCCTGTGGGAGTGACATCATCACAGCGGCATTCAAAACAACAACACTAGACATTTATGGACAAAATACCTGAGATATTTTTGATTTTTATAACATTTGCAATTGGGATTTCACTTAAGACTGAGACTGATTTTAAAACACAAATATCTTATCTATTCCAATCACGTTATTGTCTTTATTATTTTAATTTGGCTCAGAATCATACATACTAACAAACTAAAAACTACAATGTACAATGTTTTTAGATTTCATTAGATTCCATGTCTTGGTGCTGAGGTGCAGCTGTAACAAAATCACACACTGTTCTTCCTTTGAGTGAGACCTAATACTCTAATACTGTTACACAACCAGGAAGTAGAACAGGGGCCAGAGGTCAGACTGAGGGTGTCATCCAAGAGCGTGTGGATCAGACTGGATCAGAATCAGACCTATCAAATACATGGAATAACAACCAGGAAGTACAGCAGAGGTCAGAGGTCAGAGGTCAGAGGTCAGACTGAGGGTGTGTGAAGTGTGATCCGGGAACAGAAAAGTCAGATATCAGTTGTTTTTTGGTTTGTTTTTGAATCAGATATCAAATAATACACCAGTTAAACAGGAAGTACAGCACCCGTTACAGGCCAGAGGTCATCGATAGCAGATACTGTCTAATTTTATGCCTCTGGCCCTATTTGTGAGTGTTGTGATTATCAGTTTATGTTTGATATACGTTTCCGAAAATGTTTGTAGAGAGAACAGACTCACCTGTTTAGTGGTGATTTGAAGTATAAAAAACAGTTGCACAGTTGGATTTCTTGTGTAATACGTTATCTGTGTTTCTGTCCCTACACTGGTATCAGTTAACGTCGGGTCTTGGCAGATACTTATAGTCAAAGTATCGGTATCAGAACTGAAAAAGCTGGATCAGTGCATCTCTATATCAGATAAGAATCAGACTGGTGCATGTGAACAGAGCCACTGACCCCCTCTGTGTTCTGAAGGAAACCACTTTGTACACAGAGCGCTGTCCAATATGTCCCGGTGTCTGGAGGGCACTAGCAAACCTGTGAGGTCAAAGGTCAACTCTGTCCACTAACTGTGAGGTCAAAGTTTATTCTCAGAAGTACAAGTACCTGGATATTCATATGATCTGATCCCGCAGAAGCTTTTTTGTGTTTGTTGTTTAGTGTTTGTGAAGGATGTGACTGGTATCAGGTCTAAACCAGGTCTAAACCAGGTCTAAACCAGGTCTAAACCAGGTCTAAACCAGGTCTAAACCAGGTCTGAATTAGGTCTAAACCAGGTCTAAACCAGGTCTAAACCAGGTCTAAACCAGGTCTAAACCAGGTCTAAACCAGGTCTAAATCTCTGTGATTTTCTGCAGAGGAAAATCATCTTTTGATTCAGTTTGAGCCGTTGTCATGGAAACTGCAGCTTTTATTTCAAATGAATGTTTTGAGTGGAGCGTCTTCAGAGAGTGAGGCTCGTTATGATGGAACAGGAAGAAACACTTCGCCATGATTATTTTAGAAATCCCATTCTGTTCATGGAGTGACCCGGGGACAGTGACACTGTTTAAATACAACCACAGGAGAGCTTCAAATGTAATGACAAAACAAACTCACAAACAACAAGTTCACATTTTAAACACATCCAGAAGAATTGATATTTCAGAAGATGTACAGATCTAAAGTACAGGGTTAGATGTTTTTATGCACATTAAGACCCCATGGAGACACAGGACACATTTAAATTGTGATTTTAGTTAGTTTTCATTTACTCTTACAACCGAATAATCACAAGTCTCTTATAAATGAAGGTGACGTGTCTTGCCCAGGGACACAGGAGCAGTGAGCATCAGCAGGTATTGAACCATCAGCCGTGGGGTTAGTGCACTGTTGTGTTCATGTCTCATACTGAATGTAACAGAGATTTCAATAGACCAGTGTGAAACAGTTTACCCTTATCTTCCTTCCGTTCTTTCTCTCTATCTCTCGCTCAACTCTCTTCTTTTAGTCAACATCTCTCTCTTTCTCTCCCTCTCCTTCTCCTCTCTTCTGCCTCGCTTTGTCTCTCCCCTCCACTATGACGTCACTAGAGGATTCAGTCAGCTTTTTCTCTTTCTCTCAGTCCCTCTCATCCCCCTCTCTTCTTCTTCTCTCTCTCTACCCCTCTCTCCCGCTCTCTCTCTCGCTATCCTCCCTCTGACCACTCCATCACAGACTGAGTCACCTGAACCATGTGATCCACAAAACTCTGGTCTGTACCTGATTCTCGAACTTATGTAAGACTGTGGGCTCCATCTGTCTCTCAGGACTAAACCAGGGCTAAACCAGGGCCAAACCAGGACTAAACCAGGACTAAACCAGGACTAAACCAGGGCTAAACCAGGGCTAAACCAGGACTAAACCAGGGACTAAACCAGGGACTAAACCAGGGACTAAACCAGGGACTAAACCAGGGACTAAACCAGGAACTAAACCAGGGACTAAACCAGGACTAAACCAGGACCAAACCAGGGCCAAACCAGGGCCAAACTAGGACCAAACTAGGACCAAACTAGGACCAAACTAGGACCAAACCAGGACTAGACCAGGGACTAGACCAGGGACTAGACCAGGGACTAGACCAGGACCAAATCAGGACCAAACCAGGACCAAACCAGGGACCAAACCAGGGACTAAACCAGGGACTAAACCAGGATTAAACCAGGACTAAACCAGGACTAAACCAGGGACTAGACCAGGACTAAACCAGGGACTAGACCAGGACTGAACCATCGCTAAACCAGGACTAGACCATGGCTAAACCATGGCTAAACCATGGCTAAACCAGGGACTAAACCAGGGACTAAACCAGGGACTAAACCAGGGACTAAACCAGGGACTAAACCAGGGACTAAACCAGGTCTAAACCAGGTCTAAACCAGGTCTAAACCAGGACTAAATCAAGTCAAGACCAAACCAAAGATTAACCAGGACTATGTGAGAACTAAACCAGGGACTAAACCAGGACTAAATCAAGTCAAGACCAAACCAAAGATTAACCAGTCCTGGTTTAGTTCTGGTTTAGTTCTCACCGCGTGAGAACTAAACCAGGACTAGACCAGGACAAAACCAGGACTTAACCAGGACTAAATCAGGTCTAAATATGGCCTAAATGAGACGCTCAACATGTCTTTAGAAAATAGAGGTGCAGTTGCAAAGAAATTATTTTATGCAGCCGCCATTTTGAATTCTGACTCTGGGTTAAGCATCTCTAAAACTTTTACTTGAACTGGACTAACCCTAACCCTAAGACCTAGACTAAACCAGGACTAAGACCAGGACTTGACCAGGACTTCTTAACTTCTTAAACATTTCAGACTTGCATGAGAACTTGAAGTGTCCTTTGTGTTTCTATTGTGACATATAGAGCCTCACCTGACCCTCAGATGTCTGTATGGAGCTCTCTCGTCTTTCTTCTTTCCCTTCCCCTCTGTCTCTCCTGTTTGTCATCTCTCTCTTTCTCTCTGTCCCTCTCTCCCTCCATCTCTCTGACTTCACAAACCCATGATGAGCTTTGGTCTTTTTAATGGAGAGGTGTATAGCCGATAAAAACCATAGTAAGAAATTAGGGATGCACCGATATGATACTGGTATCAAATATTGCCCGTCAAGATATCGGTTCAGTCAATATCCCATTTTGGTATATCATTTGATTTGAAGATGATTTACTGGTCAATGTTCGTCCAAAATACCTCGTAATATTAAACTTGGATTTTTTCAAGTCTGTTCTGTTGTTACTTTAAATGATAAATGAGTCTCTGCACTGGTATCTTTTGATATGAGGTATTAACAGATACTTGAAGCAATTATGAATAGTCTATATGGTTCATCTTCAAGTTATTTTTTTTTTTAACTTTTATTAGAAAATTTTAATGGACAATTGTAATTAATGTTGTTTGTCTTTAAACTCAACAGCGCTGCATAAATAATTCATATAGTACATTGATACTCCTTTATTACCCTGTGTATGAGACTAATAGCCTATTCATCTGCTGTCACCCTGACTCTAAACATCAATATATCACCCTCTGCTCTCTCTCCCCTCCACTCTATTCTTATCTGTCTCTCTCTCCCTCTTTCTCTCCATCTTTCTCTCTCTCTCTGTTAATTTCACAACTCTCTATCTCACCTGTTATTCCTCCTGTTTGTCAAGTTCTCCCTACCTTCTTTCTATCTCCTGTGCCCCATCTCTTTCCACCTCTTCCCTCTTTACCCTCTCTCTCTCTCTCTCTCTCTGACTTTCTAACTCCTCTCTCCCTTTCCTTCCTGTCTCTCTTTATCAACTTCTCATTTGATTCTTTTTTATTCTTTTTGTGTTTTCCCTCCCTTCCCATTCCCTCTCCTGCCCGTCTTCATCTTTTCTCCCTCTCCTCTTTCTCCATCCTTCTTGCTTTAAACCCCATTATGAACCCCATTATGAACCCCATTATGAACCCCATTATAAACCCCATTATAAACCCCATTATAAACCCCATATAAACCCCATTATAAACCCCATATAAACCCGATTTTAAACTCCATATAAACCCCATTATAAACCCCATTATAAACCCCATTATAAACCCCATTATAAACCCCATTATAAACCCCATTTTAAACCCCATTTTAAACCCCAGTATAAACCCCATTATAAACTCCATATAAACCCCAATATAAACCCCATTATAAACCCCATTGTAAACCCCATTGTAAACCCCATTGTAAACCCCATTGTAAACCCCATTGTAAACCCCATTATACTCTGGATAATCACCCTCTTCCCTCTTGTGCTCGGAGCATGTCGTTCCGTTTCGTTCCGTGTCGTTTTGGCTCAGTTCTAATGAAACGTGCTTGTGTTATTATGAATAAATGATGTTTGTGATAAAGCGGCTTGTAGAACACGGGTCAGGACTCAGTCAAACTCACACCTCGATATTACTCTTGATTTATTCATGACAGGATCAAACTGGCTCTCACCTTTTTACACACTTTGAAAGAACTGAAGCTTTCTTGGTTAAAGCTGCATTACCCCACAGTAAATGTGTTTTTTTTGGGCTGTAGTCTTTTTAGTTGATGGTGTATTAGTCAACCAAAATATTTTTTGTTGACTAATTATGTGATTAGGATTATGGGCGTGACTGGACAGTTTAATCTGCCTTTTCATTTATGAAGATGCTGTTTCTCTGTGTTCAGTTCAGTGACTCATCGATGCTCAGGGCATGTCTTTAGTTGAGTACAGCCCTAGTTTTTCCCCATAAAGCACATCGTAAATGCTGCACTTTGTGAGAAACACTGTGCCGTCTGCATCTGACAGTAAAACATTTTATTAATCTCAAACTCGTGAGAAACATCTGTATGACTCAGTATTTTTCAGTGATGAGATCGGCTGAAGGTGAATGAAATTTATTACCTTATTATCCGACCGGAACTAAACCTGAACTAAACCAGTGCTGAAGTCTAGAACAGAGGGACACAGACTAAGTGTGCAGGATTACTGAAACATGTGTGAATGAAACTAAACAAAACTCTAGGGAGGCTTCTGCAGAGGAGGCTACATTGTTCAGTTTGCATGGAGCCTTTAAGGTTGACTCGTGGTTTAGTTTGGTTAAACTGTCTTTTAATGGTAAAGTCAATTGATTTTAACTTGCCACAAGTTGCAGTAATTTAGATTCTTTGCCCTTCTACTGTTTCGAAAAAAAATACCATCTTCATCACCTCCTCCTCTTTTCCTTTCCTCCTCATCCTCTTTTACCCCTCCTCTGTTCTCTCTCGTCTTAAGGAGATGAGGGAGCCGATTCGCAGCTGGTGTTTTGGACAGATTCAGTGACACGCTAACACAATGCTAAGCTAACACATCAGGTTAACATGTCGTAGCACAGATGGTGGAGGTGTTGTACACGACAGCCCGTTAGCTTCATGCTACAGTGCGCCTCACGTCGGCTCAGACCAATCAGCAAATGACAGAAGCAGGTGGAACAGGTCTGATCCCATTCACATTTAATGAGATGCTTTAATAAATAACTTTATAGGCGTCAAGAGAAACACTACCACTGTGTATTACCACGCATGTACTCACAGCAACAAAACCCAGACTAGAGTTATCACGATACTCAAATTTAAAACTCCATTTCAATACTAAGTAATACATAGGAATAGGAAATCAATACTCAATACCAATCAATACCATGATTTTCAAAATAAATTAGGGACGAGATTAAAATTTAGACTAACGATTATTTTGACCAGAATAATCGGTAACAATATTATCACGATAATTATACGGTCGATACAAACACGTATCATTGTTCACACAAATCCAAACTAACACAAACTACATTCAATAGTTTATTTCACATCGTATGTTTATTTCACATCGTACTCATGACGGATATTTTCAGCTCAAGTTTGTCAAACAATGCAGGATGGCTGTCTTGTGAATGTGCGTGTAAGTTGCTCGTGTTTGTAGGAGAGGATATAAATGTGTGGCGTCATCAGGATACACTTCCACTGCCCAGGAGCCATGACAGTGACTGAGAGTCGTGAAGAACCATCCCCAATTCAGAACAGGCACAGAAGCAACAAGTTTCATTGCTATGATAGAGGGCCCCCTTGTGGACAAACACCAGGACTAACATCTAAACATTGCATTCAAACCGTAACCATGAGGCAGACTAGTGCCGTAAAGGCGATTATAATCATGTGCGATTATTTTAAAAATGTCACAAACGATTAATTGCGGACCTTTTTAATCGTTATTAGCGACATTATCATATATCGTCCCATACCTACATTAAACTGGAATACTTTTATATTCCCATGTGGCCTTTTATCTGTGTAATCCCTCAGTGGTCCAGGTAGGTTCTATAATGTGTACCGGTCTATTTGGTCTTATACTTTGACACAGCTCAAGATCATTCACCTCCTTGTATTTTCTCCTTGTCATGTATTTGTTGCTTAACCTGGCGAACCCCTCTCTCTCCTCTCATAGTCCTCTCTTTCTCTCCGTCTCTCCTCCCTCCCTTATTCCTCTCTCTTCCTCATCTCTCTCCTCCCACTCTCTCTCCTTCATGTATTGTGAGACTGAGACCTGTGGCTCTTGAATTTGAATGTGGAACTTCAAAGTGCAGCGTCCTCAGTGTTTTTGTCATCACAGATAAACAGTAAAAATACAGACTGCGCCAGGCTGGACTTGCTCTTGGAGATCAACCGTCCATCAAAAATGTTATGGTCCTGATTCAGCGTTAGGTCAGAATGTCAGGGTTTTGTTGATCACTTAACACAGTAGAATAAAATCTGTTTATATACATATCTTGAGCAGTATTTTTCACAAGTATAAGATACACAGACTAGTATAAGACACCCACGGACCACTGTGAACCTACTGGACACTGAGGATCACACAGATATAAGACACATGGGAATAGAAAAAAAGTACTACCATTTAATGGATGGTAGTACTTAACACAGCTGCAGTACATCCAGAACGCTGCCGCTCGGGTCCTGACTAGAACCAGGAAGTATGAGCACATAAGTCCTGTGCTCAGGTCTCTGCACTGGCTTCCTGTAGCTCAAAGAATAGACTTTAAAGCAGCTCTGCTTGTGTATAAGTCTCTCCATGGCCTAGGTCCAAAGTATATCTCCGACATGTTAGTGCCATATGAACCATCTCGCAATTTGAGGACTTCAGGGATCGGCCTCCTGCTGGTGCCCAGAGTCAGGACTAAACATGGGGAATCAGCGTTTAAGTTTTATGCAGCTAAAACTTGGAACAGTCTTCCTGAAGATGTGAGACAGGCCTCTACTTTGACAATGTTTAAATCCAGACTCAAAACAGTTCTGTTTAGCTGTGCATACGACTGACAGGTTTTTATTCTGCACTCTTCTCTTTTAATGTTAATTTTATGATGATTATTTGTGATTATTTATGTTTTGATTTGTGTGATTTTAATATCGTTCTTATTCTGTAAAGCACTTTGAATTACCTTGTGTACGAATTGTGCTATACAAATAAACTTGCCTTGCCTTGCCTTGCCTAATGTGGAAAATCACAGTCTATTGTCTAAAGACGTGCCTTAGTATCGAAATTAAGTTTGAAATTTTAGTATCGTGACAACACTATACTAAAATTTAGTGCCGAATGTCTCACAAAGTTTATAACCAGAGCTGGGTGATATGGCAATAAAATCATTCAATACTTCTATTAAACGATCATATACACTCATGTTGTCTTATTAAAAACTAATAGAAACAGTGTTTTTATTTACATTTAATGAACATAAACAACGCAGGCTTTTAGTCAGTGCTAATTTCTTCATCTTGATTAAAGTTTGATGCCTTACCCAGCCCTACCTCCACACCCGTGAGATCAGCTTCCAGGCTCTTGACTCTCGAGCCTAATTTACCTGTTTAACAATTTAATCTGCTCTTTGTGATTCTGACCCTCTCTTGTGACTCTTCAGATGGTGTTTCTGACTAAGGCTGCAGCCATTAATCCACTTAAAATTTCAAACTCAATTTCGATAGTAAACATTAGACTCTTGGGTTTTGGGTTGATGAAAGTTTATCCTTTAAAAAATGTATCAGTTTCAGATCCAGAGTATTATTTTATTACAGAAACAAACATTGTATCCCATTGAAATGCAGACGAAAAATCTGTCAACCTTTCTCTCAGTGCTGGATTATGGAGATGTGGTGTCCGTACATTTTGCTTTGAAACCGTTGGATCCGCTCTTTCACTTGGCCCTTCGTTTCATTACAGGTGATGGATTTGAAACCCATCACTGTTTTCTCCATGGGAAAATGGGTTAGAAGACGACAGCGCTGTATGAAATGTATCTATAAGGGACTTCTTCATAGACTGTCAGATTATCTCTCCTGCTTGTTAATCATTGATACGGAAACACTTAATACCAGATCACATGACTGCATAAGGCGAAGGATGAGCCGCATCAAGACTGGGGAAAAAACGTCTTTTGGTTGTTTTGCGTCACATAAATGTAAAATTTCAAGATCAAGCAAAACTGGATACTTTGGTTCCACAATCACTATTTAATCTGTTAACAAACTTTTATACACACACCTGCACCTGGGTTTAATGTTTTATATGGACTTATCTACCGTGCTTATTTGTTTTTGTTTGTTTTTTGTGCGTATTGTATTTTAAACAGGGCACCCATGACAAAGAGAGTCTCATTGGGTTGCCCTGAATAAATAAAGATGAAGAAGAAGGAATACTCCATACTCAATACCAATTCTGAATAGAACATGATTTTCAACATTAAATAGTAGTACTTTTTCTATTCCTGTGTTATATCTGTGTAATACCCTCAGTGTCCAGTAGGTTCATAGTGGTCCATGTGTGTAAACTAGTCTGTGTCTTATACTTGTTCTGACACAGCTCAAGATCATTCTAAAAATATTCAGGAAAGGTTCATTTCTGTCCTGTGAATGTGACTTTTTCAAAATCGATACCTGCTCAAATGAGAATCTACATGTCTCCTCAGATGGTGGTGTTGATGGACCCTCTGGAGGACCCTGATGATGTTCTTCGTGCCAATCGCTCCAGAGAGAAAACATATATGTTCGACGTGGCCTTTGACTACTCCGCAAGCCAGGTCTGAACATCATACTAATGTACATTTACAATTAGAACGATACACAAGAGCCAGCCAGGCCTGAACTCTGAAATGCTGCTGTAATGCTCAGATACTACTGCAATACTACAGTAATACTACAATAATACTACTGTAATACTGCTGTAATACTTAATTATAACGATACATCAGATCCAGCCAGGTCTGAACATAATGCAAATGTACGTTTACTGTTAGTACGGGGTCTGAATCTTTTAATGTACATTTTAGGGATGGAACAAGATTTAATGAGACAAAACTCCCACAAGACTTTGTGCACACATGAGAAAAATGATCCTGTGAGATACAATGATGTCAAAATATTAAATAAAGACCAAAATTGTGAACTAAACCACAAAATGTTGTAATGTCAAAAACCTCGTCTGGGCTCGTTCTCGTGGACCCAAACTCGTCTTTTGTCTCATCTTGTGGAAATTGTGTCTCATCCCACTCCTAGTACGTTTAAAATAGACTCTTTTTAAAATACATCAGAACCAATACTACTACTTAACATGTGTGAATGAAACAAAACACAATCCAGGTCTGCTGAGGAAATAGCATAACAGATCAGAAAATAGCGTAATATGGGCCCTATAAATACAAAAATGTAATGTGTTCCAGGAGGAGGTGTACAGAGCCACCACCAAAGGCCTGATCGAGGGTCTCATCTCTGGGTACAATGCCACCGTGTTCGCCTACGGACCCACAGGTACTTTTTACAGTCATCTTCCAGCTACGTCCTGACCAGGATCCTAATCAGACCTGGTCCACTGCTCCTGACACATTTAACCCAGAGACACTGAAAAATGGGTCCAATGTAGGTTTAATCCAGAGAAACTGAAAAATGGGTAAAATGTAGGTTTACCCAGAGACAGTAAACGTTGGGTCAAATGCAGTTTTAACCCAGAGACACTGAAAAATGGAACAAATCTAGAGGAGACAAACTCCGTTTGTTAAGTTTGCTAAGTTTGTTAAGAAATAAATAAACACTTTGTTGTATTAGACTTTTTTGTACTTCACGTGTCTCTGTTTTTCTCGTGACGACTTGATGGTCTGAAATTATGAAACATTTTAAAATCTGCTGCTACTGGTTTAATACTCTCCCCCTTTATTTCACATTTATTTTGAATAATATTTCTTGTGATAAGTTCATACTTTTGATTCAGATTTGTACGTATTTGTGTTTACTGTCTGCAGGTTGTGGTAAGACGTACACGATGCTGGGCACTGATAAGGAGCCTGGAATCTACGTCCGAACATTAAATGATTTGTTTCGTGCCATCGAAGAGACGAGCGACGACATGCTCTACTCTGTGTCCATGTCCTATCTCGAAGTAATAATCTCAAATACTACTAATACTACAACAAAAGAAAATTTAAATTCTGTATGTTTTAGAGTGAAGACATTTCACTGCTGTCTGAAGTGCCTGTGTAGTGAAGAGTGCAGTAAGCATTATATTAGAGAAACTAAACAGCCACTCCGTAAACGAGAGTTCATCTCCATCTCAAAGCCACTACCCACTCCTTTGAAGACAGTGAGGTACAGATCTTAGCCAAAAAAATTGTTCTAGAGGGATATAAAGAGAATATTTTTTATTAGGAAAGACATCGATCTTTGAACAGAAATGGGGGATTTCGACATATTTTTTTCCTATTCCTATTATGCTAGCACTCGTTAGGGCCCTGAACAAATAAGCAAAATATGACAACAAACAGACTGTATACAAATAGGAGTGTTAGCTTCAGCTCCTCCCTTCAGACACATATAAGGCAGTGTCCAGCAGTAATCTGACCAAAACTGAAGAAGCGGCTTGGACGAGCAGGACGACTGAGGGTTTACATAGACATTCTGTAACACTACTGTAAAACTAAACACATGCTCTACTCTGTGTCCATGTCCTATTGTAAACTAATATTCATGCTAAACATTAAAAACATGCACAGTGGATATAGGCCTGGTTTAAATCTGGTTTAGTCCTGGTTCAGTCCAGGTTTAGTCTGGGTTTAGTCCTGGTTTAGTGTCTGTACTTTGGCTTTTGGTTTATTTGCAGTCTCCAGGGAGAGCCCATTGTCCCTGCTTTTTAAAACCTTTATTACCCTCTGCACATTCAGTGCTCTCTCTCTTCTCTTTCCTTCCTTTCTCCCTCTTCTCTCGCTCTCTCCCTCCTCTCTTCTCTCTCTCTTTTCTTCTCTCTCCCTCTCACCCCCTCCCCTTAGTCTGCCCTCTCTTTTCTTTCACTCTCTTTCTGTTCCGCTATCTTGTCTGAACACACAGCAATAACAAACAATGCTTCTATAGGTAACAGCTCAAAATAGACCCACAACACTGGTCAGACTAAAATGGTCAAAATACAGATAACAGAATAGTGTTTTCAATCGTTGCTTTGTCCCATTTTAAAGTATTTATCGATTATTCTTCCTGCTCAGATCTATAACGAGATGATCCGGGACCTGTTGAATCCTGCCTCTGGTTTCTTGGACCTGAGAGAAGATTCTAAAGGAGTGATCCAAGTGGCAGGAATCACCGAGGTGTCCACCATCAACGCTCAAGAGGTCAGAGCTGAGACACACCTGTGTTTTTGATCAAACTCAGATCATGGAGCTGTTGGTAAAGGGAAACAGACAGATGCTAATGCTAACAGTTATACTTTATGTTGTTGTGTGTATTTATGTGTTTAGACAGATGCTAATGCTAACAGTTATACTTTATGTTATTGTTGTGTGTATATGTGTGTTTAGACAGATGCTAATGCTAACTGTTATACTTTTTTATTGTTGTGAGTATTTATGTGTTTAGACAGATGCTAATGCTAACAGTTATACTTTATGTTATTGTGTGTATTTAGACAGATGCTAATGCTAACAGTTATACTTTATGTTATTGTGTGTATTTAGACAGATGCTAATGCTAACAGTTACACTTTGTTACTGTTGTGTGTATTTAGACAGATACTAATGCTAACAGTTATACTTTATGTTATTGTGTGTATTTAGACAGATGCTAATGCTAACAGTTATACTTTATGTTACTGTTGTGTGTATTTAGACAGATGCTAATGCTAACAGTTATACTTTGTTATTGTGTGTATTTAGACAGATGCTAATGCTAACAGTTATACTTTATGTTACTGTTGTGTGTATTTAGACAGATACTAATGCTAACAGTTATACTTTATGTTATTGTGTGTATTTAGACAGATGCTAATGCTAACAGTTATACTTTATGTTATTGTGTGTATTTAGACAGATGCTAATGCTAACAGTTATACTTTATGTTACTGTTGTGTGTATTTAGACAGATGCTAATGCTAACAGTTATACTTTGTTATTGTGTGTATTTAGACAGATGCTAATGCTAACAGTTATACTTTATGTTACTGTTGTGTGTATTTAGACAGATACTAATGCTAACAGTTATACTTTATGTTATTGTGTGTATTTAGACAGATGCTAATGCTAACAGTTATACTTTATGTTATTGTGTGTATTTAGACAGATGCTAATGCTAACAGTTATACTTTATGTTATTGTTGGGTGTATTTATGTGTTTAGACATATGCTAATGCTAACTGTGGTGCAATTCCTTTGCGCAGATCATGGAGCTGTTGGTAAAGGGGAACAGACAGCGCACTCAGGAGCCCACGGCAGCTAACCAGACGTCGTCTCGCTCTCACGCTCTGCTCCAGGTGAGCGTGAAACAGCAGAGCCGCAGCCCACACCTGCAACAGGAAGTGCGCTTCGCCAGGCTGTTTATGATTGACCTCGCAGGCTCAGAACGTGCTGCACAGGTACCAAAGAATATACTATCTCTGTATATCTTCCTCTATACTTCCCTTTCTCTTTTTATCTCTCTATCTCCTCTTTTTCTCTATATATCGTGTTCTTTCCTTTGGTCCCTCTCTTTTTCTCTTACCTCTCTCTCTACCTCTCTTTTCCGTCTCTATATTCTCGATTCATCCCTCCTTCAATTCCCTTTTCTCTCCCTCCCTCACTCCCCAATTCTCTGTCTCACTCCTATTACCCTTTCTTTCTCCCTCCCTCTCTTCCTCTTTCCATATTTCTGTTTATCTCCCTCACTTCTTTCTCTGTCTCATCTTCCTACCCCCTTTCTCTCTCCTCTCCCTCCATCACAATTCCCCTTCCTTCATTCACCTTTCTTTCTCATCTCTCCTCTTCCGCTGTCTCTCTCCTTACACCCCCCCACTCTTTTTTCATTTCCCTCTTTGTTTTTCCTCCAGTCTTCCTCTTTCTCTCTCTCCTTCCACCCCTCCTCTTTCTTCTGTTTAAATTCAGTTCTTTCATTGATCCAGTTCTGTCATAACCTCTGATCGATCTCACCTGTTGCTCTGTGCGGTCTCAAATAAAACTTTAAAGATTTAAAAACCGTAACCTAATCAACGCCTCAAAAATAAAAGAAAATAAAAGGTTTTATAGAGCAAATAATGCAGAGAAGGATTTTAAAAAGACAGTTTTATATTCCCTGTGCCCTGTGCCTGGGGATATAAAACCTGAGCTGATGGGGCCACCTCCTGGACACTGCTGGTAGTACACTTAGTACAGTGCAGTTTTGTGATTTGGGTTTAATTTCACAAAGACCACTTCATTTGAACATAGTACAAGTCAGAAACATTTTTGAATGTTTGAGAAAAGGGTAGTTCTGGGTTAGACCTGGTTTAGTCCTGATTTTGTCCTGTTTTAGTCCTTGATAATCCCATATTTTGGTCTAGTTTGGTCCTGGGTTTGTTGCTTTTTGCATAAATATTTGGGGGAGAAATTGAAATGTTCTGTTAAATGTTTAATACTGTGAGACATGGACAATATACTGCATTGAGAGATTTATTGAATTATTTATTAATGTTTTAAAAGTCAGATTTAGTCCAGGAGCATTAACATTTGAGAATCTGAACTTTGAACTAATCCAAGAATCCTATCCATTCCAGAACATGTTTGTAGAGGTCTAAACTCCAAGGTTAGCAGCTTTTACACAGAATAAGACCCCATGGAGACACAGGGAGGGCATCTGACTCACAGGGACAGAATATTGACATTAAGTTTGATGTCTGTCTGTTTCAGACTCAGAACAGGGGGCAGCGTCTAAAGGAGGGCGCTCACATAAACCGCTCTCTGCTTGCTCTGGGAAACTGCATCAACGCTCTGAGCGACAAGAACGGACACAAGTACGTCAACTACAGAGACAGCAAGCTAACAAGGCTACTCAAGGTATGTACTACTACTACACATGTGTACAAGTACGTCAACTACAGACAGCAAACTAACAAGGCTACTCAAGGTATGTACTACTACTACACATGTATACAACTACGTCAACTACAGAGACAGCAAGCTAACAAGGCTACTCAAGGTATGTACTACTACTACACATGTATACAAGTACGTCAACTACAGAGACGGCAAGCTAACAAGGCTACTCAAGGTATGTACTACTACTACACATGTATACAAGTACGTCAACTACAGAGACAGCAAGCTAACAAGGCTACTCAAGGTATGTACTACTACTACTACACATGTATACAAGTACGTCAACTACAGACAGCAAAATAACAAGGCCACTTAAAGTATGTACTACTACTACACATGTATACAAGTACGTCAACTACAGAGACAGCAAGCTAACAAGGCTACTCAAGGTATGTACTATTACTACACATGTATACAAGTACGTCAACTACAGAGACAGCAAGCTAACAAGGCTACTCAAGGTATGTACTACTACTACACATGTATACAAGTATGTCAACTACTGGTACGGCTAGGTAACAAGGCTAAAAGGTACCCCTACTACTACTACTACTACTACTACAATAACTACTATTACAAGTATGTCAACTACAGAGACAGTAAGCTAATGAGGCTACTAAAAGTATGTGCTACTGCTACTGTTACTACTACACATGTGTACAGTACATCAACTACAGGGACAGCATAAGACTGCTCAAGGTTATATAGTACTACTACTGCTACTACCCTATTTAACTTGTCCCTGTCTCCCCCAAACTTTTTGTCACATCACATGTACTACTTTTCAATAAACATCCCAAAACGTAACATAGCGACTTAACGGCTCTTTCTGGGATTGTGAAATAAAATATGTTTCACGAGTCCCATTTTGACTAAATTCTGCTTTTACATTATACACGCTATGGAGGAAAAAAATTAAAAAGGGCTAGTACTGCATTTATTACTTAATATTAATGAATTTGTCCCAGAACTAAAAGGGAAAGATGCACAAATTCAAATGTTCAGACTAATGCAATGACAATGGTCAAAATGTATAAGACCAGAGACGAAAGTAAAAATGTGACGGGATATTTGAATTATTTTTATTTTCTGAGCAGGACTCTTTAGGAGGAAACAGCAGAACAGTGATGATCGCTCACATCTCTCCAGCCTCCACTGCTTTTGAAGAGTCCAGGAACACACTGACCTACGCTGACCGGGCTAAAAGTATACGGACACGGGTGAGTTTACAAGAGTATATGGACATGGGTGAGTCTACAGCGAGAGGGGGAGAAAGAGACACAGAGGAAGGAGATGGAGAAGATTATACAGACATGGGTGAATTTAATACGAGAGAGGGGGAAGAGAGGAAAGCGGAGTCTGTGCTAAAAGTTTACAGGAGTCTGTGTTTAAGTGTAACTGTCAAGTGTAACTGCCAACTGTGAAACATTACAGGACTCCAACCTCCTCAGAGCCCTGTCCAGTTCTGCATGTAAACACTATCTCTGTATCCGTGCCTCAGGTGAAGAAGAACCTCCTGAACGTCACGTACCACATCGCTCAGTACACGAGTATCATCACAGAGCTGAGAGGAGAGATCCAGAGGCTACAGAGGAAGATCAGTGAGCAGGACCGCAGACAGAGCTCAGAGCGGGCCGATATCAGACACATACAAGGTAATAAAACATATACAGATAAAACACACATATAGGAGATATATATATGAGACATGTAGTAAGCTAAAGGAGAGCTCCTGAGACGCCAGAGGACATGTAGAAGGTGAGAGTCTACAGAATGTGTTGGGGCAGTTTGAGGAAAGGAACAGCTCTCAGAACAAAAGTGTCCCTCCTCGGTGCCCTCTTGTCCCATCAGTCCAAAGCAGAGGTGGAGCGTGTGTGTGTCTCTCTCTGTCTTTCTCTTTCTTGTACAACATATCTCTCTCTCCTTTTACAGCTGAGGTGCAGGCGCTCTCCTCTCACCAGTCCAGGGCGGAGGTGGAGCGTTTTCGGGAGCAGATCCTTCAGACATTCAGGGAGCAGATGGAGATCCGGAGGAGCCTGATGGAGCTGGAGAACTCCAACATGGATCTGCAGGTGGAGACGTCCAGACACCTGCTCACCATCGCAGAGTACGACACAGACCACACCTACGCAAAACCACTTTAAACTATATTGATACTTTGCGGTGGCATCAAACTGGCCTGGAACGTGTGTATGGTGAAATGTTCAGCAGTTACCATGGTGACATAATGCACACATTAGCAAACACTGTCAAAAAAAAGTTTAAAGTTCATTTGAAAACTCAAGAAAAAGTGCAAAATTGATTTAAACAAATTTTCAGGATCGTGGTCAAGGCAAGGCAAGTTTATTTGTATAGCACAATTCGTACATAAAGTAATTCAAAGTGCTTTACAGAATAAGAAAGACATTAAAATCACACAAATCAAATGTAAATAATCACAAATAATCATTATAAAATTAACATTAAAACAGAAGCGTTTATGGACCTGTTCTGTTTGTTGAGTTTCAACAAAAAGGTGATTGTGACTAACTGAAAAAACTGTTGGGTAATGCTAGCTAGCTTTTGACAGTAATTTTATGTATGTGGGAGACACAAATCATTTCACCTGTTGTAGTTCCATCTAAGTCAGATCTTTCCCTTTGCAGCTGATGTCATCCAAATTCCCTGGGGGTGTGATGCTAACGAGAGACACTGGTCTGTCTGAAGATCTGTTACTCAAGTTAGACTTTAATCTGAGTTTTGTTTTAACACAATCTGATCAAAGAGCTGATTTAGCTGAAACTACAAAATGTGAGCTGATTTGTGCTGTTAAAAGTCCCTCAAATAACATTACACAAGCTAGTTAGCATTAGCATTAGTTAGTATTAGCCAACACTTACAGTCACAAATAGACGAATGAGGGCTTACACTCGTTTTCAACAACTAGGGGGAAAAATATTATACTTTTTTATGTCGCTGTGTGTAATAAATGTGTTTTGTTTCGTAGCTGGGAGCAGGAGCGTAGCCGTCGCCGGAGGAAGTGGAAGTCTGAGCTGCAGAGAGAGAGTGAGACTAAAGAGGAGAGTGAGACCAGAGAGGAAAGTGAGGGCAAAGAGGAGAGCGAGAAGGACTCGGACAGCTCAGAGTCTGCTCCTGAAACATCTGAGACCCACGAGGTGTCCTCAGCCAGAGAGAACCTACTACTGCTGATGTCAGAACAGAAGAGGATCCACAAACAGAAGGTTCGTCCTGAGGGTAGTGCATAGACTGTAGGTATAAATGGACATAGCTAATCCGCTAGCAGCCATGTTACAAATAGAAAGTGAGCGTGGACGCAAAGTGGTTTCTTCACGCTCTTGTTGCCCCTAAATCATGAACAGTATGAACATTAATAACAGACAAATCCAGTGCCTGCTTTCCCCAAGGTCTTTCCTGTTAGTGCTACAGGTCTGATTGACAGCATTGCTCCTCATTGGCTCTTTGGTTTCGTCCTCAGATTTCCCTGGTCCCTGGTTGCAGATTAGCTGTTATAACTGCTAGCCTCGATATTCCCCCGATATTGAAAATTTAGCCTATATTTGCCACAGAAATATATTATTTCACAGATAAACACATTTAGTTTTGTTTTGATTTTTAAGTTTTAATATCAGTATCGGCAAAAATTGATTGGCTAAAAAGACAAATGTTGGATATTGCTGTCAGCTCAGAAAATCCATATCAGACCCTCCCTGCACTGAAGCATGGGTCAGACTGATGGGGATATAGTGTTTTTTCCTTACCCTTCTCTGCCCCTCTCCCCTCTCTCTCCTGTCTGGCCCTCTCTCCCCTTCCCTCGGGTCCCTCTCTCTGCTTCCTCTCTCATCCCTCTCTGGCTCTCTTTCACTCTCTCTCTTCCTTCTCTCTCCCCCTCTCTCTCACCTCTCTCATTCCCTCTCTCCTCTCTCTCATCTCTCTGTCACCTCTATTACTAACTTTCTCTCTCCCCCTCTCTGTCTTACCTCCCTTCTCTCTTCTCTCTCCCCATCTCTGTCTCACCTCTCTCTTCTCTCCCCTCTCTCTCACCCTCTCTCTTCTCTCTCCCCCTCTCTGTCTCACCTCTCTCCCCTCCCTCTCTCCCCTCTCTCTCACCCTCTTTCTCCCTTCCCTCTCTCACCCTCTCTCTTCTCTCTCTCTCTCCTCTCTCCCCCTCTCTGTCTCACCTCTCTCCCCTCCCTCTCTCACCTCTCTTACCTCTCTCTCCCCCTCTCACCCTCTCTCTTTCTCCCAGACTGTTTTAGAGCGTCGTCTGGCCCATCTCCGTGAGCAGGCCCAGCGCACGGAGGAGCTTCTGCCCCAGAGGGTGAGCTGCGAGGGGCAGAGGCAGGTGCTGGGGCTTCTGTGTAAGGTCCATGAGCTGGAGCTGGAAAAGGCCGAGATGCAGTCGTCCACTTTACTCAAAGACAATCTGCTGCGGAGGAAGGAGCGTGTGGTGCAGAGGTTTGAGAGACACCGACAGCTCTGCGACAAGATCATACAGAGACAGAGGCAGTTTATACACGGTGAGGAGTTTAAAGAGGACACAGTTTAAACTTAAAGAGCTGGTTTTTACTATTTTCAAAAACAATTCTCCTTGAATATACAAAAACAAAATGCAAAACAATAATCTACAACTTCACAAACCTGATGCAATATGTAGTAGTTTCATTAGCGGGATACAGGCTGATCGTGTTGTGATAGCTTTCTGAAGAGGGAGTGACGTAGCACAGGGAGCAAAGGGAGGGGAAACTCAAAGCGCCAAAAACGAAAGTGCAATATTTCAAAACAATAAAAGGTAACATGGTGATCTAAATATGTTATGTGTGAGCAGTTCATACCCAATAGATGTAAAATACCTCCTCTTTAATGGTTTGCATTAGTCCAGATTTATTTTACTTTTACTTCATGCATTCTGAGCATCCTAATTATTCACCACAATGAGTTCATAAGCGCTATTCACAATTTTCAGAAACCAGAGCAGCGTTTTGTCATCACAGTAAAGGTAGCGGTGCGTCAACCTTACTAACAATGAAAAAAAAGCGTAATAATGAGATGCAGACAGCACACAGCAGTCTCAGGGACGGCCTCTTTAAGACCACCAATGTCTGTCCTGGTTTATTGTTAATATCTTACTTATTACTGGGCCTATCCACATGAAACAAAAACTGGCACAAAGTTCAACATCTTCTCTGTCAGTATGAATTATTTTTGCCTCCTGCTTCACTGTTCACATGGATGTATTTAATAGTAGATGAACAGTAGAATAGCAGGAGTTTTGATACAGTTATGTTATGTTTGATTATGATTTTACAGAGCACAGTCTGCTGGTGCCCCCTCAGCTACAGGAGCTTTATGACGTTTACCTGAAGGAGGCAGATGAGAGGAGACTGGAGAGGGCTCTGGCTCTGGACACAGCTACAGCCCGATACGCCATCAAGGTCTGAAAGTACTCATGTTGACTGGGTTTAGAGCAGGTCTAGGTCTGGTCCTGGTCTAGTTATACTTGTGGTTTTGGCCACATTTATTCCTGGTCCAGTATGGTTTTAGTGTTGGTCCTAGTTTAGTCCTAGTTTAGCCCTGATTTGGCCACGGTTCAGTCCTGGTTCAGTCCATATGTAGAGCTGTTTTGTTCTGATTCACTCTTGGTTTAGTCCTGGTTCAGTCCTGGTTCAGTCCTGGTTCAGACTTGGTTCAATCCCGTTTTAGTTCTGGTTCAGACCCTGTTTTAGTCCTCGTTCAGTCCTAGTTTAGTTCTGGTTTAGTTCTGGTTTTGTTCATGTTCAGACCTATTTTAGTCCTGTTTTAGTTTTTGTTCAGACCTGTTTTAGTCTTCGTTTAGTTGTTGTTCAGACCTATTTTAGTCCCGGTTTAGTTCTTGTTCAGACCTATTTTAGTCTTAGTTTATTTCATGTTCAGACCTATTTTAGTCCTGTTTTAGTTCTTGTTCAGACCTGTTTTACTCTTCGTTTAGTTGTTGTTCAGACCTATTTTAGTCTTGGTTTAGTTCATGTTCAGACCTATTTTAGTCCTGTTTTAGTTCTTATTCAGACCTGTTTTAGTCTTTGTTTAGTTGTTGTTCAGACCTATTTTAGTCTTGGTTTAGTTGTGGTTCAGACCTATTTTAGTCTTGGTTTAGGTCATGTTCAGACTTATTTTAGTCCTGTTTTAGTTCTTGTTCAGACCTGTTTTAGTCTTGGTTTAGTCCATGTTCAGACCTATTTTAGTCCTGTTTTAGTTCTTGTTCAGACCTGTTTTAGTCCCGGTTTAGACTCCCTCTCTCTTCTACAGGAGGGCTCTCTTCCAAAGATCTCTCTCCCGGTGCACAGTCGGGATCAGACCCTGGACTTGGACTCGGATCAGGAGAGTCTGAGGAACGTGAGGCTGGAGCGTAAAACCAGGAGACACACGCTGCCCCCGATCCTGCCCGAGTCCGAGCTGTGAGGACATGCTTTACTTTTAGATATTTAACAGTAAGAAGAATGTATTTTAATAATTATGTTTTATGTGTTTTATTCAGGGACAGTAACAGAGTGTTCAAAAACAGCCCTCACGCCCAAAGGATTAAGAACTCCTCCGTCGTGACTCCTCCTCCCATCCACATTAACGGCAAGAACAGAGAGGTGAGGCCTGGTTTAGTCCTGGTTTAGTCCTGGTTTAGTCCTGGTTTAGTCCTGGTTTAGTCCTGGTTTAGATGTGGTTTAGTTTAGCTTTACTTTGCTGTGAGATAATTAATTCCTTTCTAATGTTTCTCTCTGTTTCAGCTGCAGCCGTTGGTGCCAGATTCCTTGCTGAACTACAGTCTCCTCTCTCACAGCGTCAGTTCTCACCTGGACTCCTCCCCCGAGAGCAGCGAGGCTGGGGCGGAGCTAACAAACTCAGGTGAGGAGAGGGCGGAGCTAACAAACTCAGGTGACTTGGTGGTGCAGTGGTTAGCGCTTTTGCCTCACAGCAACGAGGTTCTGGGTTTGACTGCTGTGTCGCTCAGAGTTTGCACGATCTGCCTGTGTCTGTTTTTTCACTCGCTCCCTAAACCTGGTCTGGCCCATAGCGGCGATGGCTCAGGATTAACCTCCTTTTGTATTACCAAACTTTTATGTATTCAGGTTCATTCTTTTTACTTGTCTGATCTTATTTTTCCCCATGGATAATCTCTCTCTCTCTCCCTGCCAGAGCGAGAGGAGATCATGAAGGGAGTTCAGAACATCGTGGTTAAAGCCGCACGGCGCCGCTCTCGGGCTCTAGAGGGCGACGTTCTGCGGTTCCCTCCCCCCTCCTCCCCCCTGGACCCACACAAACAGAGGAGCAGCCTGTCTCTGAGCGCTGTGCCCCCTGCTGGAGCCCCTCTGAGGCGCAGACAGCCCAGCCCCGAGCTCACCCACGCCACTTCCGACGATAATCTCTCCAGCAGCACCGGAGAAGGACCCCAGAATGGACCCAAGACCAGGACCAGACTAGGACCCAGCAAGAACCAGACCCCCCGAGACGCCAAGGACAGCGAGGGGGAGGGGCGCAGGAGGAAGAGAAGGAGCCGGTCCTTCGAGGTCACCGGACAGGCTGTGAGTAATGGCCCTATCCCACAATCAATATGGCTAATAGTGCTATATCCAGCTAAAGAAATTCTTGGTCAACTAAAGACATGGATTAGTCGACTTAAAGGGGGTCGTGGCAAAAGCCCTCAAAACTATTCCATAGCTCTATGTATCTGACCCAAACTGCACTGACAAGACTACACCTGCAGGGGGAGTTCATGCAAAAACGATGACTTAAGCAGGAACATTCACATCTGAGAGAAGACGGAAATCTGAACTTTAAGCTAATCCAAGAATCTCACGCATTTCAGAAGAAGTTTGTAGAGGTCTAAACTACAGGGTTAGCAGCTTTTACACAGAATAAGAGCCTGTGGAGACTTTAGTTCTTAAATGCCTTGTACCTGATTTTTTTTTTCTTCCATATATTTGACCGAAATGTGTTTTGAAATGTGATATTTTGTATAAGCAGCTCTTGAGGTCAAAATAAGTCCGCTGTGTTCTCTCTGTGTTAGCTTTACTATGACTGAGAGTTGTGAAAAATGCTTAAAAACTCATTGTGGTAAATAATTAGGATGTTCAGAATGCATAAGGTCAGTGAGGAATAACTTTGAACCACTGGAAACTGTTTAAAATAAACTTTTTCTGATTTTCATGTTTTTAAGAAGCAGAAATCTGGTACAGCACTTTTTAAACACTTTTAGATTCCTTTGTGTGATTAATCTTAATCTTGTCAGGATGTTTAACCATTTAATTTCCTGTTTGCCCTCAGCTCCCTCAGACTAAGTCCACAGCGGCACAGAGGTTTCGGCCTCTGGACAGCACCTCAGACCCACACCTCCACATGGGCCCTGTGCCTCCTGTGCTCCGAGCCCAGAGAGGAGCAGCCGCCGCGGGGAGAGGCAGAGGAGGACTGCCCACCACCCTCCAGACAGGTCTCTACTCATAAATGTACAGCTCAGATTTAAGGACCGAGGGATTTTCAAGTTGAACATTTTGGTGTTTTTTAAAGGTGCACTCTAATTTTTCTGGATGTCCAAGAACATTTATGAAGATGTTGCTTTGGAATATCCCACAGTACAGCGTTAAACGGATTTATCTCCTTTTAGACTAGCAGATGATCAAGTTACAGATCAGATCTGTGGAGAGGCGAGTCTGCTTACAGTAAGAATGCATGTTTAGGTGAATTTTGAACAAAGTCAGACGCCTTTCCCATCATAACCAAACATATTCTGTTATCTGAAGCAGAGTAGAAGAAGATTCCTTCTTCTATTGAATTTGAACTTATATCCATCATAGTTTTTCTTTTTGTAAGAGAGACGTTTTGTTAATGAACCTGGCAACCGTAACCCAAGTCTTGAGGAGATCAAGTTCTATTCAATTCCACTGTATTCTATGTTTTTATTTATTCCTGTTGCAATTTGACTTTATTTTCTTATTTGTCCTTCAGGAACAGACTCGGCTCCTCTGGCCACCCTGAAGAGAGTTCCACAGCTGAGACCTCAACCACTGCTTTATATCAGCTCCACCAACTCACAGAGACAAAGGAGGAACTGAACCAGGACTAAAACTGCACAAGGACTCAACCAGGACTGAACTGGGGTCTGGGGGATTAACCAGAATTGGACCAAATAAACGAACACCAGCACTAAACCTGGAAGAGAGGCTCTCACATCTTTAGCACAAAACACATTTAGTTGATTTTAGATATTTCTATTAATAGATCCCAGTTACAATAAGGCATCCTGGAGGCTCAGCACTTAAAGAATGTTGTCCTCTGCATTTGACCCATCCTTCAGTTTCTCTGGGTTAAACATGTCAGGGGCAGTGGACTAGATCTGGTTAGGATCCTGGTCAGGAGTAACGAGCTGGAGAGTTATTGGACGTAGGTTTATGGGGGAAAACAGTGGAAACAAATGCAGACACAAGGAGAACATCCAAACACCAGATTAAAACTACCAAAAAAAGACCAAACGTGTCCTTATTTTGCATAGGTCACATTGTGCATTGCCTTCAGGACCCATTTAGAAATTAGATTTTCAGTAAAATAGTTTCTGAAACATGACTTCTTCTTGTGCCCTTCTTGGTCAAGCCTTTTGACGTAAACTTTTTAAATCTTAAAAGAAAAGTTATTTAACTATTGCCTTTTCTTTCATGTTATCAAAAAGTACACATTGTTTTCATAATTAAGACTTTCTATGGTTTATTTTGTACATTTTTTATTCGTAAACAACAAAAAAAAGATTAAATTAAGAACTGATAAACAAAGTGTCCCTTCTTTCTTTTTTTTAATTTTGATTTAACAACATTTGATGTTAGAGAGTTTAAAAACACGGTGGAGCACTTCCTGTATTACCACACGACATCACAACATGGAACAGAGTGTTTTCGCTTTGAGAGAAAAACTCAGCCTAAATCTACATGTTTGTGTGTTAAACGTGTGAATGAAACAAAACAACACCACATTTTGATAAGGAAACAAAAGTATAACATAAATCAGAAAATTGTGTGATATGGGCACTATAGTCCACCAGAGTTAGACAAATTAGATGTAGAAAAAGACATTTAGACAGTTATAAACTTTTAATTCAAAATAATATATTACCAACTTTACTCATTTTTTATATTTTTTGGGGTAGTTACATTTTTATTTGCTCCCATTTTAGCCAATTAAATTTAAATAAATATTACACTGAACAAGTTAAGCTAAATTATTATTATTGTTGTTAAATATTCATAGTATTTTTATGCTTATATTATTAACCTTTTTTCTGAGAAGATATGATTGCATAATAGATTGAACAGATTCATTTTATATATATATATATATATATATATATATATATATATATATATATATATATATATAATTATTTAAAGAGAAAATAAATAAAAATAGCAAATGATATCATTTGCTATTTTTATTTATTTTCTCTTTAAATAATTCGTGTTAAAATTTAATTTTATTAAAATTACAGTCGGATAACCCTCCCTCTTCATTTGACTGAGAGATCTTTCCACCAATAGTCTTTCTGCTTTTTCTGATTGACACTTATTTGAACCAATCAGCTGCGTGATTAGCGCTGTGGGCGGGACTTGTGGCGGGCTGATTTGTAACCCGCTGAAGCCGGAGTGAAGGAGACGGAACATGGCGCTCGCTCTTCCCCGGACCGTTCTAGGATCAGCCCGTATTTAAAGCTCCAAACGCGGCCAGACGGTGAGTCCCACAGCCCGCACAAGCTCCACTCACATCTGCGCTCAAATAAAACCCGTATTTTGATTCAGTTTGTCGCGTTTTTGACTGGTTTTGACCGTTAATCCGCTGCTCCAGTTAAAGCTTTAGACTCGTCCGTCCGCCATTTTGAATTTAACAAATAAAATGTGCAGTTTTTAGGAGTGCTCCAACTATTTTTCCGTCAGTTTTTAGGCTTAAATTTTGCTGAATAAGTATTTAAAAGTTCCGAATACGCACAGAATAAGTTTAACTGATGCATATATTTTATTTTATTTTCTAATTTTCAAATTAAACAAATATCATGCATTTTTTTAACTAAACTCTAGTTCCTTTAGGCTTTAAAGGGCTTTTTCTCATCACAAACAGACATGGAGTTGTTGGGTTTTTTTTTTTTTTTCCATTCACACACGTTTAACACACAAACCCTGCAGATTTAGGCTGAGTTTTTCTCTCAAACTGAAAACACTATGTTCCACCTTGTGATGTCATCATGCGGCGATACAGGTAGTGCTCCACTGTGTTTTTAAACTCCATACGCCTTCACTAGAATCATTTGGATAATTTCAGCGCTGGGATTTCCAATCTCTCCTAAACAAAGGGTAAGGTACGGGAGCTGTTAATTTGAAAACTATCACTTCATGACATCACAAGGTGGGACAGAGCATTTTGAGGTTTGGAGCTGTAGACAGACTGATAATAAATGGTTACTCAAACAGGTGTGAATGAAATGGTATGTTTTTGTGGAGGTAACAACATTCCAAAACAACTTAAAGCCCGCAAGAGTCAACTTTGTATAATTTAGGCCCTTTAAGAGTTACATAAATTTAAGCCAAATCCTAATCATAATAAAAAAAGTATGCAAAAATCCCTTTTAAAAAAAGAGAATTTAATATGCAACTTTAACAAGCAGTTATTATACTTAAGTAAAAGTAAAGATACTGGAGCTAAAAATACTTCCGTAAAAGTATCACATGAAAAAATGTACTTAAGTAAAAGTATCAAAGCACTTGTTTTAAAATATGCTTAAATAATAAACAGTAAAAGTATTTCACACAGATTTTGACATCTAATACAGTGTCAAATGTGGTGATTTTGATAAAAGTTTGTGCTGGGTTTTGTTTGTCTGTTTGTCGTTTTTTTCCAGCTGTTTTTATTTGTTTTTTGGGGGGGGTTTTGCTCAAATTATGAACATGATAAAAATAAACCTTTCACTTTTCAGTCCTGTTCAGAAATGTAGTGGAGTAGAAAGTACAGATACCTCCTCTCAAATGTGGTGAAGTAAAAGTAAAAAGTATCCACTGTAATATGTACTTAGATACCTAAAATTTATACTTAAACACATTACTTTAATACTTTTACTTTGTTAAATTCCACCACTAAACTTGTCTGTTGACTCGTGCAGTGTCAGTATTTAGATTCCTGTTGTCTCGAATGGATTTGTTCATGGGGCTAATTGTATTTTTTTAAATTTACTAACAAACTAATAATGACAATCATTTTGTCTTTTTTCAGAAACAACTCCCTTCTATCTCCAGAAACGACACAATTACCTGCAGCAACTCAACAAAAAACGGGAATGAAAGAAAACAGTGCAAAAATGTTATAGCATCAGATCTAGCTGGTCATGATTAAACCAGGATTAAACCAGGATTAGACCAGGATTAAACCAGAACTTTTCACATTTTGTCAAGCAGAAAGTCTTTGTAAAATTTAGTTTAAAATCATGGACCCCACGCAGAGAGTTGTGGGTCTGAATCCTCAAACAAACATGGTTTTCACTGTGGTCAAACCAGTTATGGGCATTTTACAAGTGTCGCCCCACGAATCCACCGCCCTCCAGCCCAACACCCCGATGACGCTGCAGCAGAACCCAACTCTGGTCCCCAATATGGCCGCTGAAGTCCAGCCGCAGATCCACCTAAACCCAGACCCCTCAGAGACCCAAGATCCAAGTCCAGATCTGGGTCTAGATGCGGATCCTAACCAGGACTTTGGGGCAGGGGACTCGGGGCAGTGCAGCGTGGAGCATCTGCCTTTCGCCGAAGTGTCGTCACTGCTGGATCCAAATATGAAAGGATCCAAAGCAAGTAAGAGATTTAAACTGTTTTATATCAAGTAAGAGATTTAAACTGTTTTATATCAAGTAAGAGATTTAAACTGTTTTATACCAAGTAAGAGATTTAAACTGTTTTATATCAAGAGATTTAAACTGTTTTATATCAAGTAAGAGATTTAAACTGTTTGTTTTATATTTTCTTATGGACTGGTGTCAAAGTCAAAGTTCAACAAACAAGTGAGATATTCATGCAGTTTCAGTATCTTTAAAGTGCCTATGACGGGTTAGGTTACAATTTTCTTCCATGTTTGGAGATTTTTTAGGTTTCAAATTTTACTTCCTGGTTGGAGATCAAGACCTCACACATAACTGTTACGTAGCAACCACGTAGTACACTTGACCAAAACTCTAATGTCTCTCCTCTCAAAAAACAATAATATGTGACAAATCAAATAAAAATAAGAAAACAACATCTGGATTGAAATAATGTTTAAAATTCCACAAAAATAATTTCTCGTGTAAATTGTGTTGAACTTTTGGACATAATTCTCCCAGTGTGACGTCATCAACAGAACTCTGCACTTCCTGTAACAAAAAACTTCAACTTTTCTTCACAAACTGCTTTTTGAGTGGTGTAAAGACTATAATTTATTTGGTGGGATAATATCTGTTGTAAATATAAATTAAAGATTAGAGAATTGTCATACGCTGATCTACAAATATTCAAGGACCAAAGTGCAGTGGTTTGATTCGCGCTCAGATCAGTCCTGTCTTTAGGCTGGACACTTGACCCACGTTGCCTCTGTATGAATGTGAGATGTCATTGGCTTCTGTCAGAAATAGTGTAGAGTAAAGAGAGAGAGAGTAAATGATGTGTTTGAGTGACTAAAAAGTGCTTTATAAATCAAATGCAGTAATATTATTTATTTTCAAAATCAGAAAAAGCTCCATTGCTGCTGTCAATGAACAAATTTCACTAACAGGGAGATGCATAAAAAAATAAGATCTAATGAAGCCGTGCAAACAATAAAATGTTTGACTGAAATAGACTTTGGCTAAATATAATACAAAATGCAGTATAATGTCATTGTAAATGTCATCACAACAAAGCGCCGTGGACAGCTGCACATCACACTGGCGAGCAGAAGATTTTTTTTTTTTTTTATTTATATAAATGACTATGTGACGCTGCCAAATCCTACATGTATCACAGATTAAGAAAATAAAACTAGAAAAGGATTTAAGTCCAGAGCAGTGAGTGTGAAAACAGAGTTGATTGGCAGTATGGGGTCTTGAAAATCGTCGATTAAAGATTACTCAAACATGAATCACTCCAAATACAACTTCACAGGGAAAATGAGAAGGAAACAACTATAACACTGTTTAAATCTCTGGAGTCAATTTTGCAGAATAGGTCTGATTTAAAGTGATAAGTGTTATAAACTTGTATAAAATTATAAATCACTCGTAAGTCACTTTAACCTCATTTATGTTTCCTCTCGAGGGAAGTACCTGATCTCGTATGACGAGATCCGGCGCCGTCTGCAGCCTCCAGAGAAAATGTCTCTGCGCTCGATCGCTGCATACACCAGAGTGAGCAGAGGCCCGGCCAGTAAGAAAACTCTACAGGAGTCTCTGAGTGTCCTGGGACTGTCCCCAAGTACCACCACTGCTGTGTCCTCCTCCTTCTCCAAGCTCACAGAGGGTATGGACTAAGACTGAACCAAGACTGAACCAAGACTGAACCAAGACTGAACGAGGACTGAACGAGAACTGAACGAGGACTGAACGAGGACTGAACGAGGACTGAACGAGGACTGAACGAGGACGGAACCAGGACGGAACCAGGACGGAACCAGGACGGAACCAGGACGGAACCAGGACGGAACCAAGACTAAACTAGGACTAAACTTGGACTAAACTTGGACTGAAAGAGATCTGAACCAGGACTGGACCAGGACTGAACCAGGTCTAAACCAGGACAGAACCAGGACGGAACCAAGACTAAACTAGAACTAAACTAGGACTGAAAGAGATCTGAACCAGGACTGGATCAGGACTAAAATGGGACTAAACCAGGTCTGAGTCAGGACTGAACCAGGACAAAACCAGAACTGAACCAGGACTTTTGTTGCAGGAGACACCAGGGCTCTGTGTGAGGACATGAGGGACTTTTCTCAGGATTACATCGATTATGAAAACATCGCCAAACAACTGATCCCCAAAGTCAACACAGTCCAGCACTGGTCCAAGATCATCGAGACCAAGTGAGATTCATCGTCTGACCTTCTCTTCACAACTTCACAAACCTGATGTTTCGTGCAGTAGTTTCATTAGTGGGATGCAGCTGGTTGTGTTGTGATAGCGCTCTGAAGGGGAGGGACTTAGCACAGAGAGCAAAGGGAGGAGCGACTCGGCGTCAAAAACAAACGTGAAACTTATAAATCATGTGAATATAGCATTTTCAAAACAGTAAAAGGTAACATACCCCAGTAAAATACTCCCTCTTTAATACCCCAAAGACCTAAAATAGTCCCTCTTTAATACCCCACAGAAATAATATAGCCCCTCTTTAATACCCCACAGAAATAAAAATAGCCCCTCTTAATACCCCATAGAAGTAAATACCCCTCTTTAAACATGTTAAAAGTTGTTGAATAAGTCTTTTAGTAATTTTTCTCTCTGACAGAAACCACTTGGAGGACATGCGCCGCTGCTTCCAGGACCCAGTGAACAGCCAGGCATTTGACAGCGCCACCCACGGGCTCGGTCTGGGAATGATGCACGTGGTCCTGGACATGGTCTCATCCGTGATCCAGCACCAGGTCCGAATCCTGTCCGGATCCACCGGCACCAACGCAGAACTGTCCCACGAGACCTGTCCCTCCACGCCGAGACGCAACCGCAAACGACACCGCAAATTTAACCACAACGACCCCAACCCGCACCAGAGAACCGTGAGGGAGGCCGTGAGGGAGGGGGCGGCCATTTTGAAGGCCAAGAGCGGAGGGAGGGGCAGGAAGAAGGTGAGACAAGATGGCGAGCAGACGGGTGAGACGGAGGCGGTCCCGGAGCAGCAGATGGAGGAGGGGGATAATGTTCTTCTACTGACTGTGGGCTACGAGGCCGTGTCCAGTGAACTCGGCACGAACGAGAGCGTCAATAATGACCCAATGCAGAGCTGAACACGAGCTACTGCGCCCCCTGCTGTTTAATCTGCGGTAATGTGGTTAAAGTGACATGTTTTTTTGTGGCAGAATGTTCATCAGTTACCATGGTGACACAATGCACACTTTAGCAAACACTTCTAAGAAAAAAATACAAAAAGGATTTAAACAGCACATCTTCAAGAGCCTGTGATCAATCGGAGCCTTCGTCGCCCTGTTTAGGAGTTTGATTTTCAACAAAAAGGTGAAAAACCGTTGGCTAATGCTAGCTAGCTTGAGAGGGACTTGTTTAACAGCACAAATCAGCTCACCTGTTGTAGTTTGAGTTACAACATGTGAGCTGATCAGTTCTTTATGGTCAGATTGTGTTAAAATAAACCTCAGATTAAAGTCTAATTTGAGTAACAGAGCTTCAGACAGAGCAGTGTCCACAGTTAGCATCACACGCTCAGGAAATGTTGACGACATCATCTGTATCAGAATCAATACAGGAAGTAACACTGAATTCTAAAACAGAATCCCGTTAACCCTATGTAATTTTTTTGACAGTTTAAACCTTCATTTAACAAAATAAAAGTGTTGTGTTTTATTTTTTAGTCTAATCATAACTATTGTGTTATTGCCCTTGTTTACATTATGGTTGCTAGGTAACCACATACGTCACATCTGCTGCCTGTGGCCAACCAGGAAGTAAAAATGTAAAACTTCACCAGAATTTTAAAAAAGGGGAAAAAAAGACTAAGCTATGTTTGAACTTATTTTAAAATCTTAAACTTATTGATGTTAATGTTATGTTCAGAGTCATAACCGTCGTGTGCTTTTTAATCTGTGTTGTAGTTTTGGACTTTCTGGCCCAAAGAACAAACATCTAGAGTTTTCCAGCCAAGATTAATGGACTAAACCAGGACTCTGCTCATCTGGTTTTCGAAAGGATTTAGGATTATAACGTTGAATTAATATTTGTATGATTTATGTTTTAACATCTGTATTTGTTTGTAATACAGAGACCTACTACAGGCTGCTGTGACTTTATTTGAACCACTATGTTTAGAAGACAAAGGTTAAAGGTGCACTGTGTAAGTTTTCTAACAGAGGATCCACCATCTGCTTGTCTAAATGGAGAAGTTAGTACTTTGTCTTGCAGTGTTTCCCTTAGATTTTGTTAAGACTGTGGAGGCACAAATATATATATATTTTTTATTTGAATAATTTCATTTTCATACACTTTGTGGAGGATAAATGCTGCCAATATTTAAACTTTAACTGTCAGTTTTTAACCAGTGTCGTCTCTTTATGACAATACGATCAGCAACAAAGTCCGATGTTATTATGACAATACAACAAAGTCCGATGTTATTATGACAATACAACAAAGTCCGACATTATGACAATACAACAAAGTCCGACGTTATGACAGTACAACAAAGTCCGACGTTATGACAGTACAACAAAGTCCGACGCTATTATGACAGTACAACAAAGTCCGACGCTATTATGACAGTACAACAAAGTCCGACGCTATTATGACAGTACAACAAAGTCCGACGCTATTATGACAGTACAACAAAGTCCGACGCTATTATGACAGTACAACAAAGTCCGACGCTATTATGACAGTACAACAAAGTCCGACGTTATTATGACAGTACAACAAAGTCCGACGTTATTATGACAGTACAAGAAAGTCACTGAATAACAGGAGAAGGGGGATTTGTGGACTCATGGCTGATGCTATTGTCTGGTATAAAAAATGTCTTAAATGAAAGGAGATGTTTTCAGTCTTTTTTGTTTTTAGAAAGTTTTGAACCCTACATGTGTGACCGAGAGTTTGAAATTTTGTGGGCAGAGATAGGGGGTAGGTGAAAACCAAAATTCCAAAATGTGCTCTATGAAAGTAAATAGTGTTTTCTAGGTTTATCTTGTTCAATCTTAGACTTCACAACCTTTTTATTCCAATTATCAAACTTTCTTAAAGATCTTTTTTGCATTTTTCTAACTGAGGAAAAGTGGACGGTTATGGGTGTAGTTTCGATCTCTTGTCCTAGTTTTTTATAAATCAGTTTAAATCCTTTTATTCTTATTTGGGCGAGTCACATGCCTTTACAGAAGCTAGTAGTTAGAGTTAGGAGTCCTCAAAAGCGGCATATGCTCTGAGAGTCTGTCAACCTGTGCGTAATCTGTGCGTAATCCGTGCGTAAACATGAGGAGGAGCAGGAGGTTTAGAGCAGATTTAACACCTGCTGCTGCTGCTTTTGTTGTGGTGAATGCTAAAGCTAACGCACTTTTTAAAATCCATCACAAACCTATGGAAACTCCTGTCCGCTCTTGGGTTCAGGCTTGAGGATGTGATTGTTTTACCCGAGCTCTGCAGCACATCACCCGGCAGAGCGCGGCAGCATGGCACAGCTCGACCCGGAGCAGAAGAGCCTGTCCCGGGACAGAACCAAGACCAACCAGCTGCTGCCCTGCGCCAATAACGGTGAGGAGCAACACGGGATTATAATCACGGATATGAAAGCGTTTGTCAAATGAACTGGAAAGTTGTTTAAACTGGCTGTTATTGTAACTTTTAACTGGTAGAGTGTTTTTATTGTGATGAAAACTAAAGGTTGAAGGTTTAATCCCTTGTGTGCATGCTGACATTGTACTCTTTAGCAAGGAACTTTACCCCGTTGTGTGCCTGTGTAGTTTAGACCTGGTTTAGTCCTGGTTTAGTTCTGGTTTAGACCTGGTTTAGTCCTGGTTTAGAGCTGGTTTAGGCCTGGTTTAGACCTGGTTTAGGCCTGGTTTAGACCTGGTTTAGCCCTGGTTTAGACCTGGTTTAGCCCTGGTTTAGTCCTGGTTTAGAGCTGGTTTAGACCTCGTTATTATTTAAAGGTCATTCTAACACTGTGCTGTTCTGTAGATCATCTGAACAACGCTCTGGGGGCCATCCGAGTTCTGGGTTTGGAGCTGATTGACAAAGAACTGCAGCCTCATCTGACAACTGTCCTCAAGTGTATACAGGACAAGAGTAAGTAATACTGCTGCTACTACTACTAATATTAGCACTGCTACAACTATATACAAGACAAGAGTAAGTACTACATTAAAAACACAATTCCACCACAACCACTAAACCAGGACTAAACCAGAACTAAGAGATTCTCAAATGTAGTATTGTCACGTGTACTCCGCCTGTTCCCTCTGTGTCCAGACAGGGGCGCACCGGAGCAGGTGGTGGTCAGTGGGGTGCTCCCTGTCCTCGCCCTGAACCTGAGGAACCGAGGCTCTCAGTGTGTCCTGACGGCGAGGCTCGTGTCTGCGCTCGCCAACGATCGTGAGTCTCGCCAAACATCCACAGAGCTGAGGACTTAGAGTAAACATACAGTATACTCAAGTGAGAGTAACGTTACTTCAAAATAATATTACTGTATTTTCCGTATTTAAGTCATACTTTTTTTCATAGTTTAGCCGAGGGTGCAACTTATATTCAGATGCAATTTATATGTGAAATATGTTTTTTTTCCCTTCATTATTATGCATTTTTTGTCTGGTGCGACTTATTACACAAACATTCAAATCATTTCACATTGTCGACATAAAGCTCAAGTCACTTTAGACTTATTCACAGTGGGAAGAGGAAACACAACTTTTACTCAAGTAAGAGAACTGTTACTCTGTACTATATATGACTCGAGTACTGTTACTTCAACAACAAGATTGCTTAAGTAGGAGTAAAAGTGCGCTGCTTGAAAACTACAATTTCTTTAAGTTACAACACGTCTCTTTCAGGTTCATTCTAATGCCATGTTCAGAAAGTGATACCATTATTCAACCCCAAAGACGCAATTGCCGTCAGCTTTAAGTTATAAGATCGATATGACAAAACTAATAATGAGAAGATTCAACATTTGTGGATCAGAAGTTTGGAGATTTCTTTAAAAACAGTGAATCTCCCATAGAGTTACATGGACCCCTCCCTCCACCTGAATCGCCGTGCTCTCCCTCCCACAGCTTTGGTTCGTAAAGGCTTCGGTGACTCTGGTCTGGTCCCTGCTCTGATCTCGGTCCTGTCGAGTCCAGACCAGGACCTGCTGATCCACTCGGCCACAGCCTTGAGCCGCATGTGCTACGACAACAGTGAGTGTGAGGACTAAAGCGGGACTAAAGCGGGACTAAAGCGGGACTAAAGCGGGACTAAAGCGGGACTAAAGCGGGACTAAAGCGGGACTAAAGCGGGACTAAAGCGGGACTAAAGCGGGACTAAACCAAGACCAGACAGGGACTAGAATGCTCAAGTGTCCCAACACGGCGACTGTTCTGTCAGATTGCGCCATGGGCTAAGAACACTGGTGCAGCATCTATGGTTTCTATAGTAACTTCCATGTGGTGCTTTCTCTCTACCTCTATCCCCCTCCTCTCTTTCTCTATTTCTGTCTCTCCCCTCCCCCCTCCTCTCCCTCTCTCTCTTTCTCTCCCCCTCCTCTCTTCCTCTCTCTCTCTCCCTCTTTCTCTCCCCCTCCTCTCTTCCTCTCTTTCTCTCTCTCCCTCTTCAGCTAAACTCCAGGACGAGTGCGTTCGTTGCAGCGCTGTCCCTCGTCTCGTCTCGATCCTGTTTCGCTTCTCTGAGCGCCCCCTGTTGGAGGAGGCGTGTCTTCGCGCGCTCTGTAACCTGAGTGGACTGGGCCTGAGCGAGGAGGGGGGTGTGTCCTGGGAGAGGGGCGTGTCCATGCGCCCAGGTGAGTGATTACTCTGAGATACTACATTACTACAACAAAGTATATTACAATTAGTATTACTGCTGTTTTAGACCTGGTTTAGACCTGGTTGAGTCCTGGTTTAATCCTGGTTCGGTCCTGGTTCGGTCCTGGTTCAGTCCTGGTTTAGTCCGGGTTTAGTCCCGGTTCAGTCCCGGTTTAGTCCTGCTTTAGTTTTGGTTTAGACCTGGTTTATTGCTGGTTTATTGCTGGTTTATTGCTGGTTTATTGCTGGTTTATTGCTGGTTTATTGCTGGTTTAGTCCTGGTTCAGTCCTGGTTTAGCCCTGGTTTAGTAATGGTTTAGTCCTGGTTTATCCTGGTTTAGTCCTGGTTCAGTCCTGGTTCAGTCCTGGCTTCAGTCCTGACTTAGTCCTGGCTTAGTCCTGGTTCAGTTCTGGTTCAGTTCTGGTTCAGTTCTGGTTCAGACCTGGTTTAGACCTGGTTTAGTCCTGGTTTAGTCCTGGTTCAGACCTGGTTCAGACCTGGTTCAGTCCTGGTTCAGACCTGGTTCAGTCCTGGTTTAGTCCTCGTTCAGTCCTGGTTTAGTCCTGGTTCAGTCCTGGTTCAGTCCTGGTTCAGTCCTGATTTAGTCCTGGTTTAGTCCTGGTTTAGTCCTGGTTTAGACCTGGTTTAGACCTGGTTCAGTCCTGGTTCAGTCCTGGTTCAGTCCTGGTCTTATATAACAGTGTGTTTTCTGTCTCTGTTCCAGGTGAGTGCACGTTCACAGGCTCCGCCCCCCTCAGGTGCGGGTGGGCGGGGTCCTGGGTTACCGTGGTGAGGGTGACTCAGTTCGCCCCGGGGCAGTTCTCCGTGAACATGGAGGTGATGCGACGCTGCTCCCCGCGCTTCCTGGAGGGGGCGCAACAAAAGACCCTGTTCTCCGTGGTCCGGACCGGGTCCAACGTCTACAAAGTTCTCAAGCACTGGACCCGTAACCAGACCAGGACCAGGAACCTCAAGACCAGGATGTTCCACACTTTTCTATAACGGATGCCCTCCCATCCTCCAGCCTCCCTGTGTCAGATGCCCTCCCATCCTCCTGCCTCCCTGTGTCAGATGCCCTACCTCCAGAGACACTGAATATACAATTTACACAAAAATATAAAATGAACATTTGTATTTTTTTCACTTTTATTCTTAATAGTCTTCATATGTATCATGTATTTCTTTGGAATAATTTCCTGATGTCCTTGTGTCAGATGCCCTACCTGACTCCAGAGACACAAATGTGTAAAGTGGCAAATCTTTTACTATTTTTCAGTGTTAGTTCTTTATAGAAGTATTTATATCATATATCTGTCTGGAATAGTTTTGTTCACCTCAAGTTTTGTTTTAATAAAAGGCAGATTTATATCAGATTGGAGGACTCACATTGACTAAACTCTTTATGTATTTATATTGTGTGTGTTGTTTTATACAAAGTTTTGTAGGATTTTTTGCATGTTGTTTTGTACGAAGTCCTGAAAAAGTCGTGGGAAAGTTTTTGGAAAAGTTCTTGAAAAGTTGTTGGAAAGGTCCTTGAAAAGTCCTGGAAAAATTACGATGTTTTGTAGGTTTTTTTGTAAGAAGTTTTTGAAAAGTGCTGGAAAAGTAGTGGGAAAAGTCCTTGAAAAGTGCTGGAAAAGTAGTGGGAAAAGTCCTTGAAAAGTGCTGGAAAAGTAGTGGGAAAAGTCCTTGAAAAAGTACAAAGTTTTGTAGGTTTTTTTGTACGAAATCCTTGAAAAGTCCTGTAATGTCCTTGAAAAATGATTTTCCAGGACTTTTGCAAAACTTTCAAGGACTTTTGGATAACTTTGCAGGACCTTTTTCCCACGTCTTTTTCCAGGACTTTTGCAAAAATTTCCAGGACTTTGCAAAACTTTCCAGGGCCTTTTTCTTTCTTTCTTTCTTTTTGTCTTTGAAATCTTGAAAAAGGATTTCATTATATTATTTGAGGAGTTTGATCAAATGGAGGTTAAGACGTTCTCTCTTCCTCACAAAGACAGAGGAAGATGAACAGATTTACTCGTCTGCTTCAGTTGAACACATGGCTCTTCAACACGTGTCAGTGAGAACTTTGATCTATTCTGGAAACGAGGGGACCTGTTCAAGGGAAATGGCCCCCACCTGAGCAGAGGTGGAGTAAGAGTGTTGACGGATAACCTCCTCCACGCTCTGAGGCACCGGCCTGGACAGGGTCCTGGCCCAGTGAGAGAAAAGAGGAATGAGAGAAGCATTCCTGCTGCACCAACCAGACACCGAGCCAATGTGTCAGCACCACAACTACAACCACCACCTCCCCCAGAGAACAAGTCAGCAGCACCACCACCTTCACTGTGACAGCCCCAGCAGAGGTTTCAGTCCAAGCTGCACCCCCATCACCTCCCCTGTCCACAGACCAGCCCTGGGTCCCCTTTGCTACATCTACTCCCTCTAGGGACTCCTCACTCTGCTTTTCCTCCCCACCTTCACCCATGGCCCTTCCCAAACATCTAGAAAGTCTCATCAGATCAGGAATTAAGATGGCTCCCTTCACAACTAATATAGTGCGATCAAGAGTTCTGGCATCAACTATGCTGAACTCTTCCCCGTACCCACCTGATAGGTTCACCTTTTTAACCTATATTACAGTTCAAAAGAGAAGAGAAGACAAGAGAGATTATTTTGTCTCAATATTGAGGAGAAAGAGCGGGGAGGCAAAACCTTCAGTTTACAACCACCCTCCTTTCTGAAGTCTCCACCGTCTTTCTCCTCCTTTTATTTAGTTAGGGACCCTAGTTACAAATGCATTCTCAAGGGATGGGGGACATACTTTACATACTTTGCCAGCAGTGTAAAAACATATGACGAGATTCACAGAGAAATATATTTTGTTTTTGCATTTCCAAAGGTCATTCCCAAGACGTTTCTGTTTCAGGGTTTCAGAGTAACCTTCTTCCCATGGGATCCTGCAAGTTTCAAAAGACATTTTCTGCAAGACTCAAGAACAAACATTAGTGCAGATTACATAGTTTACATAGTTGAAATGAATATAATGATTATAGTAACTACAGTTACATTACAGTACCTACAGTACCTTTAAAATGAACAGTGAGATAACATCATATAACTTGAATATATATTTTGAATCCATCATTCCCTCCTGTTTATCGAACTGTGATTTGGAAGTGCTCCTTCAGGGTTCTCGTCATCACTGCCCTCCAATAGGTACATCTGCACCCCTTTGTCCTCAGGTGCGGGTGAGATGGCAGCGGTTATTAACCTATTGATCAGGGAACGAAGACAAGGAATACAACAGCATCCACACAAGGTTAAAATAGCTACAAACACAGCGATTGATACTAGGACCGATGAGACCAGTGCTCTGCACCGCCCAAACCCCCTTAGCCAGTCATCCCAGAAGGGGGTACTCAACCCAGACTGCTCCTTTAAGCGTCTATTCATCGCACGCAGGCTGCCTATAGCTCTAGTCAGGCTTCCGTCTGCAGCGGTATTGTTAGGGATGACCACGCAACAGCTAGCCCCAATAACAGAACAAACTCTACCCCGTTCTGCCAGCTATGCAGTTTTGGAAAGCCATAAGTGAGGTGGCGCTTAGTTGCTCGTGCACTGCTTCAAACCCCTCCTGTGTGTAGTTTCCCAATTTTTGTAGTGGATGTAGTTGATTCTGTCTACGTTTTTTATTGGGCAGGGAATTATAGCAGCTATTAAAGGAATATTTTCAAATCCTGTGGCAATTTGATTAGCTAATTTATATTTATCAGGAACCCCTCTGGGCACTCCAATCGTATCAATATACGTCGGGTCATTTTCTCCCCAACATCCCTTGTATTCTCTTCTAGGTCTTTTGGTATGGTTTTCAATTTCAATTGGTTCTTGCTTAATCAATGCTACTAATTGTTCATGTTCTATTGACATTACTTCTATAGGTATTATCAGATTAACTAGAGCGCATACTCCAGTAAATTCATTTGGCATATTTGCTCTAAGTATTTTCCCTCCACAGTACCAGTAGATGTCATTGTGCAGTCTGGGTAGTGCTTTATTTGTAGTCAGATTTTTTTCACATAGATTTCCATCAATATTACCTAAAACATTCGTTACCGAATTTGAGCGTTGGATACAGGTGTAATTTCCTTTTGGCAATTTGGCCTCAAATATTGGTTTGTGTTTTTCAGGTTTAGTTAGTGGGTAAACTGCATCCCACTCTGCGCACTCTGCCTCTGGTACTGTTTTAGTTAAGATATCCTCCACACATAGCACTGTTAACTCAGGAGGTGTTGGAACCATTCTCAAAAGTGGTCTGGGTCCCATGCATCCCCCCTCGTCTTTCACCCAAACTCCCCCCAGCTCCGCCTCCTCGGCCCTCACCTGTTCCCTCACCTAAACAAGTTTATCTGTACAGCACAATTCATACACAAAGTAATGCAAAGTTCTTTACTGAATAAGAAGGTCATTAAAATCAAAACATAAATAATCATCATAAAATTAACATTAAAACAGAAAAGTGCAGAATTTAAAAAAACCTAAAACTTTCAGTCATATTCACAGTTAAACAAAACAGTCTGAGCCTGGATTTAAACATTGTCAAAGTCGAGGCCTGTGTGACATCAGGAAGAATGTTCCAGGTTTTAGCTGTTTAAAACTTAAACGCTGATTCCCCATGTTTAGTCCTGACTCTGGGCTCCAGCAGGAGGCCGGTCCCTGAAGTCCTCAGAGTGTGAGATGGTTCATTTGGCTCATGTGGGAGATGTTCTTTGGTTCTGACCTGAGCACAGGACACATGTGTGAAGTACTTCCTGGTTCTAGTCAGGACCCAAGCAGCAGTGTTCTGGATGTTCTGGATGTTGTGGATATTGTGGATATTGTGGATATTGTGGATATTGTGGATGTTCTGGATGTTCTGGATGTTCTGGATGTTGTGGATGTTCTGGATGTTCTAGATGTTGTGGATGTTGTGGATGTTGTGGATGTTGTGGATGTTCTGGATGTTCTGGATGTTGTGGATGTTGTGGATGTTGTGGATGTTGTAGATATTGTGAATATTGTGGATATTGTGGATGTTCTGGATGTTGTGGATATTGTGGATGTTGTGGATGTTGTGGATGTTGTGGATGTTGTGGATGTTCTGGATGTTGTGGACGTCCTGTTCTGTCTTCAGGCTCGTTTGAAGAGTGAGCAGGACACTGAGGAGGTTTGTATATGACTAAATAGAGTATGGAGGGAGATTGTTTTAGCTTCATTTTAAATGAAACATACTCAAAAGATGAAAACACTCCAAATGACAATCTGTGAGTAACTAAATTATCTCTAAAAAATGCACACACACCTCCACCCTTTTTGTTTAGTCGTGTTTCAGATTCAAATTTGAAGTTGGATGGAGTTGATTCCACTAGAACTGCATTACCTGTGTTTTTGTCGAGCCATGTTTCAGTTAAAAACATAAAAAAATAAAGACTTTATATCTCTCTCTATAAGAAAGAGAGAGAGAGAGGAAAAAAAGAAAAAAAAGACTTTCTTTCTTGTAGAAAGAGAGAAAGAAATAAAGAAAGAAAAAATACTTTATTTCTTTATTTCTGTCTATAAGAAAGAGAAAAAAAGGAAAGACTTTATTTCTTGTAGAAAGAGAGAGAAAGAAATAAAGAAAGAAAAAAGAAAGACTATTTCTTTATTTCTCTGTCTATAAGAAAGAGAAAAAAAGAAAAAAGGACTATTAGACTATTTCTTTCTTTCTTATAGAAAGAGAGAGAAGAAATAAAGAAAGCAAAAAGAAAGACTTTATTTCTCTCTCTCTCTCTTATAGAAAGAGGCCTCATACAGCTTAGAATATGTTTCATAACCGAGATCTTTACACATTTTCACTTTGTTAATCACAGAACCTAGAGCTCGACTGGCTGAAGCAGCAAGGACTTTTACCCCACTGTCAAAACTCATAAATTCATCAAAAGTGAACCCCAGATATTTGTACTGAGGGACATACATTTCCGAATGTAAGGACCTTTTTACTTTGAGGACCTGTCTTTTTTCTAAAATGCATTATTTGGGTTTTAGCTTCATTTATATATATATATATATATATATATATATATATATATATATATATATATATATATATATATATATAAGTCTCCACCTACAGCACCACTGTTGTAATACATTTAACATTGACTGTAGGTCCTCTTCTGTTTCAGCCAGGAGTGCAACATCATCAGCACAGAGCAGAATGCCCACAACATCACTGTCCATGTGTAATACCAGTGTCCAACTGTTTGATTTCAAGAGCCCAGTCATTTATGAAGAGCGAGAACAGGCTTGGGGACAGAACATCCCCTTGTTTTACACCAGAAGGTATAGGAAACCACTCAGTCCTTAAATCATTCACTTGAACACATCCATACAGTCTACATACAGTGATTTTAATGCTCCATAAAATCTCCCATCAACCCCGGCCTGGAGAATTTTCAAACACAACAAATCCCTATTGACCCAATCGAATGCTTTCTTGAAATCCCCGAAACAAACAAAAGTGGACTTATTTTCAGCCAGTCGAGTTCTCACTATAGTTGAAACTGTGTAAATATTGTTGTGCGATGTGTGTCAGGCTTTTATGTGCTTTAGCTCAGTGTGGTGCGTGAGCGTGAGTGAGAGGTGGCGTGCGCGTGCGTGTGGCGCATATAGTTTTGTTTCAACCCGCGAAGAAGCGAGGAGATGTGTGTGAGTCTACAGTGGTCCTGGGGACAAGACGGTGCAACTGATGTGTATTAACGGTGCAGCAGAGCTAATAAAGCAGCCAACTCTTGAGCAGCAGACTGGAGTGGTCTTTCAACTCGCACCACACTCCAAACAACAAGGTAAAGAACTGGGGGTTAAACCCCGAAGGACGAGCGACCCTTCGGCCCTGGAGAGGACGGCTCTCCCCTGTGTCTCCCGACCACGGTCATTGTGCAGGAAGCAGGAAAGGTTTAACACTGGCGACCACGAAGGGACCCTCAGTTGTTAAAGGAGTGGTGAGCATCGGGAATAATAATAAAAATGGACGATAAAAACTTTTAAAGCTAAGTGACTGTAATAAAGCTGAAACAATACCGGAGAACGCTAACTCAAGATGGCGGCCGCTCGCAACTACCGTGATGTTTATGGACTCGAAACAAACTACTCAAACCCCTTCATGTCATTAACCAACATTCGGGACGAGGAACAAGGTAGTGGGGACGCTTATGAGAGCAGAATGGCAAAATGTGAGCATTACAACCCCTTTCTGTGTGACGATAGTTGCGCTGCTAATGCTAACTCATCGGCGGAGGGAGAAGACTTGTTCGCGCCGCTCCACGGCCCCGCTCAGTTTTCCCGCCCAAACCTCTTTGTTGAGGGCGAAAGTCAAAGCCACGGCCCGGAAGAGGATCCCGATGGGTACCTGTTCCAGCATCCAGCTCCCACTGTGACATTTAAGGGACAATATCCAGACACAAATCCATTTTCCTCTGTTCATATGGGAAGATTCGTACATAGCACACCAGCCCCGTTAAAACCAGCACCATGCACACTCCCTATTCAAAGTCTTTATATCAATCCACTAGAGACTCCCAAACATGGACAACCATGCCACTCGCATCCACATAAGAGCAACTCAGTGCCCCGGCTGCGGCCTCCCCCTTCAGACAGTGAAGAGGACTGTGATCCTAGAGAGCGAGTTCCTACCCTGCGTCCTGGCCAATATGACGGCAGCACACCTTGGAGAGAGTTTCTGCACAGGTTTGAGAGCTGTGCTGAGGCTAACCACTGGTCAGAAAAGACAATGTCAATCCAGTTAAAGTTCTGTCTGGTTGGAGCAGCCGGAGCCATCGTCCACAGAAACCCTCGCTCATCCAAGTGGGACTATCGCCACCTGCTGGACGAACTGGAAACTGCTTACGGCCCTTCTTCAGATCACTCAGCGGCAGTGGCAGTGGAGCTGAGGCAGAGAGTGCGCAAAACTGGTGAGGCACTCCATGTATTCAGAGATGACATTTATGGCAAAGTAGCTGTAGCTTATGGTGACTGGTCAGAGTCTGAGCAAGATGCTATAGCTGTGGAAGTTTTCACAAATGGCTTGGGTGATGCAGAAATGGTCCAAAAACTGTTAGAGAAACGGCCGCCCACGCTAGCTAAAGCTTATGAGATAGCTCATCGCCATGAGACGACAAAAAGAGCTGCTTCTTATGTCACAAGTGTTATGCAGCCAGGCACTCGCATCCTACCTGAACGTAAGCCCCGCGCCGCCGTTGTCAGAGAAAAAGATGAGACTATTACTGCTCCGACTCCAACGGCACCAAGCCCCTTTCCACATCAGTTTGTCCCATTCGCACCAGCCAAAACACCAAAGCACCGCAAAAGCTTTACAAAGGGTGATATTCGCTGTTATAACTGCAATGGGTGGGGCCACAAACAAAGCCAGTGCTCATCCCCTCAAAGAAAGACTAATACGTTGCCAGCACGCACTTCCGGTGAAAACCCAAAGCCCACTGTACTACACCTTAAGGCCACAAACCGTGAAATGAGCATTCACATGAGGATCTATGAGCTGGAGGTGTGTGCAGTCTTGGATAGCGGAGCCCGGAGGAGCGTGTTGCCCTTGTCCCATTACAACGCCATTCACCCGGACATGAGACCTCCACTGACTTCATCTGTTGTAGAGACTTTACTTGGTGTGGGACCTGGGGATGTTCCTGTGCTAGGTGAAACCAAACTTCCTGTCCATATTAACCACCGTCAAATGGAAATAAACTTTCTTGTGGCAGACATAGCCGGGAATGAGGTGCTGCTGGGCCACCCCTTCCTCACTCAAGCCGAGGCCCGCCTTGATTTTGGTAAGCACCGCATTGTTTTGTTTGGTGAAGAGGTGCCTTATTTCCAACCGGAGACTGTTTCAAAATCACATGCTGTGAGAGTAGCCAGAACTGTAGTGGTGGAGCCTGGTCAAGAGTACTTAGTCAAGGGCACTTTGAACTTTGTAAAAGCAGTAAAGGGAGACATGATGCTCAGTCCCACCAAAGGCTTTGTTGAAAAGCACAAAGTTCTTATAGCCAGAGTCCTTGTTAATGCCCAGCTCACTGATGTTGTGCCACTACGGCTCTTTAATCCTGGCAACAAACCTGTGACTATTAGAAAAGGTGCTATTGCAGGCCTCCTACAGCCAGCAGAGACTGTTCCACCATCCAGTGACCCCACATTTTTTTGTGCCAGCCCGCCTGCAGTCCCAGAACACCTTCAGGAGCTCTATGCCCAGAGTTCCCTTAACCTTAATGACAGTGAAAAGATTCAACTAACAAACTTGTTGTGTGCATATGAGAGTGTCTTTTCCAGAGGACCTGGTGACCTGGGCCGGACCAGCCTCATCCAGCATGACATCATAACCCGCTCTGGTGCTCCAGTCAAACAGCCCCCTCGTCGGATGGCCGGGGAAAAGCAGCAGTGTGCAGACCAACAGATCCGTGAGAGCCTGCACACCGGTCTCGCCACCCGCAGCAACAGCAGCTGGGCATCTCCCATCGTAATGATGCGTAAAAAAAGATGGAACTTATCGTCTCTGCATTGATTACAGGGCACTTAATGACCGCACCATCAAAGACGCATACCCGCTGCCCCGCATCCAAGACACCCTGGACACGCTCGCCACCGCCAAGTGGTTTAGCACCCTGGACCTTGCCTCAGGGTACTGGCAGGTCGAGCTCTCGCCGCGAGCCCGCCGCGCCGCAGCATTCTGCACTCGAAATGGCCTATTCGAATGGAACGTCATGCCCTTTGGCCTGTGCAATGCGCCGGCGACATTCCAGCGCTTAATGGACCGCGTCCTGGCTGGCATGCAGTGGGAGACCTGTCTTGTTTACCTCGACGACGTTATTGTGCTGGCCAGGGATGTGCCCGAGATGCTGCAAAGGCTGGGTCAAGTGTTCCAGAGGCTCAAACTAGCAAACCTGAAACTGAAACCCGCCAAATGCTGCCTCTTTCGCCACCAAGTTGCCTATCTTGGTCACATAGTGTCGGAGCACGGTGTGGCCACCGACCCCAACAAAGTCCACAAAGTCCAGTCATGGCCCACTCCCACGTCCATCCATGACGTCAGACGTTTTATTGGCCTTGCCTCATACTATCGCAGGTTCGTAAAAGACTTTGCTTCTGTTGCCGAGCCACTGCACAACTTGACAAAGAAAAATGCACACTTCCAGTGGCACGCTGAACACCAAGCCTCTTTTGACACACTTAAGCACCGGCTGACCACAGCTCCTGTCTTGGGTTACCCGCTGGACCATGGCGAGATGATCCTTGACACAGATGCCAGTGACACAGGCATCGGCGCTGTCCTGTCACAAATGCAGCATGGCGTAGAGCGCGTGTTGGCCTATGGTAGCCGCAAACTGACTAAAACTGAACGGAACTATTGCACAACAAGAAGAGAGCTACTAGCCATTGTTGAGTTCACATCACACTTCCGGCAGTATCTCCTCGGACGGCCATTCAAGGTACGTACTGACCACAGCAGCCTGCGTTGGCTAACCCGAATGAAAGAGCCAGAAGGTCAGCTAGCCCGGTGGCTGGAGAAGTTAGCAGAGTACGACTTCGATATTATTCATCGTCCAGGTCGCTTACATACTAATGCTGACAGTCTCTCCCGCAGACCCTGCCGCCAGTCTTGTCCTTGTAATCTGCAGGGCCCCCCCTCACAACCCAGAAACACGAGTCATCAGGCAATTCAGTGTGACATGGACTCCGACTCCAGATCATTGTCGCGGAGTCCGGTGGGGGTAGAGACAAGCCCGACAACCACCACAGCTGTGAGTCCGGTGGGGGTAAGAGCAAATACAGAGACAAAAACAGACATTTTGAAACTGAAAGAGACAATCTATGTGACAAACACAAAAGAGACTACACTGTTTTCTGGCTGGACCGTGGAAGAGCTGTGCGAGGCCCAAGCCACAGATCCAGACATCGCACCAATCAGAGCATGGTTGGAGGCCAGCACTGAGCGCCCCGCATGGACCACAGTTTCCCCATGCAGCCCAGCCACCAAAACATATTGGAGTCAATGGAAAAGACTGTATTTCAAAGATGGTGTTCTAGTCCGACGTTTCTATTGTTTAAACGATATCCAGTTCTATCCACAAATAGTCCTGCCACGCAAACTACAGCCCGATGTTATGCGCCAGATGCATGAGGGGCCAGTAGGCGGACATTTTGGTGTCGAACGTACAGTAGTCAGACTCCAAAGCAGATACTACTGGTACCACATGAGAGAAGATGTGGCCCTGTGGTGCCGTACATGTACCAACTGTGCATGCAGAGCCAGACCCCAGAAGACACCACAAGCTCCCATGGGAACTGTCAGGGTGGGAGCCCCAATGGAACGTTGCCACTGGGATTGGGACTTGATGATCCCATATGCAGTTATGGCGTACAGAGCAACCAGGCACAGTGCAACAGGTTTCACACCAAACTTCATGATGTTCGGACGTGAAATCAGTGAACCAGTGGACCTTGTAGCTGGCCTGCCCCCAGACTGTGACAATGCACTTTCAGCCCCAGAGTATGTGCAACAAATGCGTGAGCGGCTGGAGCTGGCTCATCACATCACTCGAGATGCTTTGGGTGAGTCAGTCACACGTGCAAAAAGACAGTACGACAAAAATGCTTGCCGCACACAGTACAAAGTTGGAGACGCTGTGTGGTACCTCATCAAAGGAACACGGCAGATCAAAAACAAAGTCAAGAAGTTCCTGCCCTCCTATGAAGGACCCTTCTTTGTTCTTGGACAGCTGGATGATCTGGTCTACAGGATCCAAAAGAGCCCCAGATCAAAAGTGAAAGTCGTTCATCATGACCAACTCAAGCACTATCGCAGTCGTGAACCATTAGACAATACATGGGTTCAGGACCAAGCCCAACACTGGACACCTGCAGAGATCTCACCGCCAGTCATGGATGAAGATCCCAAGGACCAGGACCTCAGCCTGCACAGTCTCTTCACTCCAGTGCCCAGTGATGATTCCAGCTACTCCCAGCCATCACCTCCTGCTGCAGCTGATCCCGATGTGGCTGGGCCTCTTCCATCCTCTCCTTCCCATGTGATACCTGACCATGGTGGGGGTGAGATGGGAAGGTCACACCTGTCGGGCCTTCAAGGACAACGGCCCAGACGTCAGCACAGAACTCCTGACCGGTATGGTGACTGGTTAACCGAGTGAGTTTCAATCTACAGTTTACTAGAGACTTTACAGTTAATATTTCCGAACTCTTGTTTTTGTTTACATGTTCTATGCATCTGTTGAGAAGCACTTTTCATTGTTGATTGTTAAAAAAAAAAAAAAAAACATCAAAAGCTCAAGAGACAATGCTTTTACATATGACATGCACTTTATTCATTTTGAATGCAAGTTTGTATTTCATTTTTTCACTCATGTGCACCTTTAAATGAGCTAATTTTAGTCACTGAGTAGCCAGCATATTTTTGTTGTAACCCACCATAGCTGAATGTGTTTTCATAATGGACATGGTTGTGTGTTATTTTGCTGGAGTGGAATTGTTCATTGCCATCCAGGGTGGGGGCAGTGTTGTGCGACGTGTGTCAGGCTTTTATGTGCTTTAGCTCAGTGTGGTGCGTGAGCGTGAGTGAGAGGTGGCGTGCGCGTGCATGTGGCGCATATAGTTTTGTTTCAACCCGCGAAGAAGCGAGGAGATGTGTGTGAGTCTACAGTGGTCCTGGGGACAAGACGGTGCAACTGATGTGTATTAACGGTGCAGCAGAGCTAATAAAGCAGCCAACTCTTGAGCAGCAGACTGGAGTGGTCTTTCAACTCGCACCACACTCCAAACAACAAGGTAAAGAACTGGGGGTTAAACCCCGAAGGACGAGCGACCCTTCGGCCCTGGAGAGGACGGCTCTCCCCTGTGTCTCCCGACCACGGTCAGGGGACGCGAAGCAGGAAAGGTTTAACAATATGATCAATACACTTTTAACTAAAGAGTCCAGATCTGCTTCAACTTTATCACGTATCGCATAAGGCACTGTTCTGGCTTTCATGAACACAGGTTTGCTTCCTGGTTTGATGTGAAGTTTCACAATGATTTCTATCATGCTGCCTAATTCGTCACGAAAAACCTCCTCATTTTTGTCCAGGATGGCTTGCAGTTGTGAAGAACCATTAGAAAGCCGGCGAATTTCTTGCCAGTCAAGGCAGAGTGTTTTCAACCACACATGTCCCATAATGGGAGCAAAGTTTCCCTTGGTGACATACACTGGAAGTTTGGCCGTTTGGTTATTACACCGGACAATAATATCGGTCATTCCTTTCATGTGCACCTTGTGCCCAGTGTATGTGTAGCCCCTCCCGTGCCCGAGAGGGGGTTATAAGATAAACCCTGTGAGAAAGGAAACCAGAGACAGCTTAGTTTGGCTTGTTCATCGCTCAACTGCAGGGTTTATTCTGCTTCAACAACTAGACACCACTAGACAGTCATCTTCATCATTAAACATTCTCTTACATTTACATTCACTGTTTTGTTACTAGAAATGTCATAAACAAAAGCATTAACAGACTTAGGTTGCCACTTGTAATTATTCAGATTCTTATATTTACCTACATTTTCAATAATAAACAAAAAATGTAACATTTGTTCCTCTACTGTGGTCTTAACAATGTTACTACCACTCCAAGATGGCGACAGACTGGACTGTAATTACACTTGAACTATTTGTTTAACACAACCTGTACCGTTTCTGTGCTTTTACATTTCACTATTGGTACAATATACATTACATAAAATCAAAATATATTTGTAGTGTAACGCACACAATAAAACATATGCCTATGTATGGCTCTTTCACCCACTTGCGCTCCTTAGGGAAAGTCCCGCTAGCTTAGCATTAGTTAGCCTACACGTTTAACCGCATTTTCTAAAGTAAATACACTTTTCACAATGTTCACAGTAACACAGATACATATATGTGCTTTTATCATTGTACCACGACTGTTTTACTGTAACCAAAATAACTCTTAACCAACCTGTGAGAAAGGAAACCAGAGACAGCTTAGTTTTGCTTGTTCATCGCTCAACTGCAGGGTTTATTCTGCAATTCTGCCCCGTTCTGCCCCTTGGTGTCCTCACTCCTAGCGACGCGCCCTCTTGTGACACTCCAGAGTATTGCATAATATTACTGCACTTATTTACTTCCAGACACAGAAATATAAAAAAAAATAGTGGGGTGTCTGTTTTTTTTAGTTACTCAAAATAACATATGAAATGCATCAATGAATTTTTAGCTGTTTTTAACCTTTAAGTATTTTTATACAGTGCATTATTACTATGAGCCTTACATATGCTTTGAACACTGTGTCAGATGGGCGTAAGGGAAGGTGACTCATACACTGCTTGTAAACATTATATGACACAAGTGATGCCTTTGACCCTGTGTCTATCTGAATTTTGAGTGGATGACCCTCCAACTTAGGTTTGGCCCAGTAGCAATCTGCACTTTTCATCCGTACTGTGTTCACTATGCTGTTTTCTTCAGAGGAAGAGCTTTGGCTATACTCTACTGCCTTTACATGTTTTTTCTTTTTGAATTTGTCATAGTCTCTTTTATCCTTTTTCTTTGCTTTGTCTGTGCCTTTTTTATTTCGACAGGCACGCTCTACATGTCCTCTCTTCCCACACTGACGACAGTCCATTTCTTTGCACCAGCAGGCAGAAGCATGGTGACATGGTTTACCACACCTAAAACATGGGCCCTCAGTATTGCTTTGGTTGTTTGCAATTTTGTGCACTCTACCCATTGTGTTAAGTTGTTGAGCTTCCTTAGATGCCATTTCCATCGCCACACTGATATCAATAGCCTTTTGAAGTGTTAAGCCATTTTCGGTTAGCAACTTTTTCTGTGCTGCCTCATTTTTTAATCTACACACCAGTCTGTGTCTTAACGTGTCATTCAACACATCACCAAACTCACAATGTTCAGCTAGTTTCCTCAAAGCAGCTACGAACATGGTGACAGACTCCCCTTCCTCCTGATTTCTTCTGTGAAACCGGAATCTCTCCGCGATGACAAGGGGCTTGGGTGAAAAGTACATAGTGAGAGTGTCCAAGATCTCTTTGTTTGTCTTACTACCAGGTTTAGCTGGTTGCAGCAAGTTGCGAAGCACGTTAAATGTCTATGGTCCTATTACACTCAAAAATGTTGGCACTACTTTTTCAGCCTCGATGCCGTTAGCCTCCACAAAATAGCCAAAACGCTCCGTATACGAGCTCCACTGCTCCACGGTTTGGTCAAAGGGGCCAACTGAGCCGATAACTCGTGCCATTTGCGCCTGGTTATACAGCTTTGCCACTTGTTACGACTGTGTTACTCTTTCTAGCATCCACGGTCTGTGCATTTAGTCCCTTTTACTCTTGTGCCGCTCCGTCCTTTCCTGCTCACAGTAAAAAAATAGCCCGCGAACCTTGGCGTGGTCCTGGGCAAAAACACCGTCTATCACCTGAAGCACCGCGACCCGCAGCAAACTTCAGCAGCACCGTGACCATCGCAGGTTCAGATGTCCTCGTCGCCACTTTTGTTATATCTTCCCTTACTTCTCAGGTAAGATAATGAAGAGAAGGAATCTTGGAACAACGGAATTTATTACCTCGTGTGGTAGGCATGAACACACATGGAGCACTCGGTGTAACAGCGCATTAATACATACAATGTTGTGCGTTTAGTAATACATAACTACAGTTACCAGAGAGGGTCAAAATATATAACAATAGATTTATGCCATATTGAGGGGACAATACCATATTCAAAACAAAACTTAAATAAACAAAAAAGAATGTTCAAAAGATGTAGGCATTTTAACACTTTTTTTTAAAAACAAATTTCTTCTACTCCCATGGCCTTCCTTAGTTTTGCCTTATTCAGAGCATTGCTTACGCCCCCCAAGGTAATATTAGAATTTAGGAATGTATTTGACTGATAACTTTCTTGCCTCATAATTAACTCTAAATCCTCTTTTAGTTTAACTGAAATTTCTCCAAAAATCAGAGGAAGACAGTCCCCCAGCATAAAGATTTGAAAAATTGTCTTCCTGTTTTTTAATCACTTTCTCTTTACTCAGCTCCACCTCACCATTATGTACAATGATTTCCATTGGAGTTTTCTTAACTTTTTGAGGCCCTAATTGATTTACCATTTTCCAAAATTGTTGTGGGTTACTTGCCTGCAAATGATCTATTTTTAGTACTTCGCCTTTTGAAAATCTTCTTTTATAAATTCTGAAATATTTGTCAAAAATGGACAGTGTCTGCTTATAATTGTCCCTCAAATCCTGTTTATTTTTAGACTCTTTACAATTAAGGAAAACTTTCTCTGCAGATTTACGTGCATCCCATAACCTCTGAAGATGGGCATTCCAGAATAACCTAGAGTTACTACTCATTAAATTATATTATTACTCATTAAAAATTCACAGAACTCACTGTACCATTTATTTACATAACCTTGCACATTTTTGCACCTTCCTAATTTGTCCATTAACTCAAATAATGTCTTTTGACAATTAGCAGATGCAAGAAAGGTGTCAGGGAGCAGCCCTAGTCTTCTTTTGGGCAATTTAATAGAGCTATTTTCCTGTGTTATTTGAATGCCCACTTGAAAAGTCAACAGCAATAAAGAATGATCCGGAAGAAGAATGATGGCATCTATCTCCAATAAGGGGAAGACACGCTGCGGCATTTAGGTCCATGAGCTCTGTGGCAGTAATCACTTTAAAACAAAGACAAGACTCCAAACAGTCATGTGGTGTCACTATATAATCCACTACAGCTTTACCTCGAACTGAAACAGAGGTAAAAGTATCATCATTCACATTATTCAAAATACAACACTTTGAATCTTTCAAAAAATCAAGAAATGAATCACCATGACTGTTACAAACAAGATCTAATGCCACTAGAGGTGGAACATTGTCCATGTCACTTATAGAGTCCTCTTTATTTCCAATTAAAAGATATACAAAATATCCATGTCCAGGCCGTAGATTAGAGTCGATAAGCGCCAAAATATGCCTCACAGTCTTTCCCTCTGATAGATCCTTCTGGAGATAAATAGCAGGAAAATACCTCAAACCTGTACTTTGTGTATGGGTGTTCAAACTGCACTCCTATGATGCCATCCACTGACTTATCCAATTCGCTGATTTTAAATTGCTCAACCAGTGTTTCTTTAACTAAAAGTCCAACGCCACCTGATCCTTTAGGCGCATGTATGTTTTTTCTGTTGTCTCTGAACCAGCGGTAGCCACTTAGCTCGACAGCATCTTCAGCAACCAAGTGCGTTTCTTTAAGAGAAATAATATCGGGATTTAAAGTCTGTAATAACAAAACCCTGAGTTTACAGTTTGCATTTGTCCAACTGTTTACATTCCAGTGCACTAATGACAAACAAGTTGAGTCCAATCTTACTGAATCAGCAGCAGCTCCTCAGCGTCTCCGTGCTCCGTCACCTGCGGCTGCTCCAGCCCCACGCAGCGTCAGGCACAGCGTCAGGCGCAGCGCGTCGGAGAAGTTTTCCATTACCCGACATGTAGTAATCCTTTCCATTTGGAAGGTCCCACAAAAGCTCCTTAAAGTTCTCCATAACACGATCCAAGTGCGATTTCGCAGTTTTGATGTACACCATCTTAAACTTGTCATTAGATTTTAAGTTAAATTTTCCCCGGAGCACAGCCACCTTTTCCTTCACTGATGCAAATACCACTTTCACCATCCTGGGACCACTTCCTCGTGCACGCAGGCTCTCATGCGCCACCAGTGTCACCACTTGGTCACAAGCACAGCCATTCTCAACGACGTCTTTGATCTTATCAGTCAAATTCTCATTTTCATGATAAGGCAAGCCCATTACCACCACAGAGACCCCTGGATCAAACATGTTTAAGGGGCGAGTGTGCTGCACCTTTATCTTTTCCTCCAGCTGTTGCATTCTGACTTTGAGAGAGCCAATTTCCAAATCGAAATCATCCTTGAGGTTTTTAAGCTCTTCGTTCAGGGTTTTCTCCAGTGAGATCTGTAGACCATCAACCTTCAGCTGTTGCTCAATATTATCAATCTTCGAAGTCACCCCTCTAATTTCTTTCAGTAGCATTTGCAAACTGGGTTCCTCTTTGTCTGTGGCACGGCTGTGCGCAACGAATGTTTTTTCAGTTATAATATTTGTTAAATAAATCGAAGCTTGGCCAGAAACGTCTCAAGCAACATCCAAGAACTATAAGGCGGATTTGTGGTTTTAAATCACAAAAAATAAACAAAATAGCAGCGAGGCTTTGGCAGAGACACGTGCACCACGTCTAGACAGGAAACCTACATCTATCTAAGAAAAAGAAATACTTTCTTTATTTCTTTCTCTCTTTCTTTGTTTATTTCTTTCTTTCCCTCTTTCTTTCTTTGTTTATTTCTTTCTCTCTTTTTTGGTGGTGGATGTTGCTCTGTCTGATCATTTCTGTGTCTTTTTTGACCTGTCTGTTATTCTCAAACCAGTGGCTGGTCCTGCAGTTGTTTGAAGGAGACACATAAATGATAAAACAGGTGCACTGTTCATGGAAATGACACACTTTGAAAACGCCTCATGTTCTAATGTTGATGATTTGTTGAACTCTGTGACTTCAAGTGCTTTAAATGTTCTGGACACCATTGCCCCGATGAAGGTTAAAATGGTTAAAGATAAGCAGAAAGCGCCATGGAGGAATGATGACTCGGTCAGGGCACAGAAAAGGGAGTGCCGGAGGGCCGAGCGGGAATGGCACAAGTCAAAGCCCGAGGTTCATTATGAGATTTACAAAGAAAAGATGCACATGTACAACCACACTTTATGTAGGTGTTACACACGTGACAAAGACTGTAGCTGAAGTGTAACAGTGTGACTTTATTTCTGTGAACACAACAAAACACAGTTTGTGTTGAGTAATGGCTTCTTTGTGTTGCTGTACACAGCTTATGACTGAACTGAGCTTCTTCTGCCTAATTTCCATGCAGACTAATATTTTAGTAATTACAGTTAATTACGATCACTTGTGTTACATGACTTTTACAAAAGAAAAACATGTTTCATGGACATAACCTTGAACCTGTAATAAATGCACTTTCCTGCTTCTTAAACTTGTATTTTTAGCAATTGTACCAGTATTTGCTATGAAAAATATGTAATACAACCGGCAGTTACACAATTATGAAAAGAAAACCTGCCTAAGAACCTTTACACGACGCTGTTAGCGCGGGAGAAGCTAGAAGTTGTTAGCATCAAAGCTAGCGCGGCTAGCATCCACATTTACTTATACAGAACAATTTCAAAACACCTTCTAGTTGAACAAAGTAACATCTTAAATCTGTACATGTGTATTAACTTATGATCTATCAAATGCTTGTGCACTCAACTCACCTGTGAACACAACAAAACACAGTTTGTGTTGAGTAATGGCTTCTTTGTGTTGCTGTACACAGCTTATGACTGAACTGAGCTTCTTCTGTGTAAGGCCAAGAAGTCAGTCTGCTTACTCTGTGCCATTACTGACATCTACTGTTGTAATATGGTATTACAAATACAAGCAATTTCACAGGTAAAAGATTAGTAAAATGCAACTTCAAAAATAAAAGAAAAAATATAGAAATTATTATAAAATGAAAAATTGTCGGGGTGTCTCTTTTTATACTAGATATGTCCAGGGCGCCACGTAGGCAAAGGCAAAGGTATTTTTCTGACATCATTGGAAGTTGTAGTAACAACTCTCGTGTCCTGTTTGCAACAGTAAACAGATTAACAAACCCCCCAGCTCCACTGCCGCTAGAACTAATTTCTTCATCTAAGTGCAATGAGTTTGCAGTATTCTTTAATGACAAGGTTCGGAGCATTAAAAATGCCATCAATTCCACGATGCAAATAACAACCCAGCAGCCACCTAGACACTTAGAGCTGACTCACTTTGCACCTGTAACTGACAAAACTGTCCAACAGATTGTCACCAGTCTGAGTTCATCTACATGCTGCCTCAATGTGTTACCCACTAAATTTCTAATGTCTGTGCTCAACTGTTTGCTGTCACCACTCGTTTGCATAGTTAACATGTCACTTCAATCTGGAACATTCCCAAGAGCTTTGAAAACTGCGGTTATCAAGCCTCTCCTAAAGAAGAGCAGTCTTGATACCACAATGTTGAACAATTACCGACCAATCTCTAATCTGCCGTTTCTAGGCAAAGTCCTTGAAAAAGTTGTTTACCAACAGCTTATTAATTTTCTCCAAATGAACAACTCCTTTGATGTCTTCCAGTCAGGTTTTAGACCCACCACAGCACTGACACTGCTCTTATCAAGGTGACAAATGACATCCGCCTGAACACTGATGCAGGCAAAATCTCAGTCTTGATCTTGTTAGATCTGAGTGCTGCCTTTGACACTGTGGATCATGGGATTCTCTTACAGAGACTAAAGGATTGGGTGGGCATCTCTGGTACTGCACTAAACTGGTTCAAGTCCTATCTAGAAAACAGGGAGTACTTTGTTGAACTTGGAAAGTGTGTCTCGGATAAGGTGTCTCTGACCTGTGGGGTGCCCCAGGGGTCAATCCTGGGACCCCTGTTGTTCAATCTCTACATGCTGTCGTTAGGCCAGTTAATACACAGTAATAATGTATCCTATCACGACTCTGCAGATGACACTCAGGAAAGGTGAATATGGACCAGTGGATTCACTCTGCCACTGCATCCAACAGATCAGTGTGTGGATGCAAAACAACTTTCTCCAGCTAAACTCAGACAAGACTGAAGTCATCATCTTTTGCCAACAGAAACATAGAGAAAGTGTCAGCAGTCACCTCCAGTCTCTCTCTCTAAAACCGTCAAATCAGGCTAGAAATCTAGGGGTAATAATGGACTCAGACTTGAACTTCAGAGCCACATCAAATCAGTAACATCTGCAGCATTTTTCCATCTAAAAACCATTGCAAAAATCAAAGGTTTACTGTCAAGGCCAGACTTAGAGAGACTTATCCATGCATTTGTTTCCAGTAGGTTAGACGACTGTAATGACCTGCTCACTGGCCTCTCCAAGCGAGCCTTAACACAGGTGCAGTACATCCAGAACACTGCTGCTCGGGTCCTGACTAGAACCAGGAAGTACGAGCACATAAGTCCTGTGCTCAGGTCTCTGCACTTGTAGCTCAAAGAATAGACTTTAAAGCAGCTCTGCTTGTGTATAAGTCTCTCCATGCCCTAGGTCCAAAGTACATCTCTGACATGTTAGTGCCATATGAACCATCTCACACTCTGAGGACTTCAGGGACCGGCCTCCTCCTGGTCCCAGAGTCAGGACTAAACATGGGGAATCAGCGTTTAAGTTTTATGCAGCTAAAACCTGAAACAGTCTTTATAAAGATGTGAGACAGGCCTCTACTTTGACAATGTTTAAATCCGGGCTCAAAACTGTTTAACTGTGCATACGACTGAAAGGTTTTTATTCTGCACTCTTCTGTTTTGATGTTAATTTTATGATGATTATTTGTGATTATTTATGTTTTTATTTGTGTGATTTTAATGTCCTTCTTATTCTGTAAAGCACTTTGAATTGCCTTGTGTACGAATTGTGCAATAGAAATAAACTTGCCTTGCCTTTTTTTCCCTTCTTTCGTTCTCTTTCGTTCTTTGTTTATTTCTTCCCCTCTTTCTTAGAAAGGGGAAGAAAAAAAGAAAGTCTTTCTCTCGTTCTTTCTTTTTCTCTTTTCTTTCATTCTTTCACTCTTTTTCTCTTTTTTCTTCCCCTCTTTCTTCTCTTGTTCTTTTTTTCTCTTTTGTTCTTTCGTTCTCTTTCATTCTTTCTTTCACTCTTTCTTTCTCCCTTTAATTATTTCTTTCACTCTTTCTTTGTCTCTTTAATTATTTCTCTTTGTTTTTTTCCCCTTTCTTTCTCTTTTTTCTTTGTTTATTTCTTTCACTCTTTCTTTCTCTTTTTTCTTCCCCTCTTTCTTTCTCTTTTTTCTTCCCCTCTTTCTTAGAACGAGTGGAAGAAAAAAGAAAGTAATTCTTTCTCTCGTTCCTGCTCTTTCTTTCTGTTTATTTCTTTCAATCTTTCTTTCTCTCTTTTTTCTTCCCCTCTTTTTTAGAAAGAGTCTTTCATTCTTGGTAAATGGTCACATTTTTCTATAGCGTTTTTCCACCTTCAAGGCACTCAAAGCGCTTTACAACAAGGAACCGAGGTGGGTTAAGTGTCTTGCCCAAGGACACAACGACAGCATTCATCTGTGTGAGTTAGAATCGCACCGCCAACCTATGGATCTTCTCTCTTTTTTTCTTCCACTCTTTGTAAGAAAGAGGGGAAGAAAGAAAGTCTTTCTCTCGTTCTTTCTTTTCCTCTTGTTCTCTTTCGCTCTTTCTTTATTTCTTTCACTCTTTCTTTCTCTCCCTTTCTTAGAAAGAGGGGAAGAAAAAAGAGAAAGAAAGTCTTTCTCTCGTTCCTTCTTTTCCTCTTTTGTTCTTTCTTTTTCTCTTTTTTCTTCCCCTCTTTTTAGAAAGAGTGGAAAAAAGAGAAAGAAAGTAAGTCTTTCTCTCATTCTTTCTTTTTCTTGTGATAGAAATTTAAGTATAGTCATGTTGTGTATTTAAAAAGCATTTGATCTGTGTCAGTCTGCCAGACCCAGACCAGACATTAACATTTGCGAAGCTCTGTCTCCATCTGTTACGACCCAAAAGGATCAAACATATTTGTGGAAGGACACAGGAAGCAAGGTTAAGGGTTCAAACATATATTTATTGTTAGATTGTTTCAATTCGGAGTCAAAGTGAAAAGACTGATAAAAACCCTTGCCCAAAACCCCGTGCCCAACCCAAAAGGAACCAAAGTAACAAAAGAAAGGGACCATGGTGAGCCGGCCAACGTAAAATAAGGACGGTGCGCTGGACAGGCCAACTCTATACAGAGCCGTAGGAGCTGCCAGCGCACCGCTGTCCCTACCCTATCAAAACACAACCCCCTAAACTTTCCCTACAGAAAATAAACAACGAAAACAGAACTCCCGGACCCACCAGGCCAAACAAAAGCTAAGCTAACCAAAAGCTATACGACCAGGCATGGAAGCGTCAGCAGGGAGCAGCCGAACCCAGAGCACGGGGAGTGCGTGCGCGCTCTGGTGCAGGGGAGCGGAGACCGGCGGCGAGCGGAGTGGAGAGCAGAGAGCGAGCACGCCGGGCTCACGCTCTTTAAAGCCTCTGGGGCGGGAAAATGACGCCTAGACCTGGAAAACACAAAAATCTATACCAAAAATAATATCTCAAAATGATCTGATTAAAGATTCTCATTAACAAAATATACAGAAAAAACTTCTTAGGAACTAAACACAAAACTAGATAATGGAGGGCCACAGGGCAAAAGTGCCCAAACCTAACACCATCCCACAGGAAACTCGCTGTTGTTCTACCTGTCTAAGTGTAAAAGTTCATTATCATATGGGTGTGAAACAAAAGTCACTCTGCTTTGAAATGTATGTAGCATTGTCATTCTGGTATAAAATAGTCAGAGCTCAGATGCTCAGTGTGGTTGGTTGGGTTGTTGAGACTTGGATTTAGACTGAGAGAGGAACTGGGGGAGAGGCCGGGAGGCTCCCAGTCTGTGTCCAGGACAGGCCTGGGCCCTGTCCTGTCTGTATCTGCTGTAACAAACAATAAACCTTTTTTCCTGGAAAACAAATGTTCAAAAATGTGGAAAGACGAAGCTGAAGTCAAAATCAGAAAAACTATGCACAAGCCTCTTCTCTTTGAAGATGCAACTGAAATGTGTGAGCTGAAACTCCCCCACTCATAGAACTCTTTGTCTCAACAGTTGACTGTACTGAAGTTTGATCCAGATCTGAACAACCCCCATCCAACCTGTCTGTCTGATCCTTCACCAAATAACTCTACAAAGCAGGACAGTAATGGACACGTGCAGATACAGATGGAAACAAGCAAAGTGAGCTGCGCTGAAGAAGACACAATGTACACATTGCCAATGGTTGAAGTCTCTGGTCCACAAGGTTCAACATTAGTTTTCCGCCCTTGGATTTCTTCTGAAATATCTGCAGCATCTCAACATCTGCCCAATCCTACAGCATCAGGTCAGACTTTTGCTAAAGAACGTATCAGTTTTTGTCAAGATTTCAAACCTACTATGAGTGAACTAAGGAAAGTATTGATCCTGAAAATGAAACCTACTGAATGGCACAAAATAGCTGATCAACTTCAAAACACTGAACTGCGATGCAATCATGTTGATTGGAAACATGACTCCAATGCTTTGTATAGAGAAGCTGTAAATAACATCTGCACAGCTATCACGAAAGCCTTTCCTGCCTCTATCGACACTGACAAAATCCAATCCTGCAAACAAAGAGACACTGAGGACTCTGAAGAGTTTCTCACATGTTTAACAGAAGTATATAACACCCACAGTGGATTTACAAGACCTGATCACATAGGTGTGACTCGTGATGTTTGGGAAACATATTTGTGTAACTATTTCATTAATGGACTAAAAACAGACATTTCTTCAGCTGTGAAGAAAACCTGCATTGGCTGGAAAGCTGCTCGCTTAACTGAACTGAAAAGACACGCCACACATGCATATGAACAGCTAAACAGAAAGAAAAATAATGAAGCAAGAAAGAATTCAGAAAGAACTGCATATGGCAGCAGTGACTATGTACAATAAGACCCAACAACATGAAAATCACCGAGTGAATTCACAATTACATAGACAACTACAGACTCATCAGCCAACACATAAGCAGAGCAAATATGGGAGGAGAGCCCATCGAAAGAACAAGAGAAGATTTTCCAATGAACCTTGTTTCATCTGTTGTCAAGCTGGACATTGGAGACGGGAGTGCCCTCTACGCCATAAGCCCTCTGCATTTTAAAGGTGCACGGGTTTAGTTGTGCTACTTTTTGCTTTGTATAATATCTAGTATTGGGACATACTTGAATTTATGAGTCTTTACAGTTAACTATCAAACAGTCATGGGTGAAATTCCCCTCTAATTATAACTTGCTAGTAAACAGTCAAACGGGTGAAAGTCCCTGCTATTTAGCGAACAGTCACTAGGTGAAACTCCTATCTAGGGTTACTAACTGGTAAAAGGCAAAAGGGTGAGAATCCCTGTGTAGTTGAGTGTAAGGACAGATGAACTTTTTTCATGAGGGAGAGTAAATTCAGAAGAATGAAGATAATATGTGATAGCAAAATGCAGACAAATGTAAATTTACGTAATGTCAACAGTATGCTCTAATTCACTCGCAATGTTAAGTGTGAAAAAAAAGAAAAAAAACAATAAAGAAAAAAAAGAAAAAATGAAAAAGAAAAACAAGAAAAATTGAAAAAAAAATCTGAAAAAACGAAAAGAAAGAAAATGTTTAAGAAGCGAACTGTACATTTGTGTGTCCTTAGACCTGATCAGCCAAACTGTGGTGTGAATTATGTGACATAAGAAAATGTGTGTATAACAGCTAAACCATTGTAAACCGTGTCAACAAGAAAATTACAGGATGCAGTTTCAACTGATCCACTCATTTTCTACATTTCTTTATATTTCCTTTTTGAAAAATGTTGTATTTATTTTGTGTTTTTTGCCTCATCATTGCAGTGAGTTTAATGACAAACATAGTCCTAAGAAAAGTCCAGCTGGTACCAAAAAACCCTCCTCAATTGTAATTAGGAAGAAGAAACCAAATTCTTCCATGAATTCCCCAAAATCTTAAAGAGCTCTCTTAAAAACAAAATGAAGGCCTAATCAAAGCTAATAGTGATCCCAAATCCAAACTGACTTGACTGACTTGTCCATCCTTGAAGACTAAGCGCCTGCGATTTCGTCAATAATTTTTTTGTTTTTTTTTTTGTTACAGGAGATGTGGATGCTGCATAATTTCTCTTCTTTTTTCTTTACATGTTCCTATGAAATAATCACACACTAACAACACTAACAACTAACCAATAACAGTTTTGGGCTTCACAAAACGTTTATTTCAGCAACAGTAATTTAACTATTCTCTTGCAGCAGAAGATAACTAAGCCAAAATTGACACATGTATATACACATATATAAATGTGTCAAAGGGGGGACATCACAAATGCAATTTTAGTTTTCAAAACTGAATTGTGTGAAAAAAGTGTTATCTTTTAGAGACTGTTCCATTAACTACAAGACCTGTAACCTGACAACATCTTGAAACCAGGGATAAGTTTCCACCTGGACTTGAAACAAAAACATCTCTTGAGCAGGAGGACACATGCTCTTCTCCTGGACTGAATCAGACCTACATCATTAAAACCATTCTTCTGTTTCAATGTCACCGGAGAAAAACTTCAGAAAAATTCAGCTATTCACTTCTTTTCATGTGACTCAGAAGAACTCGACTTGTTCCTCGTGTCCCCAACCACAGCCCTGAAATCGACACATGGGCTGAAGGACAACTCCAGAGACGAGCTGCGGCCAGAGAGACGCCAAGCTGCGTGCGGACGGAGAGTACAGTCATGTGTGGTCAGAGGGAGGACAAAGGGACAGAGGACAGGTGATGGGAAAGATTTAACTGAACACCGCCACCATCATGTTAAAACAGCATTCACTGTCTGACTACAAATCATATTGAATAAGGACAAACTGAACTGAACACAACAATGAACTGTTGAATTTCCCTCCATCTCAGTCAACAATAATGGAACTGACTTCATCTCCAACAATGAATGTTTCTGTGCATGTTCTGTTTGTGATGATTGTTTATGAAGTATGATTAATGAATAATCAAAAGGGAGAAAGTGTGATAGAAATTTAAGTATTGTCATGTTGTGTATTTAAAATGCATTTGATCTGTGTCAGTCTGCCAGACCCAGACCAGACATTAACATGTGTGAAGCTCTGTCTCCATCCCACAGGAAACTCGCTGTTGTTCTACCTGTCTAAGTGTAAAAGTTCATTCACATGGGTATGGGTGTGAAACAAAAGTCACTCTGCTTTGAAATGTATGTAGCATTGTCATTCTGGTATAAAATAGTCAGAGCTCAGATGCTCAGGGTGGTTGGTTCGGTTGTTGAGACTTGGACTTAGAGGGAGAGGGGACCTGGGGGAGGGGCCGGGAGTCTACCAGTCTGTGGCCAGGGCAGGCCTGGGCCCTGTCCTGTCTGTATTTGCTGTAACAAACAATAAACCTTTTTTCCTGTATTGCAAAACTCACTGAGCTTCGTAAATGGATTACTTTTCATCTACAACTGTAATTTTTTCCACAGCAAGGGGCATTACTGAGTGGAAGCTCTAGGCAGGTCTTTGCTTAAGCAAAACAGAAGGAAGAAGTGTTTACTTGCAATAGATACAATTCTACTACACATCTTACTCTAACAGGCAGCATTCACAGTATTTCACAGTATTGTTTTGGCATCTGAAATTCAGTTTGTCACATTTTTGGTCACAAAGGAATTGTGTGTATGATTTTGATTTTAAAATTCATAAACATCATTTGAATGCTCACTACCTAAACTCCAGCACTTAAAGCTAACCATGACTCAGTGCTAGTGCAGCCTCTGCAGCACAGAGAGTGAATTCTGGAGGTTCTGAGCATTTACATGAGGCCTGGTCTGTATATGTACTAAGAATGAGAAAAACATGTATGTGTCTGTCTGCAAGTTTAGGCACTAGCAACTCAGGTTCAGTTATGATTGTAGTTTTGTTTTTTAACATTAGAGTTCAGGGTACATACAGTTCCTTTAAATGTGCACTATGCAACTTTTCTGGAGGGGTGTTCAGCACCTGCTTTTGTCTATGGTGATATTATTGGTTTTCCTGAAATGTTCCACAGTATGACATTAAACCAATCTATCTTACATTCTTTCAATTACAAGTGGTTTTACTTCACATTACATATATTTGTTGTGTAAGGGGGATCGCCTCTGTGCGGATCTGATCTGATTTTGGCCTGGTGGAGTCACCTGCTCATCTTCAGGGAGATAGATAAGTTTAATGCCATATTAGGGAACATTCCAGATGAAGCAATACGTTCTCCATATAGACAAGATGGTGGTGGACCCTCCACCAGAAAAGTTATATAATGCGCCTTTAAGTATTTTGGGCTTTAGACTATCATCACTAGCTACTGTCACTGGCTATGAGCAAAATCATGTCCTGCAGAACAGTACTTGCTCCAACCTGACATATGGTTTATTTTTTTACCCATTTGCATTCTTATCTTTCAAGTATGTTTTTACAACAAGTTCAATTAAAGCAGTGTTATCCTAAGTAAAGGGCTGTGCAAATTCTAATTTGAATATCTGTTTTGAATAGACATCTGAATGACTTTAGTTCAAGTAAATTTGTTGTACACAACATTCACCATAATGGAGGATCCTCACTGAGTTCAGATAGTCTAGAAATCATCCATTAGTAGTAGATCCTTGTAGAAGGTGGGTAGTACTCAGTTACATTTACTTGAGTAAATGTAACTGAGTACTACTTTTAAAGAAACTTTTCTAGCAGCATACCTGCTGCTCCTACTTGAGTAATATCTTTTTAATTTTTATTAAAGCAACAATATTTTACTTCAGTGGTTAATCTTCTTATTGTTAGTAAGTCCACTAGGGACAAACATTTTAGGTTTATAATATTGAATGATTTTAACATTTGTGTTTCTTGCACCACTTCAGGTATGACTGAGGTTTTCATTTTTTTTCCTTCCAATTACATTAACATTTTACTCTTACTTGAGTAATTTCTTGAACTACTAATTTGTACTTCTACTTGAGTAATATTATTTTGAAGTAACATTACTTTTACTCGAGTAACATTTTTGGTTACTCTGCCCACCTCTGATCCTTGTCATACGCTTCCTCCTTCCTTTTTTCATTCACAAAGCAGACTTCACTACATATGTCCCAGTTTGGTTGCAAGTATGGTAGCCATGTCTATCAACATCTCCTCCCTGACCCGGTCCTCTCTCCTCTGTAACTCATGCACAAAATTCCCCTTCATCTTCTTTAGCTCCACCACACACTTTAATAACCGTATCCGTGTTGAATTCAAGTCATCCACAGAGCGTTCGGTATTGATATTCACCACCTCTGGCTTTTGTCCACATATAAGCGGCCCCTTTTTGTAGCTACCTGGTTGTGAATGAAATAGGTGCTCTATCTTTCTTCGACTTAGATTGTGTTTATGAGTGACAATTGGGATGATATAATCTGTTACTTCATCTCCGTAAAGTTCCATGGCAGCTTGGGTGATGCGGTTGAGATCATTGTGGAGCTCGGTGTTCAAAATGGGGATTTCGATGAGGAAGGCGTGAGGGCCAGGGCTGGAGAGCTGGATGCTTCTCAGACCTTCTCGTGCTCTGCTAAGGTTGTCCAGTGTCAGTCCTGGGAGAGCTGGAGTGTCGATGATAGAGATCTCGCCTACATTTAGAATGATTGTCCTCCTGGAGCTTTGTAAAGGCGGTTCTGGAGAGGTATCTGGTTTTGTGGGTGCAGAGCCCAGTAGGAAGTCAGCCAGGGAGCTCGGTCGACCATCACACGGTCTGAGGAGGACAATCCGGAGGCCAGGTAGATCAGAAAGGTCGTCATCGGATGCACCTATAGATCAGAATGAAATGCATGCTTTTATAATATAATATACAATATAATATAAAATTATTAAACCATACAAAGCAAAGCAACACCTCCACAGACAAGAGGGTGGCCATATATTGCTTTGCCTTGAATCTTCCTCAATACAGCATTAAACATGTCCATCTTTAATTTATTTAAATACTGTTTAAGTGTTTTTATTGCTCAAATACACCTTGAAAAACATGCCTTTTACTGCATTTGGCCTAGTGGCGGCACCTGCTTGTCTCCATGGAGATAGGTAAGTTAAATGCCATAATGTGGAACAGTGGAGGGGACCCTCCAGAAAAGTTATATTCTGCATCTTTAATCATCATTAACCGTATTTACTAGGTTACAATAATAAACCAGAATTTAAACCAGGTGATAACAACTATTTTGATTGGATCAGAAGGATAAGATAATCAAACCAAACCAGTGTATTTATTATTTATATATCATTTATTTTTCCAATGACAGGTCTAAAGCCATTCGCACACAAAACTTACTGTGTTAGCAGAACATTAGCAAGGAGTTCTAAATTGTATGTTTGCTTAAAAGCTTCAACTTAAAATTGGTGCACTTATAAAATATAACAGTTAGCAAAGTTTGGGTAAGGACATAGGCATGATACAAAGGTAGATTGTAAAACTGTCAGCAATGTTTGTAGATACTATCCAACCATAATATGACCAGAAATTATTTGAATGCTGTAAATACTTTTTATTTCATTCTATACAATGAGAGGTTCAAAACAATTAACTGAAATACTACAAACATTTACTTAAGATATAGTAACAGACCTGTAATGACTTTGATGATCCGTGAGAGCCAGCTAAATTTGGCAGAAATCTCTGTTGTAGAAGCAAACAGGGACATGTTAGAGTATAAGAGTGTAATAAGATATTATTTATAACCAACTTAAAAAGAATCTTCACTTACTGACAAGAAAGTGCCATAATTGCGACAACCACTTATATAGACTCTTGATTACTGCAGGACATACACAAGTATACGCTTAAATGTAAAATATACATTAAGACAATACACTGTGAATACATAATGAGTGATGTACCACGGAGAGTTCCAATAAGACGAGACACCCAGCTCCAGAGTGTGGACAGACCTGGGAAAAAAATATGTAAAATGCTTTTTTTTTTTTAAACTTCAACATTATTTAAAGGTGCACAATGCAACTTTTCATGAATTACAAGTATGGCTAGTTGGCTTTAGATGGTCCATAATGGTCCATAATGAGGACTTATAATTGCTAAATTGCTAAACACTATATCTTTCTGGTCTACCACTTGCTGGGCTCCATGGAGATGTTATTGCTTAGCCAGAAATGTTCCATAGTGTGGCATTAAAATCATGTTCCTTGCATTTATTGAACTGAGAGTATATTTATTGCTAAAAATAAAAAAATAAGTTTACGATCAACTGGGGTGACTCTCCACAGATCTAATCTGTAACCTGGTGATGTCACTTCCTTGTCTCAGTGGAGTTTAATGCCATATTGTTTAACATTCCCAGGAAAGCAATAAAATCTCTAAGGACCCCTTCCACCAGAGGAAGTGACATGTGCATGTATAGATAAACCTTTAAATAATCCTGTATGAAGGTATATAATCTCACCAGTAATGGAGCAGAAAATGCGGATTGGCCATCTGATTAGAGCTGGGAGAGCTGCAGGAAAAGTCCATAATAAGATGTTTTTATATTGGGGGAATATAATATTGTGATGAATATAATTCTGACTGACTTTGGGAAAATCTATAGAGGAGATAGCCCACCACAGTGAAGGCCCCCATCTGGATGTTGCCACTGCTGAGCCAGCCTAAAGGAGGAGAGAGAAACAGCACTACAACTTGACATGGTAGTGACCTTTGACCTATATATGTCCATGCTGAGGTATAAACATTGTTGGATAAATAACTGATTAATGAACTCCATTGTGTTACTGAGCAAAGGACAGCCCTCAATAGCTTCAACGTCTGAGAAACAGAGGAGCCAGTTTTGAAATATAACTTTACAAAAAGGCTATATTGCTTACTTTCTTTTATTTCTAGAGTCACTAAGTTTAAAGCGTCTCACCTCACAAGGGAACTATGCCGATATGCAGTTTAATAAGAAAAATATTGAGTTTTGTGCATATTAGTATTGATTGGGCACAGGCATCAATGAGTGTATTTAGGCCTGCCACGATAATTACTACTAGTATAGTCACGATACAGAAATTTCAAATTCAATTTTGATACTAAGGGATGGTTTTTATACTCAATACCAATTCTGATACCAGAGTGATATATATATTTTTTTATTTAGACAATAGAATGTGATTTTCATTTTTATTAGTATTGATACCTGTTCAAATCTAGTTTCACTACTAGTTTTAGTATCGATTAGTATGTGATTTACAATACTTTTGGGAACCCTACTACTTATGTGCATAATTTTGCATTTATTGGAGCTCAAGTTTTTAAACAATATTGTACGATTAGATTTTTTTTGTTGTCATTTATATATATTTTATTTTTATATATTTTTTCATCAATATATCGCACTTCAGCATTCGTTATTGTGACAGACCTAGGTGCAACCTGACTGACCAGTTTGAATAATGTAGTAATTGAGTAATGTTAATACATTTAGACAATCAAGGTGGCTTTGCAATGTGATGCATCGTTTTTCATACACCTAAAATCAACAATCACCAGCTGTTACCAGAAAAATAAATCACATCAAACGATCCCCACAGTTGATTGAACCACCATTTTTTCAGCGCAAAAATAAAAACACCAACTATTTTACTACTTCAAGTCCTAAATGTACCAAGACCAATAACTGACCAATAATGACCCATCATTTTTTTATCTGCGCATAACTTGTCAAGATAGTAGTTGCAACATCTTTCTTATCATCTTTATTGGTTCAGCTACAGACTAACATGTGTCTTAACTATGTGTTGGCCTAGGTATAGTATATTGGTCATCGACATGGGAGGATTTCCCAAGATATCAGTCCAATAGTAAAAATTTAGCAGATTTGGCAGTTGTTGTTTTTTTCCTGCAATGACCTAGTGTGTGTGCCCATGTGTCATTCCCAGTTTGCCCTCAGTGCACACTCACATTTATCTTTTTAATATTACTTTAATACAGTTTGTACTTTATTTTACAAAAGTGATAAGTTAATTTGTAAACTTGTACCTTAACATATAGCTGGTCTGTACTATGGACTTTAAAAGCTTAATGTCACAACAGCAAGGGCTGTATAGGATATCGTATTGGCTCAAAAAAATCCATATTGGAGAATATCCCTTACCTGTAGCAGCATCTTCAGAATCGCATTTGCACTCCATTGTTCTTGCTCTGATCAGACACCTTTGTCCTACCGCATTGACTTTGCTAAATTGTGCAACAACTTGTCACTTTTGAATAAAAACAGAACACTGAAGTAGTCATTTCAAGAACAGTCATCATCAGCCATTCATCAAATTAATAGTTAGAAGTTCAAAAAACAAGAGTGTAAGCCAAGTAAAACTGAAACTGTCAATGTATAACTAGTGTAATAAACTTGTTGCTATGTCTGCAAGTAACACAATTAAACACAACTCATAAAGTACCATTCCACAATTAAACATAACTCATGAATTATCATACCTTTTTTGTTGTGCTGATCTCTCAATGAGCTAGTTGTTGAATTGCAAGTCATGTAATCCCTCCTTCTTGCTGTTGTATGGTTAATTGTGCCTGCGCTGGCCTGCCCTCATCAGGAACTCTGCTTCAACACAGCACAATCCTGCGAGAAACTCTAAATATGCCAGTAATGCTCAGGCTTTATTCCCCAAGACACGCCTCTCCTCCAGACAAGAGGAACTGGTATTTCAGCTAAAGACAAACCAGTTAATACATAATACAACAAAATGGTTGGTTTTATTTAGTTTTTTTAATACATTTAGATACATGTTGCACAATTTGGAAACTTCTATTGTAATCTCATGATCATTCCAGTTTAAAGATGCACCAAGTAACTTTTCGGGTGAGGGCTTGCCATCTGCTTATTGAATTGTATAGTTTTACAGTGTGTAATTAAACGTATATCTTGTATTTATTCAATTATGGGTGTTCATATTGCTCCATAAAAAACCTTGACAAACATGCATACTACTGTAAGTGTTGTCAGCTCTCCATAGATCTGATCTGTAACTGACCTGTCATCTGATCGTGTCAGTGTGATTTGACAAGTTTAACGCCATTCAGTGGAACATTCAAAGCACTAACATCACCATAGACAGGCAGGTGGCAGACAGTCCACCAGAAAAGTTACATAGTGGATCTTACAGTAGTTAGTGACATGGTTTTGTTCAGTTCCTCATGGACCCAACTTGGCTAGCAAAGCATCTATTAGCTCCTGCTTCTTGGTTCCTGTAGTTCGGACGCCAAACTGCTTGCACGCCTCCTTTAGCACAGGCACTGTCAGCTTTCCCAGAGTCCCATTCTTCACACGGCCTCTTAGATCTTCCTCTGGCACCTCAATTTTGGGCTTCTTCTCAACTCCACCACTATTCGCATCTGCAACGCAAAAGAAAATTTAGACACAAATGATTAAAAGTATGATACAGGTTTTGAAGGGCCTACGGTATATTCCGCTATATTCTTATCTAGGTTATAATGTTGTTCCCTCATCAAAAACATATCTACTGTTTAACTCTGTCCCACCTTGTGATGTTGGTCCACCTTTAGCTTTGATTAAGGCACACATGCGTTGTGGCATTGTTTCGATTTTGCTTCTGCAATGTCACAAGATTTATTTCCATCCAGTGTTGCATACATTTTTCACCAAGATCTTGGGTCAGGCAGTGTAGGAAGTACTGTACTGTGTTTTTAAACTGCACACACCTTCACTAGAATCACTTGGATGATTTCAGACCTGGAATTGCCAATCTATTCTTAAGAAAAGGTAAAAGATAGTCAACTTGAAAACTACTGCTTCATGACATCACAAGATGGAACAGAGCATTTTGAGCTTTGGAGATGCAGACAGACTAATACTAAAGGATGACTCAAACATGTGAATGAAACAAAACACAAGTTCAGGTGTGTTTTTGATGAGGTAACAACATTATAACATAGCTTAACTCTTACAAAATCTATTTATTGTGTAATATAGGACCTTTAAGGTTGCAATCAATGTTTACATTTCACAAGTGCAGTTCTGACCTGTTTTGCGTTTAGCAGCTGGTTTAGCGTCTGGGTTGTAGTTGTCTGGGTAAACCATCTCTCTAAATTCGTCAGCAAGAATACCAAGGCGCGCGTCCATTTGGTCCACTTTTGGCACTGAAACATAGAAGATTTGGTGTAAAAACAAGATACCTTAAGCTTTACACATTTACTTTTTTCAATCCTTACTAATGAGGTCTTCAGTTTCTTCTGGAGCGGCCATATCCAAGGCCAGAGCTTCCAAATTTCTATAATGTTGCTGGATAACAGGGTTCTCAAATGCATCACTCCTTCATTGGACAAAAAAGTATAATTATTTGCAAATTTAGATTGATACATACAATTGTATAAAATTTAAAACTAACTTCTTAGTTTCTTAGTAGTTTAATATTACTAATCGTAGCAGTGGAAAAGTTGGTAAATACACTTCACTATAAAATCACATATTGCTGTCCTCATAATATAACTGCCTAATTCATTTTATGGCCAAATTCAGTTTTTTGTCTCATTCTACTCTCCAGACAATGCTGCAGCTCTTGCCCTCACTGGCTCCGTCTTTGGTCAGACCATGTTTTATAGTCCTAAAAGAACAAATCACCCTGGTCATCTTATTGACACAGGGAGTTTATTTTTGTATTTTCCCAAAAAAATGAAAAATTTAATTGGTAAACATGCTATGAGGCTAATGATGTGGAAAAGCATGTAGAATGTTAATCTGTTTAATTTACTTTACCAACAAACACAATTTTGACAAGTGTACTGGCTTACTAACAATAACAAGGTTTATGCCATCTAACTGATAGAAAATACCTGTATTTAAAGCGGAGTTTAGAGACAATCTCCTTCATCTTATCCACCTGTATTTGGGAAGCGCAAGGGCAGTGAGGGATGTCCAGAGTCCGCATGTCATCAGCATATGGCAGATAGATGACGTTAAATCCTGATTCAAAGACAGAAAATATTGTGAAAAAATAATTATTTTAGTAGTCACTCCAGTAGATTGTATTTGAATTACTGGAGTCTGATTACCTGGTGGCGTGACCTGGACATTGCCCTCATCCAGCTCCTCTTCTTGGGGCACCAGGGCCACGAAGCGAGGCGGGTAGTTTCGGCGAGCAATGCAGCGGCACAGAGCGAAAACATTCTTCTCACTGCACTTCTTCAACAGGGCAGAGAACAAACACGAGCTGCCTACCGTCATTGGAAACCACACAGAAGTCATTGCTTTAGATTATTTGAACATAGAAAAAAATAAAAAGAATGAAAATGTCCACACCTTTGACTTCATCCTCCTCTGGGTAAATGAAGACAGATGGCCGTATGTGGTGGTGTCGTTTGAGCTTTTCCATTGGTTTAAAGCCAATGAGATACAATTCAGGATCCCCAAATTTCTTTAGGGAGTCCACTTCATCTTTTTCAAGTACTATCTGCTTTCTACCATACACCTAGAGCAAAATACATGGACAAGTTAACACAACAGGACAGTTAATTAAAATGTACAAACTCACAGACAGATCTACTTAAATATTAAACATTTGAATAAACATATTATATTGGTTCTAGTTTATTACTTGGGCCTTCTTGATTTCACTGGGAAGTAGCAGACTTCCTGTCTGGGTGTGGAAAATGCGGCTTTTACTGCGGACTGGCTCGTTAGTCTCTCTGTACAGTTTGATGGCCCCTGGTTTTCGGGCTTGCACAGCGGTAGCAAAAATACCAACAGCTATTTTTACATCACCAAGACACAGGCTTAACCTAAGGACAGTTAAGAGTAAATCGCTTAGTAAAACATAATATATTATATATAGCAATAATATCCTATACATAGAATAGTAGCATATGTAGTATATGTAGTATAATGGGGAAAAGTAAAGTACCTGGCCATGGCGCGCTTCTTCTGCTCCTTGGCCCGCACTCTTTTCTGGAGGTCCTCCAGTTTGTCACAGGGGCTGAGCTGGAGCCCCAGCTCACTCTCATCCTCTGGTGGACTTATGATGTCACGGAAGAACAGTGACACGTCAAAGCCTCCTGGTTTCATTAAGTGCATCAAATCAATGACAACACCTAAAGAGAAGAATAATATAAATGTAAACATACTATTACATTACATTTCAAATGTAATTATCCCACACTGAGTGGGACATTTTTGGGACAATTACATTTTACATTAATTACATTTTTTATTTCCCTTTGAACAGATTGTATTTCTACTCAACTGAGAAAACATGTGCTCCAGTGTGCTCAAGCACCTTTACTAATAAGTCGAGGTATTTGATAATCACACCATCGGTCTTAAATCTTTTCCAGACACCAATATTTTGTTTGCTTGAACCAATCATATGCCTAAAGAATATGCACAACTCTTTATTTGAACAGTTTTGAAGAGGATATTGCACAAAGACTGACTACATAGCTCTCGTATCCACTTTGTAGTAAAACAAGTTTGTAGTAATTTCAAATAATAGAATTTGGGAAAAATAATCAAAATTGGCCTTACATATCAGCCAATGATTTCTCTGAATTCTAAACAAGTGTCTGCATCAGCAATCTCTACTACAAAAATGCCATGCTGCAAATTGCTTCTCAGTACATACCGGTCTCTTTTAAGTCCCCAGCTTTGGTCCGCGCTTGTCGGTCCTTGACACTGTCACTTCCATGGGGGTCGTCTCGGCAGGTGAAGAGCATGAGACGCTTGTGTGACAGGCGCAGTTTGATGTCACTGTACAGATTGGCACAGCACCACAGGGCATCACCCAGAGATGTCTCCCCACTGCCCATGGTCTCTGCCGCCAGCTGTGCTCCTTTAGGTCCTCTGAGAGCATCAACCTCCTGCACTCGCTTTGCACCTGAGGTCAGCAAGAAGTGCAGACAAATGGCTAGTGATTAAATTGAATATGTGCTGGTTAGAAGGTACAATATTTAGTGCAGGCTATATAACTTTACCCATTGCATGTTTGAATAATGACTAGTTTGGTGCTTTCATGGACTTGTTATGATTGTAAAGCACAATACACATACTATTTCAATATAATTTCTTAAATACTGAATCTACAATGAGTATAATAACAAATTGGTTCAAAGTGTGTGCATGTTTCAAACGATCCAGAAGCATGATTATTTAAGAGCATTGCAAAACTAAGCTAATAAATAACATGCTTTTTATAACATGTTTTATGGGGGCTATTATCATCAGCAAGTTTAATTACAACATAAATTGTTTCAGCTTTACTATTCAGGATCATCAACTTTAGCAGGCATTTTTCTGCTACTGAATATTGCATACAGTTGAAGTTTTTGATAGTGTACACCATCTTAGATACAGTTACAGTTCACTTACCAGGTTCATCCAGGTCGTGGTACACATAGACATGTTTGAAGGAGTTTCTTGGGTTTTTGCTATGCTCTGTGCCATAGAAAACCAGAGCTACCAGATCTCTGTAACTGCTGATAATCTTACTGGTGTAGACGCTGCGCACCACCTATTCAGAAACATATAATTTTTCACAGCTTTGACATAAATATTTTATTAACTACATATCAACAAATACATATGTAAGAAAAAAAATGCTAAATCGAAAGACACCTGCATAGTCATGTCAAAGTTTGAGGGCTCTCCATCTTCTCCCTTGATAAACATTTCCTTTGAAGCATCGACAAGAAACACCAGACTGTCTCTGCCCGTGATCCTGTAATCTCCTATAACATTTAGACAAGTAGACATTAAAACAAGGGATCTTTCTTTCACTCTTCCACACACTAAAAGCACATGCCCTTGAAACAACATAATAAAAAGGGTGTATAATAACGTGTGTCGTATAGTACCTCCACTCTGTTCTCCATCCTCCTGCTCTTCATCATCATCTTCGTTTTTGAAGAAAGCGTTCCAGTCTGCCATTGCAACTTCCTGTAACTTTACCAAACACGTAAACCGTTTCATAAACTGTTGTTAAAGGCCCATTTGCACTGACTTCACGAACAGTGAACGGCGAAAACACCATAAACACAACACTGCATGTGTATTTACATGTTGTAGCTAGTTAGCTTAGCCTGCAATCAGGTTCTTTACTATTAGCTCTGTTTGGCAAATATTGGTTCAAACTTCAGAACTTTTATCAATTTATTTGAATCCAGAGTCTAAATATTAACAACGCGTATCATTTATGACAGTATAGTTACTTACCTAAGTGTAAATGGACCCAGCACAAGTCGACTAATTTCAATGAATGGCGCGTTACAAACGTGAACGCGCACGCTGAAATCTACAACAGCACGTCAGGCACGCCCACATTTGGACATGGCATGTCAATCACCATCTTTGACCAATCAGAACTGCGCAGAGGCGGAGCGTGGAAACAGTGGGGCCTGGAAACAGGAAAAGTAAAGTGCTCCATGAGGATGCACTTTTGACAGGCAAAACATTGTTTACAGTGAGTTACACAGCGTTTGAGTGTCTCCTTTACGCTTTGTCAAACGTTTTTTAGCATACGGGCGTACTTTTCTTGTATTTTTATTTCAGATTTGAGCCTTTATTTCGGTTTACACTGTGTTTAAGCTTAATCCTCAAAACTCATTTACCTAGCTAACCTTTACATTTAGCTAGCTTGACTTTATCCTTTTTGATCTTTCCGATGGAACAAACGGGCTCATACCCAGTAAAAGTGTATATTTATGACGTGACCAAAGGAATGGCTCGACAGCTCAGTCCTGTCATGATTGGTAAGTAGTGAGTAGTAAGCTTATGCTAACATTAAATTGCTATGGTCATTTGCCTACTCACTCAGTTGTTATTTTTTCATTGAAGGGAAGCAAATTGATGGTGTGTGGTGAGTATCTCAATTCACAAAAGAAATCATTCAAAAGAAATCGAGTAACTAATGAATGAATGGCACTTTTCATTGTGTTATTTTCAATAGGCACACTGCCATTGTGGTTCATGGGAAGGAGTTCTTCTTTGGAGGAGATGGGATCAACCACTGTGCTCCTGTATGTGTCAGATTCATGCTTATTTTCAGATGTCATTATAGTTCCTGGATGACATAAATTACTAAGCCCCTATCTTTATATATTAGGGTAATACTATTTTAGGACCCCCAGATTTAACTGTAGACCTGGGATCTACTGAAGTTCCAGAAGAGGTCTTCATGGAGTACTTAACTTCTCTGGGAGAATCCACATTTAGGTAAGTTCCAATTAAATATTTCTTGCCAACCCATGATGGTGTTTATGAATAGTATTTATTTCAAAGATTATATATTCAGAATGTTTTATTCATGTATTGGCACAGCGGTGACAAGTACCACCTGTTGGACCACAACTGCAACACCTTTAGCAACGAAGTGGCTCAGTTTCTCACAGGGAAGAAGATTCCCTCATATGTCACTGACCTTCCATCTGAAGTCATGTCCACGTAAGTCTGCTTTGTTTAATGCATGATGGGACCTCCAGTGTAGTTTGACTCTTAATTTACTGTTTTATTAAGTAGTACTGTATTAAAATGCACTATGTAACTTTTACAGAAGAGATGCAACACTTGTTTGAATCTACTGAGACTTTATTTGTTTTGCCTGAAATGTTCTAGTACTATGGCATTAAGATCTCCATGGAGACAAGCAGGTGACAGAACCTTCACCAGTAATTCTTGTAGTTTCTCGTGTAGGTTATTAATGTTGTAACTATTTTATGTCTATTATCTTGTGTGTTTTACTCTATGAAAGGTGCTAAACGTACATTTTACTCACTTTTCATTTATTCAGTTCATTCAAACCATGTGTTCTTTTCAGGCCTTTTGGGCAGGCTCTCCGTCCTTTCCTGGAATCCATGACCATAAACCCAGGGGGCAACAATATGAGAGGCCAGCCATAGAAGTCCACCTGCCAGGTCCATTTTATATGAACCGGGCACTTTTAACTTTAATTTGATTTTTCCTGTGTGTAAGTGGAAAGGAAAAGTAAATTAATCGGAGTCAAAATGTTGACGGCATTATCACATGTTCTTTTACAATTAATGACTATTAAATGAGAATACCCAGTACCCAGAAGTAATATTTTTGTACAATATTCAACCAGTAACATACCATACTTTTGTATCAATATACTGCAATTCTACCTTCTTAGGAAACAATGGTTAAAAACATATTTTAAGATGTTATGAAATGGATAAGTGCCTTAAAAATATGTCTTGAATTGTTAAGATATATTAGGGCCAACTTCCACACAGGAAAGTAATTCTTGTACACTGACACATTTTTAAATGTAGGTTTCATAAGAAATTAAACTCTTGAGTTTTAATATTAAGATCTACCTGAGAGTAACACCTCTGTTAAATTTGTCATGTTTTGAGAATATTCTGTTCCCGCACCTGCCAAGATGTACACCCATATTATGTAGTACTGTTTGCACTGAAATTACTGTCATTTTTGTCTTCTGCTTGCTGACATTATGCTAAAACAAGCTATAGTATATTAAGTGTTTTTAAAGTATTTTAAAAAAATCTTTTATTGTTTTTTTTAAAACCACTTAAGCTCTAATAATAAAATTCAACTTGATGTTGGGAGTTAAAGAATCATCTCTGTAATACCTCAAGTAGCCTTTAGATGTCAGAACAGGCCATGGTATCTGACAGATAATTCACACTATCACAATTTTTAGTTTTTGTTGGTTTATTCCAAAAAAATCCCTCCAACATAATAATTGTATGTATATTTATTTTCCCAAAAAGGATATACAATAACCAAAGCACCCAAAGTCTGTATTATATAGCAATATTTATTATTTCTCTGAAACACTGCATGCTAACATTGTATGATTGTACATCCCCTCCAAAGAAGTGTTTGAACAGGACTTATTTCCACATCACTGCTTTCTGTCCCTCAAAGAAAATCCATTATTGATAGACTAAGTACTATAAGGTTTTTAAAATAATCCAACACACTAATGGAGGTAATGAGGTTATTGTATGTTCGATGGCTCACTTATTGTCATAGTGTGTATAATATAAAGTAAACTTCATTATTTAATTTAGTTCTCTGCTCTGACCAGACATTTATTGGCGGTGACATTTGAGTTGCAGCAGCAGTTGATCTAACAGCTGACTCCTGTCATCTTGTCACTTTGAGTTTGACTATGGGGAGTGCAGTCCATTTAACGCCTGCAGTACTATGGCCGACCCAATTAGCACAGTTTGATGAGAGCTGAACTCAAGCAAATCAAAGGTTCAACATGTCTTTGATTCACACATGTAAATCCAGAGGCTTGCATTGATTTTGACGCTTTAAGATTCTAACCCACCAACATCACTGCATGACTGTTCTCTAACGTTACACAGGTTACCAGTTTGCTGTGTGCCAAAGTGCAGCATTATATTATTACCAATATATGAAAAAATAGATAATTTTTAGACAATTCAAATATCAACATTATAGCTACACAAGTGTAACATTGATCTGCACCCACTCCCTTTTTTAATCCCTTGGAATCTGGTTTTCTCTTCAACCTCAACAACCTGCTCCAGCCAAGTTAACATATATCCATATTCATATGAGAACTTAGCAGAAGTGTGTACAGTAGGCAAAAATGTACTCAAGTAAGAGCAATGATACTTCAAAATAATATTACTCAAGTACAAGTACAAAATAGTGGTCCAAGAAATGACTGAGTCAAAACTTGGTAAAACTACTACTCAATGAAGAGTAACTGTCAAGATATAACATCTGATTTATAATTTGAAGTTAATGTACTTTGAAGGACAAAACATTAAATAATGCACAAACTCTGGTATTTTAGTAGTAATACAAATGTTCAAATCAATCAACGTAAAAAGCTCTTGTCACTTTGTAGGTCAGTGGGAATAGAAACCAAAACGTTTACTCAAGTAAGTAACTTCAATAAAAATATTACTCAAGTAGGAGTAGGTAAAACTATGCTGCTAGAAAAGTACAATTTATTAAAGTAAATATAACTGAGTACTACCCACCTCTGTAACTTAGCACGCCTTTAGCACTTGGCAATAAAAAAGATTAGATTTTTCTGGCCCGACAGCTGTAGTAGGGAATTGAGAAGGTAGAGACATTCGGTGAACAGGCCGGGGGACAAACCAAGGTGGTGGTAACAACCGCATATGGCACTAACAACTTCGTACCGTTCTGTTGCTCTGTTAAATTTACCATGACCGTGAGCCACAATACTGAGTTTCTGCCAAGTGCTGATTGATTGATGAGCTATTTGTGTTACTGGACCTTTGCCAGGACAAACTCAGCTATTGAGTTAGTTTAGGAAGGTCTATGTAGTATGTAGTCCTGTTCAATTATGCACTTACCCACATTTATGTCGCAGTATGACTTATCGCAGAGTGTATTTGGCACCATATAGTTACCTTATTTTCTGTAAGAATAGTGCTAATTGAAGATGTTTTTGTTTTGTTAAGGTGGGTGTCTCTCTTTATCAATATACAATCTGCACAGTTGTCAAAATACTCCATCTAGGTACTCCCATTTCTTCCCTTTATTAATCAATCCAGCTAGGTACTCCTGATTAAGAACCTATAGTGCAACATCAGGAGAAGAATCACCCACTTCTCCTGTCAAGTAGCCCTAGAGACAGTAAAGTGCATATTACAGGTTTTCATACTTTTTCTAATTATTACTTTGTTTTGGGGGGCTTTGGTACATGTTTATCAGTTTAATGGCAGCTTGTGGAAAAAAGTGTGAAGAAAAGTTCAAAAACAGGAAGTAGTGGAGAGCTCTACAACAAAATATCTCTACATGTTATCAATTCAGAAAATTCCATCCAAAATGCAGAGTCAATTTACCTGTAGTCCCAAGGAAGACATTTTTTGACAGTTTAAACCATCATTTAACAAAATAAAGGTGCTATCATGTATATTTATTTGTCTAATCATAACTATTGTGTAATTTGGCCCTTGTTAATATTATGGTTGCTAGGTAATGGAACTGGAATGACCTCTGTTTGTCATAACTGCTGTCCATGTCCAACCAGGAAGTAAAGATATAAATGTCAGCAGAATTTAAAAACTAGACAAAATGTAATGTACAATTGTAAAGTCTATGATTATATTAACTATGTTTTAGTGAAATAGTTCTCTAACATGTCATAAGCACTGTAATGGATTGGTCAAATGCAGAGGATGCATTTTATACTATACTACAAAGTCTTTCTTACCCATTTTCACAGTCAAAAACACTCACAAACATTTAGCTAGACTTGATTTTATTCTCCCATCTTTACACCAGTAAGCAAGTAAGTCACCACAAAACTCCATCACATTGTACGCTCTGTGCATTGCTACAACTGTAAAAGCCATTGTAACATATATAGCACTAGACTGGAAAGCACATCAGAAAACTGCACAGCTGGCCCTTCTCTACTTGTGTTTCATAGTAAACTTTGACATAAAATAAGCCCACTCCATTTAACCTCATTATAATAACGTTAATGACTAACAAAGCCCTTTTTAAACAATATAAGAAAACCCATACATTATTTATACAGTGTTCATGTATATAGCACAAATACAAGTAATGACATTAGAAACACGTTCAAATACAAAGTGAAAGTAAATGTCTATTGCTTGTAAAAACAGTGGCCCCTGGTACCATGTATAATTCATATATCAAGATGTGAGCATGAGGTACAATACTTTTCCACATTATAGCAACATTAACACTATAAGATAGCTTTGCTGAAATAGGTTATTAAAGGTGCACTTTGTAACTTTTATGGGGAAGTTACATAGTGCTACATGTCTCCATGGCGATGTTATTCCTTTGCCTAAAACTTTCCACAGTATAGCATGAAATTTATCTGTCTCCATTGAGACCAACAGGTGATGCCATTAGGTCAAATTACAGTTCAGATTATAGAGAGGTAAGATGTATTCAAAATGTTTAAAGTGTTGCATTACAATTTAAATTAAGTAACATAAATCACATAAAGAGGGAGCTTTGTTTTTGATGCTCTGAGTTTCTCCTCCACTTGCTCCCTGCACCCCCCCCATCACTCCCCCTTCAGACTTCCATCACAACAGAAGCTGCATCCCGCTAATGAAACTACTGTACATCGCATCAGGTTTGTCAAGTTGTACTGCACGAATGACATATGACCTAAAACCATTTCAGAGATGTTTTTAATGAGGAAACAATGTAATAACAAGGTAAAATCAGTTTGGCATAATGCTTGCTCTTTGAAAAATTCTACAGTGTAAAATAAAATGATGGTAAAGGTTCTCGATTACAGTCCAGATCTGGGCACCTTTTCAAAACAGCTTAATGCCTTAACTGTGGTTATGCTTTTGTTATCATCACCATACTGTGTAAATATCTTTGTAAATAACTGTTAGTCATAATTTAAAGTACATTATTTTTCTAATTATGCATTGTTCTTGTTTATTGTTTACTTGTGTGCAGGGCTTGGGGCGCTGCTGCCACCAACCTTCCATGGCATGTTGGAAGGACTGTTGCACATTAGCATTAGCAGCAGTGCTACAGTGTCCTTTTCTGTCTGGGCTCGATACATGATGCTCCAGGCACTCGAATGCCTTGGTGAATTCCCCCACGATGATGCCTGGAGGACTTCGGACAATATACTGGTACAACAGTTCTGACCTCGACAGTTGCTTTCCCCCCTGAAGCATCGAAAACAACCTTCTCTCTGTATGGTTTTTGTTTTTGTGTTTTGTCCTCTTTCTCTCCCTGTGTTCTAAAGAGCAGCCGCCCCTGGCCCCTACACGCTGGCTCTGGCTGGATGGAGGCTGATGGGAGCTGACATGATGGTGCCATTGTCCTCAGTGCCGAGTTAATGTGACCCCCGGGAGTCTGTCCCTGTGTGCCTGGCCTTGTAGTGCAGAATGCATAGCAGAGTGCACTGGAGTGGGTCAGGAGGAGTGAGTGGAAAGGCCAAAGGGGAGCAGCGAAACAGATGGGGAGTGCTGCATGTGGAGGTAAAGGGGACACCAAAATAAAAGTTACCAACAGACTGCAAAGACTACTATATCTAAACCTGTTCTTCTCAATGGTTGTCTTTTATTATTTGTTATTCTAAATATTCTGCTCAGACCTTACCATCTTTGGAGCATTTCTGTAATTATGACTTATAGATAGGGGACTATTGTATATAATATAATAATATAAGCACACGCCATGTGCCACGCATGTTCAGTGAGCTTATTCAGGGTAAAAACAAGCTGTTTCCAGTCCCCCCTGAGTGTCTTTGGCCTTCCCTTGGGCCTCCTCCCAGGGGGACATGCCAGGAACACGAACACCCCAGGGAAGTGTTCTGGGGCATCTAAATCTTATTCCCAAGTCTCTAAGCTAGTTCTTCTTGGTGTGGAGGAGCAGCGGCTCAACTCCCCTGGGTGACTGAGCATATCACTTCGACTCTACTGGAGGGCTATGGATATTAAGTTTGATTGATTGTATTGGTGGTAGACTTTATAAGTATGATTTTATAAGCCTGTTATTACTGTAGCACTTGTGATATTGTCTCCTCTCTTTGGTCATTTATTATTTGGTCACTATTTATCAGGTGATTTTAATGTACTTGTGGATAATGTTTTTAACAGAAATGCTCAGAGCTCAGTTCTGTCCTTGAAACCTTTGGTCTGACTCAGCATGTCAGTGAGCCCACCCACAACAGAGGACACACTCTGGACCTGCTCATTACAAAAGGAGTAAATATTTCCAATGTGTCAATGTGGTGGATGTTGCTCTGTCTGATCATTTCTGTGTCTTTTTTGACGTGTCTGTTATTCCCAAACCAGCGGCTGGTCCTGCAGTTGTTCAAAGGACACATATAAATGATAAAACAGGTGCACTGTTCATGGAAATGATACACTTTGAAAATGCCTCATGTTCTAATGTTGATGATTTGTTGAACTCTGTGACTTCAAATGTTTTGAATGTTCTGGACACCATTGCCCCGATGAAGGTTAAAATGGTTAAAGATAAGCAGAAAGCGTCATGGGGGAATGATCACTCGGTCAGGGCACAGAAAAGGGAGTGCCGGAGGGCCGAGCGGGAATGGTGCAAGTCAAAGCTCCAGGTTCATTATGAGATTTACAGAGAAAAGATGCACATGTACAACCACAGTTTATGTAGAACAAGGCAAAGGTATTTTTCTGACATTATTGGAAGTTGTAGTAACAACTCTCGTGTCCTGTTTGCAACAGTAAACAGATTAACAAACCCTCCAGCTCAGCTGCCGTTAGAACTCATTTCCACATCTAAGTGCAATGAGTTTGGAGTATTCTTTAATGACAAGGTTCAGGGTATTAAAAATGCCATCAATTCCACGATGCAAATAACAACCCAGACACTTAGGGCTGACTCACTTTGCACCTGTAACTGACAAAACTGTCCAAGAGATTGTCACCAGTTTGAGTTCATCTACATGCTGCCTCCATGTGTTACCCACTAAATTTCTAAAGTCTGTGCTCAATAGTTTACTGTCACCACTCACTTGCATAGTTAACATATCACTTCAATCTGGAACATTCCCAAGAGCTTTGAAAATGGCGGTTATCAAGATATTGAACAATTACCGACAAATCTGGCGTTTCTAGGCAAAGTCCTTGAAAAAGTAGTTTACCAACAGCTTATTAACTTTCTCCAAATGAACAACTCCTTTGATGTTTTCCAGTCAGGTTTTAGACACCACCACAGCACTGAGACTGCTCTTATCAAGGAGACAAATGACATCCGCTTGAACACTGATGCAGGCAAAGTCTCAGTCTTGATCCTGTTAGATCCGAGGGCTGCCTTTGACACTGTGGATCGTGGGATTCTCTTACAGAGACTAGAGGATTGGGTGGGCATCTCTGGTACGGCACTAAACTGGTTCAAGTCCTATCTAGAAAACAGGGAGTACTTTGTTGAAATTGGAAAATGTGTCTCAGATAAAATGTCCCTGACCTGTGGGGTGCCCCAGGGGTCATACTGGGACCCCTGTTGTTCAATCTCTACATGCTGCTGTTAGGCCAGTCAATACGCAGCAATAATGTGTACTACCGCAACTCTGCAGATGACACTCAGATCTATGTCTCACTGGCAGCAGGTGAATATGGACCAGTGGATTCACTCTGCCACTGCATCCAACAGATCAGTGTGTGGATGCAAAACAACTTTCTCGAGCTAAACTCAGACAGAACTGAAGTCATCATCTTTGACCCACAGAAACATAGAGAAAGTGTCAGCAGTCACCTCCAGTCTCTCTCTCTAAAACCGTCAAATCAGGCTAGAAATCTAGGGGTAATAATGGACTCAGACTTGAACTTTAACAGCCACATCAAATCAATAACATCTGCAGCTTTTTACCATCTAAAAAACATGGCAAAAATCAAAGGTATACTGTCAAAGCCAGACTTAGAGAGACCTATCCATGCATTTGTCTCCAGTAGGTTAGACTACTGTAACGGCCTGCTCACTGGCCTCTCCAAACGAGCCTTAACACAGCTGCAGTACATCCAGAATGCTGCTGCTCGGGTCCTGACTAGAACCAGGCGCATAAGTCCTGTGCTCATGTCTCTGCACTGGCTTCCTGTAGCTCAAAGAATAGACTTTAAAGCAGCTCTGCTTGTGTATAAGTCTCTCCATGGCCTAGCACCAAAGTACATCTCTGAAATGTTAGTGCCATATGAACCATCTTGCACTTTGAGGACTTCAGGGGCCGGCCTCCTGCTGGTGCACAGAGTCAGGACTAAACATAGGGAAGCAGCGTTTGAGTTTTATGTGTCTAAAACCTGGAACAGTCTCCTGAAGATGTGAGACAGGCCTCTACTTTGACAGTGTTTATATCCAGGCTCAAAACAGTTCTGTTTAGCTGTGCATATGACTGAAAAGTTTTTATTCTGCATTCTTCTGTTTTAATGTTAATTTTATGGTAATTATTTATGTTTTGATTTGTGTGATTTTAATGTCTTTCTTATTCTGTAAAGCACTTTGAATTACTTTGTGTACGAATTGTGCTATACAAATAAACTTGCCTTGTGAACCTTAAAGGCTATGTGAATCCCCCCCTTTTATAACTACTCTCCATAATAACTATACTTGTCTCACCAGTGTAAGCTATAGGGGAAGTGTTTGGTAGGGACAAGAATTTATGTCCTAGATTTTTTTCTTCCTGAACAAAACACATAATACAAATATTTAAAAGTAGTATGTGTACAATTTACAAGTTTAACGAAAACTACTGTACAAGTTGCATTTCCAGTTATTACCTGTGTTGAATCTAATCAGCCCTTTCTGCCATAGTCACCAAGACCCATTTGTCATCTGGAGTTTCCTGCTTCTAAGGTGGCCCTGGTTGGACAAACCAAGAAAAATAAGACCTACCTATTAAAAAGTGGCACAAACCAAAGGTACATTTTTGTCCAGCCACTCACAGAATATTTGAAAAGCATATTCCATAAGTATATGTCGATTATCAAATTATTATTCTCTTTTTCAGGTTATTTTCCCCAAGGTTCACAGCCAGTCGAGGTATCCACATAGTTAAAATAGTGAATATGTGTATATAATATGAACAAACTGCTTGTTGCAACAAGTAGCTTACATAGCTAATTTATCAAATACCCCTTGGATGTTGTGCATAATTTCACGTTGTGGTTTTATTCAACGTCTTTTAGCTTTTTGCTGGTCTATTAAGTTCTCAGACAGTCACTTCAGTAGCGCTGTGAGTGGAGAAGCTCTTAGGTCTGGTGTAGTGCTGGTGGGGGTGTGCAGAATGACCCTGGTTGTGATGCACCTGCCCTGTTGCCCAATAGATGGCACCATAGGGGTGGCTGAACAGGTCAGGCATGTCTTCCATACTCTGCTTCCTCCTCGTAGAGTACGTAGTATGTCTTCGGTTTGGGTTGTGCATCTGGGCCGTGCTGTGCCCAGGAGCAGAGGTCTGTCTCTGCACGTGGCGTGCACTTGGCTCCCAGGCTTTGAAGGCTGAGCTGGAGAGCAGGGGGTTGGTGCTGGTTTGGGGATGACTCGAGGAGGGGATGGAGATGGACAAAGGGCTGTGAGGGTCACTATGAGGAGAAGCAAGTGGTTGGTGTGGGTAGGTTTTTTCTTTGGGTTGGAAGGTAGGGGGTGCTACTGGCTGGTACTGAGAGAAGTCCATCAAAGGGTAGCTCTTATAGTATTTGTGGGATGCACTGTCCGCTGGAGAGAAAACAGATAAAAAATACTGTAAGAAATAGGAATGCAAAGTTTTACAAAATATAAGGTTCAGTGCACTTTTGGTAGTTCCACACCATTTGATACTTTGCAGCTTATGTCATCAGCATCATACTTTACTTTTATTTATCTCTGTATACAGAAAAGACATTGAACTTTGTGCCAGTTTTATTTCATGTGGATTGGCCCAGTCATTTCAGAACTGTGGTTACATTTTTAATTCAACTCCCGTGTGTATGTTTCCTTAAACAAATCAAATGAAAGGAACCAACTTTGTCCATTACAAATACTAACAGATGGTAACAGTCTCTACTGTATCCACACTTCAAACTCTGCCCCTGCAATCAGGTATTTGTAATCAGAAGCAGTCTTTTGTGCTGTCATCAACTACTGTAAATTGCAGAGGCCACTGAATGCAGTTGTTTTAATACAGTATAATCTATACTGTACACTTTAGCCAATTCAACTTAATTAACATACCTTATGCAGAGTTGCTTTCTGTATATTTCATAGGCAGGAAAACAAAGTAAACGTGTAATTGAAGAAGATCAAAGATGAACACTATTCACTATTTAGTAATGAATAGCCTTGAGGATAATGTGGTATTCCTAATGTATGGGGCCGCTGCAGGCTAATGAGAGACAGCGGGTGGGCCGTAAGTGGGAGGAGAATAGATGGAGGTATGGGCTACAGAGCTAGGTTTAAAAATACCCTTGCCCAGAGTGTGTTTCCTTGTGTCATGGACAAGCATGAATGTCACTGAGAATTATTTAAATACACTAAACACTGAGGTCACCGCCGCTAGCCTCTCTGGCACATGGACTGTAACCTTGTCTCCAAGTCTGCCTTTTTTCTAGTGTTTTAGGCACTAACTTTCTTTTCCTTCGCAGATACTATTTGCATGGTTGTCATAATAACAGTGACACAAACAACCTCTATTTAAAGTACTAGGAGTACCCCAAGGCTTCTTACTTGGCCCACTGTCATTCTATTCACGACTGCTTTGCTGGAGATTGTGTGAAGACTTGATTTGAATACAGCTATAGGCTACCCTTCCTAGATTACAATGTTTGTATTTTTTAGAGATTTCTCTATTAAAACATGTAACTCACTTCTATAACTTTGTGTTTCTATTACTCCCTGGAGTGGACAAAATACAATATAACTTTCAAGGCTTAATTGATTATACTATTAAAATGTTTGCTGATTTTCCTAATTGACAGTATTGTAATATGTATTGAAGGATGCAATTGCAGTTTAGCAGAGATTTTAGTCTGCATTTTAGGAGCATTTGTGACTCTAAGTTGATCTTTGTGAATGTGAGAGCTAACGATTGTCTGTCATTGTATTGAACTCTTTCCGTTATGTCCATTATGTCCTTCTAAACACAATAATTTAACAAAATTACAATTTTATTTCTTTCTGTATTCTGTTTGAGTGCAGATTTTCTCATCTTAGTCAGTGCTCAGTCTTTCCTCATCCTTTAAACCCCAAAACAAAATCGTGACTCAAATTTGTCCTGGTACTCTTTCTGCCCTTTCCGGGAGACAGAGTATTTAACTCCACTCCCAAATCGGCAATTTTACAAGTTGTTTCTTTATTTTTTTTTTTTTAAATGCAGTATTGAACTCTATCCTTCTCTAAGTCCTCTACGGTACAGGGTACAGGGATTAACGTTTCTTTTGTATCTTTGATTACTTTGCACCTCATGAACACCATGAAATGTCTGAATGAGTAATATGCCTTCGGGGGGGTTGTCTCTAAGATTCTGACAGCTACTTTAGGGAAACAGAGCCAACCTACTGTACTCCAAAGGTTAAAATGTCAGTTAGACTTAATATCATTTGAAAAAACATACCCACTGCTTTTAGGGAGGTGTACTTGTTGAGTCCCATGTTGCTGTGATTGCTGTGCGCATGAGGCAGCCCTTGTCCAAATGGCGAATTATTTAAATGGTACTGTTCTGGAAAATAAAATAAATAACAATCAGAAGTCAATGTAAATTGATAAAATGTGGACAATGTACCCTCTAGCAGAATTATGCTTCTCCTTATGTAATGGCAATTTTTAGTACCATGTCATCTTAAATATACCCAGATAGTACAGCTATAACATGTGTGAAGTACAGTGTTTTGCCTAGAGCTAAACTTTCTAAGTGAGTTGGAGAAATGCCACTACAGTGTCTACGGTACAGTGGGGTGTTGTGAAAGTATGGGAACCTAGTGAGCCAACGGTACTGAGGTATTCCTTTAAAGAGAGCATACTATGTAAAATTTACTTTTAGGAGTTTTTTCGCTTGTTATAAGGTATTCACTCATCATTAGCTCATCATTAGCTCATCATTAGCTAATCATTAACTTGTTACTAAAAATGACTTGGTGTTTCATTTTAAGGAGCTATAGGGAGAGGGGTCTCGGTAAAGGAAAGTATAGAGCTTTTTTTGCCCTGTTTTGAGTATCGCAATTTAAGGGACTTGACTCAGGCATATGACCATTAAAATAGTAACTTGACTACAACAATTCAGTGTCCAGATGACTACCTCTGAAACCTTCGCTACATTGGACTACAACAATGTTAACCTTGATGATGTATGAAAAAGAGGAAGGAACTTTTATGACATATCAGGCCTAATTAAACAAGTGTAGTCCGTTAACTTAACAGTCACTTAACTGCATTCATTGCTACGACACTTTACCATTGTTAGCTCTTAATAATACAAAGTCTCCACATGCACTTGACTTCATCAACTCTGCCCAACTGAGAGTATTACACCCGGGTCAGAGAGTCTTGTTGTATTCCTTTTCTTGAAGCGTGCCAGCTCTGACATCCAATCTCTCTCCTGCTAAATGAACTAAGCCTAATGAAGAATGGAGAGTGGAGAGAGAGAAAGAGAGAGAAGGAAAGAGAGACATAGAGTGTGAGAAGACACCGATGGTAACAGAGGATTTCAAGTCACCCCCAGGGATCAGCATACTCAAGCACACTTGGACACTAGGAACAGAAAAATATTTGGCTGATTAACCCAACAAAATGTCTGTTATTAAGACAATACAGTTTGAGAATAATATTTGTCAAAATTTTAGAAGCAATACCACCTGACCAAGTTCTAAATCATATCTGCAGAGAAGGGACCATGCTCACAATAAGAATTAGGGCTGCAAGATTAATCATAATCGAATCGCAATTGCAATTTGAATATCCACAACTAGCAAATCACAATGGTTACAATGTTTGAAGTACCATCATTTCTTCACAAACAACAAATAATCCTGTCTCATTCTGCATAATAAACTGCTAACTCCGTAGTTTAGATCTGTACAAAAATGTTCTGAGATGTGATTTATTTGTCAGTTCTTCTGGATGCGTTTAAGATGTGCACAGAATCCTATTATTAAAACATTAATCGCAAATCTAATGGCAATGTCTGATGGAAAAATTGGCAAATCATGCAGCCCTAGTAAGTTAGGGAAGTCAATAAACCTGTCCTATTAAAATAAGTTTTTTTAGACAAATAAACAGAGGTGGGTAGTACTCAGTTACATTTACTCAGTTACATTCACTTAAGTACATTTTGAAAGAAATTGTACTTTTCAGAGTACCTTTCTAGCAGCACACTTTTACTCCTATTTGAGTAATATTTTTTATTAAAGTAGCAGTACTCTTACTTAAGAAATGCTTTGGTTACTCTTCCCACTGTGAGTAAATCTACAAGTGACAAAAGCGTTATGTCAACAATATGAAATTATTTTAGCATATGTGTTTCTTGCATCGCTTCTTCAGATATACATTTTTCGTTTACGTTTATGTTTGTAGGCTAAGTTAACAGAAACTGTAAACAGAAGCTGTAAACAATAGGTGTTTTTAATTTCAGTGTAGTTAGCTCCTCTATTCAGATAGATTTAAGGCAGTGTCCACCAGGAATCTGACCAGAACTGAAGAAGTGGCTTGGATGAGCAGCCAAATATCTTTACTTCTTCAACACTTTGTCCAGTTGACAGATGTTATATTTTTCTTTTGGTGTAGATCAGACCTGGACGACTGAGGGACTACACAGATATCTTACCTGAGTACAGTTTTTTTTGCTACGCTATCTTTCTCTGCCAATAATGCAGTTTACAATTAACAAAAACTGTAAATAATAATGATCTATAAATGTGACAAATAGAGTAATACTGATCAATATGCAGGAATACCCCACTGTTTTGGAGATGCTCTAACTAAGTCACCTATTTTTTGCTGGTCTTAGCATGTTTCCCATATTAATTTCCCCATTAGCACCTCTGAGTGAGAGTGAGGCATCAAGAATCTTTAAGCTCAGAACAAAAGGGCAGGCGCTGCTTAATGACTTACATAATATCTGGTCTCCCACCGGGCGGTGCCGCAGAGGTGCTGTGTCATCTGTCTGAGAGATTCACGAGAGCGAGAAATGCAGCTCAGCGGGAGCCCATTTGGATATTACTGAAATACACTGTAGGGGCAGCACATGCAGTGGCAAAATGCTACTTAGGTGGTACTATGTATGACAATATAAATGATGTAATATAATATAAATTAATGAATGTGAGTCAAAAGTTCAGTTGTATTTTTGAGTCCAGTGGTGGGTTTGTAAACTGTGGTACATTTGAGATGGCTGTATAATGAGTTTGATGTATTTTTAAGCCATTTGGTGTTGAGTAGTTATAACATCATTCTTTTAACTTTGAAGTAATTCATTTAAAGCATAATTTGCATAATTAATAGCCTATTTCTTGATGACCTGACTTGTAATATTTATTTATTTATTTTCATTGTGATGTTAAATATTTTCTGACATTGTGGTACTTGATGTGAACAGAGGTGGACAGAGTAGTCAAAATGTGTACTCAAGTAAGAATGTGAAAGTACTACTACTACTACTCAAGTAGAAGTAAAAAGTAGTGCCTGAGGTAAAAGCGTTTTGAAAAACTACAACTTGAGTACTGATTAACAGTTTGGAATAAACTGGTTTGGAATAACTGTATGAGTACGTGTTACTTTTAGTTTAGTTTTAGAATTTAGAAAACTACTCTGAAAAGTAAAATTTCTTCAAAAAGTTACTCAAGAAAATATAACTGAGTACTACCTACCTCATTGTGTGAATCAGATTTAAGAAATATATAGGCAAATTGTTGTTGCTAGTAGGTGTGTGTAGGTATTAACTTTTGCTTCTAGTCCCAGTCGCTTTGCCTTGGTTGATGAGAACAGATATTCACTTCCTAATGTCAGCATAAAACCTCCAGAACCAAAAACCTCCCTGTCTTTTTGACGCTCGTAACCTTTAAAGCAAGCCATGGCTGCAATCAGTAGAAATGTGCTCATTTTCAGTGTGTGTAATGAGCAGTGGTACTTTTGCCAAAGGCCTCGGTCGGCCATTTTGTCTGCGATGGAAAAACCAATAGTGTTCATCTGTTTCAGTCCAGATGATCTGTCTAGTGTTCCAGTCATTCTTGTAGCTCTAATAGACAGCATTTTGAATTGGCTTAGAGAGACACTTATGTAGATTTCTTATATATTGGCATTTGATATGGCAAAATGTACCAATTCCATTTGTATTAGCATAGCACATTTTATACATTGTTAAAGGAGTACTATGTAACTTTTCTTGTCTCCATGGAGAGGTTATTGCTTTGCCTGAATTATTAACACCTAGAAATCATTCCTGAACCATTTAACATACAATTTCTAAATTGTATGTTTCAATGTTCTTATACACGGTTTGTATTTTACAGTGTACAGTATGTCACCTACATGAGTTGTTTCTAAACTTTCTGGGGTTGTTAAAAGTATAAAAAATCAGATAGTAATCAATACTAAAACTAGTATCAAAACTAGATACTAACCAATATCAGTACTAAAAAAAAGTCACATTCACAGGAGAGAAATGAACCTTTCCTGAATATCTTTGGAATGATCTTGAACTGTGTCAGTACAAGTATTAGACACATAGACTAGTATACGCACATGGATGACAGAGAGATTACAGACATATAAGGCCACATGGTAATATAAAAGAAAGTACTGCGACCATTGAAATTGAGTTATAAATTGAGAAATTGAGTATTGTGACAACACTAGCAGTTTCTACAACCCTGTGTGTGTGAATCCAAGGAAATAAATACAAATAAAAACAACAAAAATCTTTAAATATAAATGATTTACCCAAGAAACAAATCTAATAAAATATTATTCAACAGCCATAACAATAATTTACCATAGTTACACACAAATTTCTTATTCCTAACTGTCTGTAACATAATGGCTTATTCCAGTTAATCCATCATAGAATTTGTGGATTAACACGTCCAGTACATACACTGCACTGTCACGTCATTAGTAATGTGTGAAACTCCCCAGCGTTCGATTTGAAGATAAAAGCATTATATCAAACGCCCCTCTAACTCCCCCAGCATGCCCAAACACAAGTTCAATCCCAGCTCACTTCAATGCATTCAAATGATTCACAAATCAAGTGGAATACATAAGAGGAAGCCACACAGTATGAATACAGTGTTGAGTTTGTTACGGAAAGTGCCTGAGGGCTGTTACCTGCATACATTAGCATATTAATTTCATGTACAAATGAGTTGTGCCACGTGCAGCAGACATGTGTCCCACTTCCCCTCTCACATTCTACTACTGTTTACTTTCTCTGAGCAGTTGGTGTCGATACAGTGAATCTGAATATGCTGCCAGTCTGCTAATTGCTAAACTACACAAGCCAAGCTGAAATGAGATCTCAGAGGAGGTACAGGAAATCTGCAGCCACACTATACTGTATATTGGCCGGATGAAGTCATTATGAGACTGTAGGGTTAAAGTAATGTCATGTGCTTTCATTCAACCTTTGACCTCCATTTTTTTAACAATTAGGTTGAATATAAAGAAAAATATAAGCTAAGAAGATCTATTAATTGAAGCTATCACTCTGATTCCGCTAGTAGTTAGCCAAAATTAGCATAGGAATAATTTTGGAGTTCACTGTTCCATGCAGATGGTAAATATGACGTTAATATATGTGGTTGTGTCTTAGACCTGCTTACTTTATTTAGTCGGTTGTAGCATGGCACTGTCATGTTATGGCTACAAACAATGGTAGATGCTTGCAAACCTAGCTGGTACCTGTTCTCCGACATGTTAGTGCCATATGAACCATCTCACACTCTGGGGACTTCAGGGACCGGCCTCCTGCTGATCCCAGAGTCAGGACGAAAGACTTTCAGTTTTATGCAACTAAAACCTTGAACAGTCTCATGAAGATGTGAGACAGGCCTCTACTTTGACAACATTTAAATCCAGGCTCAAAACAGTTCTATTTAGCTGTGCATATGACTGAAAGGTTTTTATTCTGCACTTTTCTCCTTTAATGTTAATCTTATGATGATTATTTGTGATTATTTATGTTTTGATTTGTTGTATTGTGATTTTAATGTCTTTTTTTTATCCTCTAAAGCACATTCAATTACCTTGTGTACGCATTGTGCTATACAAATAAACTTACCTTGCCTATATTTATCCATGGTTTTCAGAGTGTTGAAACTTTAGAACTGTTGTCATAGCGATTACAAACTGAAATATGTCAAATATGGGAAAAAAAACCCATATAATTATATGACTGAAACCCATGAACCCTATGACCTTTGCACTGCTCTACATATAAGAATATATTTGATTAAGCTTGGTATACTGTACTCAGGACCCAAGTCACCAGGCTGCATTTGCTGAGACGAGGGTCAAGCTCCTTATCTGAGCAAACCAGCGTTCAGAGTACTGTAAGTACTGTACAAGTACTGTACAAGTACTGTACCGCTGACATGATCTTGGCTAGTATTGAAAATATGGAAGGAACTGAATACTCCCACACAGAAATTATAGCAGGAGAGAATTATGAAAAGTGCTGCGAGTGAGAAAATAATGAGGAGGATGAATTTAAAGGATGAAGTAGTAGTAGTAGTAGTAGTAGTAGGAAGTAGTAGGAGTAGTGGTAATTTTTGTTTGTATATGTCTGCAAGTGTATAAATGTTTAAGTGTTTCTATGTTATGTTTCAGTACAGTAGTGTATGTGTGTGAGTGTACTGTATATTGCAGTACTCACCGCTTCGGCTGCGCAGTATCCGGGCTGAGGTCCCATTGGCCCTCTCAGAGCTCGGGGGACTGGCGCTGCTGTTCTCCACTGTGCTCACCTCTGTGCCCTGCTGCTTCAACAGCTCTGTCAGGGTCCTGTCAAAGCACAGAGGGACTTCATGTACTTGTAACAATGCCTACATAAATAATACAGACTTTATAATACATATTACTTGCGCACCCTTCAACCTATAAGATTTTTTACTTTACTTGTCGATTACATTGTTATTTTAGCTCAGTAAAACGAAAAAATAAATATGGCTGACTGAACGAAAATGAGAGACGTTTCAAGCTCGATTTTGATACTAAGGAATCAACTCAATACTCAAACCGATTCCAATATCACAATGGTAGTAAAAATACTATTTAGGCAAGTAGACTATGATTTTCAACATTAAAACATAGTACTTTCTTTTATATAACCATGTGGCCTTATATCTGTGTAATCCCACAGTGTCCAGGTAGGTTCCATAGTGGTCCATGGGTGTATACTAGTCTATCTATTTTATACTTTTTTAGTATCGATCAGTATCTGATTTTTCATACTTTTGAAAACCCTACATACTGTATTTTCTGGACTATAAATCACCCTTTTTTCAAAATGTGGCAGGGGTGAGACTTACACTCAAATGCAGTTTAAATGTGAAATATATGTTTTTTTTCTTCATTATTATGCATTTTTTGGTTTGTGCAACTTATACTCCGGTTTGACTTACGGAAAATATGATACTTTTAATCATTACCATTTAACACAACAATTCAAATTTGTTCCTAAAAAACCCCAAAACATACTTTTACCAATAAAAGACTAATCAACAAAACCCAAGCTGATCATTGAGATTAGAAACTTCTGAATCTCAATTAAAATTCAACACAGCCCTACTTCTACTCATATTCTCTTATCCACTTGTTCACACCATCGAAATCTGAGCTTTCCATCACTATCTCCAAGACATCTAACGTGAGCTGATGCAAAGATAAGTTCAGCATCATGGGTTTCACAATGATGAGAAATTAGGACATTTGCTATAGCGATGAACAATTGAAAGTAAAATATTATATACAAACACAGACGACCACTCTGCCACCAAAGTTAGAATTGAAACATTTTGACTGCAATGAAAAATCATCATCATCATCATCATCATCATCATCATCATCATCATCATCATCACATCCAAAACATTACCTCTTATAACTTTTTTAATGTAATAAATATATGCACGAATTACACTTTTTTTTTTAACGGTGCACTCAAGGAGACCTGCTCCTGTGTATTATTAAACATGAGCCCTTTAATGTCAGCAGCTGGACAGTAGATAGTGGCAGATGTGAGGACACATGTACAGCACATCTCTGTCTGATCTCACGGGACCTCTAAACACACTGTCTTTGTAGTTATTAATTCAGATGTTCCAACAGTGCAGGTATAGGGGACAGAACACAACAACCTCGCTGACTATAGGGACTAGCTAGACAATTTTCCTTTGGCGTTTTAGGTACCAAAAAAATAAAATAAAATAAAATGGGCTCAGTAACAAGTGCAGAGTTGCAGTTTAATAGTCAAGGACAGTCATAGGACAAATTTATAGATTCAATATTGTGTCTTTTTTAAATTTTATTTTAGCTGCACTTTTCTGGTGGATTGCATGTTACCTGCTTTTCTCCATGGACATGTTACTGCTTTGCTTGGAAAGTTTCGCATTCCGTTATTCAATTACAGGTGTTTTTATTGCTCAAAAACATAACAAAATACATTTAACTGTGGTTGGGGTCGCCTCTCCACAGATCTACAAAGTACTATAAAGTACTACAAAGAGTACTTTTAACTGTTCACCAAATTTCTTAGATTTTTCAGATCGCTGCTTGTGATCAATCGAAACATTTTACATTTTACATTTAGATATTGGACTTTTTCAGTTCTCTTCTCGTTTCTGCAGAAGGCACCTGGGCACAGATATTTTCATATGCTTCCAATAAACTAGGACGAGCTGATAAAGCACTTAAACATCTTGTATTTGTTCTTGTGCATTATTGCTATCGACACACCTCTGAGCAAACCCGTACTTGGTGTCACCTCCCTCTGTCTCTCATCACTTTGAATAAACACGTTCCTGTGCATTAGCTGGATTTACAAAGCTGATGGATTCACAGCCTTGATCAATAATTCAAACATCGGTGCTTGTGTTGTGCTAACGAAGCCCATAGCACATACTTACACACACACACACACACATATTTAAGAACCCCGCCGTGACAGCCAGGGGGCGCTAATTCTCCTGCTGCGAGATGTCAGTGATCCTTACAAGAGGCTCCTGCAGGGACTATGATGGCTGTGACTGCTATAGCGATAAAATACATTGCATCTCTAAACAAGGGGAGGGGAGTTAAAGAAGCAGTTTTTGTTAGGAAAGACAATCCTTCCTTAAACAGGAATGGGACCTGAGACTTAATCTCTCACCGATCTACAACTCTATCCTCAGACCCAAAGCAAACAGGAACAAAGAGAACAATAGGTGGTCATTACAAGTTGAATAGGGTCGTTAAGGCTGAAACTGGAGACAATAGCTGTTGACAGTTTCAGTGAAGTTAGCTACTCCCTTCAGATAGATATAAGACAGTTTCCACCAGCAATATGACCAGAAGCTGAAGCTTGTATGAGCAGCCAAATGTCTTCACTCCTACAACAATTTGTCCAGTTCACAGATTTAATTTCGTCTTTTGCTATGGACATTTCTAAACAAGTAATTATGGTTAGCATACTGGTTTATGAAACTTGAGTGTTCAGGCAATATGTTGGATTTCCATGCTTCTTGGGGACATTACATTGGCATACATTAATTTCCTAGGGACTGAACCTAATCTTAACCAAAGTTACTACTTCCCTAAGCTAAAACCTCAATTTAAATCATGTTATTGCTCTAATTATAAACAATGTACATAATGGGAACCTGGTTTTAAAGTGAATGTATACTTCTTTGGGGGAAATATATTCTCAGCATTTGACCCATCCTTCACTCAGTGCCCTGTGGCAATATGTCAGGAGCAGTGAGCTGGTACCATATCTGGGACCATCTCCAGATTTTGAACTAGTCTTGGTCAGGACTACCTTAGCTGGAGGATTCGACCTATTGTGCATCTGTTGGACTGATGGCGTAAAACCAGAGTGCCCAATGAAAACCCACCCAGACACAGGGAGGAACATGCAAACTCCTCACAGAAAAGTCGAATCTGTCCTGCACTCAAACACACAAAATATCAAAATTTCAAATGATAGCCAATTCACCTTAGAACCAGGGGTGGAAAGTGACCAATTACAAATACATGCATTACTGTAATTGAGTAGATTTTGGGGTAATTGTACTTTTATGTGTAGATTTCTAAACTTTTAAAACTTGTAACTGAGTAGAATTCTAGCCATGTAATTGAAATTAGTAACATTTTAAATCATGTGAGTCCAAATTGTGCAATCCACAGCTGCTATTTTTTGTTCCCACAAACACAGAATGGCACTGCATCGCCTGCTCTGATTGGCCAGAACTCAGACAATACACAAATTGCGATTTAAATGGCTGAATTAAAGTTAAGTTTTACATTTTTTATTGATCAAGCTTTGTATAAAAGTGTGATCTAAAAGGCTTTTAAATTGTGTTAAAAAGTAACTAGTAACTCGTGAGTAGTATTTCAGACAGACGTTTTACTTGAGTACAATTTTGGAAGCAGTACTTGTAATTAAATACATTATTAGCCATGTAACTGTACTTTTACTTGAGTACTTTTTTATTACAAAAAATCTTTGCATATAAATGTAGAAATATTATTCACATCTTCTCTTTGTCTTTACCCAGCCCTATCTCTGTCTTGTTGTCTTCCTATACTCCCTCTCACAGTCTGACTCATTGGTCTACAGAGCCGCTGGGCCTCTACCCAGTCTTCTCTTGGCTCATCCCTCAAACAACTTGCTGATTTGGACTTTTAATCTGCAACCAAAAAGTGTGCCTGTCTGGAGGCTATGTGTGGAGATGTGGAGCATTGGCTGAGTTTTCTGTTGGAGATGGGAGGAGGAGGAAGGTAGTCCTGTGGTTCTGCCAGAATGACTGAAGTGAGATGGTAGTAAGGTAATTAGTGTCCACCTGAGAACTCAAATTATTGCAGAGGTTGTTTTCTGAATTAATATTGAAAATCACTATAATACATGGCAGCCAAGTAGCAAAGTTGTTAGCACTCGCACTACAAGGTTCTGTATGGGATGATGTACTGTACTGTATCCTGTGTACTGTGCTTGAATCTTGATTGGTTGGTTGTTTGTCAAGCCAGATGCATTTGTATAAAAGTGTTTTTGAATGGATATTTTGGTCAATCTAGAGTTTTAGAACTCTACATTGCTATTCAATATTGTAATTCTGCAACAGATATTAATATTGTTTTTTGCCAACTAACATCCTGCAGGGCAGTCAGTGCAGATAACACGTGGACATTGGGGCAGTCTGTATTAGTCTGTAATTTAGCTCTATCAAACAGTTTTAATATTTTCAAAGACTTATGGTTATTAATCTAACACCAGAAAGCTCATATTTCTCTAAAAACTGATTTAAAACTGACACACAGGCAGTTAATGTTTCTGTTAGTTTATATTAGCAACTTGAACCAATATGGCGGCAGGTGGCAAAAAACAGTTATTAATTTGAGTTAAAGTGCATATGATCGGTTAGACTCCCTACATAGCATGGTTTGAGATTTAAAAAAAAAAATTTAAACAATTTTTTACCATATTTTCCCTACTTTATAATTTTACTTCCTAAACAAAGGCTAAAACCTGTCAATAGTTATGATCTGACAAATAAAATAGACACCTCTATTTTCCTAAATGAAAGTTGTTGTCAGACAAAATATGTTGCTTATGTGTAAATTGTTGTTGGATGAAATTTTTGTACAGCCACAATAGAACAATTTGTTCACTCATGAAAATCACAACACGTACACTATGTTAGTTATTTACTTAATAGGCTACAACCAATTTATGGATGTGTAACTGTCATTATACACTACATCAATAAGAAATACCAGACTAGTTATATTCAGGCCAGTGCAGTTGTTGGCAGTTGGTGTCATGTTGTAGTGACGCACCAAAGCGCACAGTATTGACCGTGTAAAAGTACAGATGAGTGGGGCAGAGCCAAAGCAGGGAGTACCAGTGACTCTTGACACCTCGCAAAGAGTGAAAAGTGAATCTGTGTGGATATCATGTCAATGTTATGTGCTAGATGGACTTCTGCTCTGAACCTTTGTACGTGTTACATTAGATGGATCTTATTTGATTCAATAAAGTGGGGCTTCATTATATAATACATATGTTAACCTTCAGATGACCATCCACTGCATCATCAGCAGTACTAATATAAAGTAGAACAGTGGACAAATAAATGATGTAAAGTTAATTTCATACTCAATTTTCTTTTGTTTTGTGGTCAACTTTTTGGGATGCCCCAGTGCCTCTGGGTCCCTCCAAATTTTGTTACACCTTAATTTGCATTCATAAAGCATGAATAAAAACTAAATTCATTATGAAAAAGAATATATTAAAGGTGCACTCTATAACTTTTCTAATGGGGGCCCACCACCTGCTAGACTTAGTACATTGTTTCTTTAGTGATAAATACGTTTAATGCCTTAAGGGGGGATATTTCAGTTAAAGCAATAACATTTCCATTGAGACAAGCTAGTGGCAGATCTTCTACCAGAAAAGTTACATAGTGCACCCTTGAAAAGATTCAGGCTTAGTAATGCCATCAATTCCACAATACTGCAAACAACAACCCTGCAGTCACCTCCAGTCTCTCTCTCTAAAACCTTCAAATCAGCCTAAAAATCTAGGGGTAATAATGGACTCAGACTTGAACTTTAACAGTCACATAAAATTAATAACATCTGCAGCTTTTTAACCATCTAAAAACATTGCAAAAATCAAAGGTATAATGTTTAAACCAGACGAAGAAAGACCTATCCATGCATTTGTCTCCAGTGGGTTAGACTAGTGTAATGTCCTGTTCACTGGCCTCTCCAAATGAGCCTTAAGACAGCTGCAGTACATCCAGAACACTGTTGCTCAGGTCCTGATTAGACCAAGGAAGTATGAGGACATAAGTCCTGGTCTCTGCACTGGCTCCTGTGGCTCAGATAATAGACTTTCAAGTACATCTCCCTCATGTTAGTGCCACATGAACCATCTCTCACTCTGAGAACTTCAGGGCCCATCCTCCTGCTGTCCCAGAGTCAGCACTAATCATGGAGAATTAAAGAAAATGAAAATAAAAATTTAAAATAAAAATGACTGAAAAGTTTTTATTTTGCACTTTTCTCCTTCATTGTAATTTTTATGATGATTATTTATGTTTTGGTTTGTTTGTATTATGATTTTAATGTCTGTCTTACTCTGTAAAGTACTTTGAATTACATCATCATCATTCTTAATAAAGTAACTATGAAGTAAATCTTTGTTTATGCTTTAGTAATCTTAATTAAAGTCAAGTTATTTTAAAATATTACACAAATTCAGATTCACAGAGGATGTCATTGTACCATATTAGATCTGTTATGCCTCCATGACCTTTTCTTGAGGGCAGAGCGCACAACATTTTCTAATGTGGAGTGAAAAATAATTGTGCGCATTTGGCTCCTATATTTATATGTGCCAGTTGCTGCGACGTGGAGCGGCTGGTTGTTTTTAGCTGGTCTCATGTTGGTTGGGAGCACCTACCAGATGGTCCATTGGAAGATTGGGAGCGGATGAAATGGAGCGAGGGGCCGACTCACTGTGAGGCGGCTGCTCCTGTGAACTCAACTTTTGACTGTTGCGAGGCTGAGTCACAAAGTTTTACACTCAAATAGACCGTTTTTGTTTTGGAGAAAGCGAAAGTGTCACATGGAACGCCACATTTCAGTGTAAAGAAAATGCCAGAGTGAACAGGGTGGAGGTTCATTGTGTATGAGCTGAAAAAACTACTGCTCTAACAAGGACAAAGTTAAAGCCACAGTGTGTAACTTTTTTGCCAAAAATTCGACTTCAATAAAAGCATGTTGTGTATCTTTACTTTACTTTACTTTACTATAGCATGAAATGTTTCTGTCTCCATGAAGAATGTTCCAAAGTATAGTTTTATCTTGACATAGAATCATACAGGTGACATGCCCCCTCCAAAAAGTTTTATAGTGTTGCTTTATTGATGGTAATGAATAGGTTATGCATGAATAAACTTTGCAATGTAATTGCAATGTAAGTTATAGTAGGGAAACTATCTCCCCAGAAATATAGATACACTGGTGTTTGTGAAGAGAGGAAAATAGAAAGACTGAAGAGAGTGATGCTTCTGCTGCTGTGGTGGATTGGTATTGGTGGATAGGGGGACCCATTTTTTGTTTTTGTTTTTACTTTTTAAAAATCAGCCAAACAGAAGCTTTTGAGTCACTGACCCACATTTGAGTAAGCTGTCCCAAAACTCACTAGAGAGGAGTGGAGGCGTGGCAGCTTCAGGGTAAGATTTGTCACCTGTGATGTGAGCAGAACACATTGGGTGACACAGCCTCATGTTAATGGCAGGGCGGGCACCGAACTAGAAAAGTGTCCTCATTCATGGTGCAGAGGCAGGTGAGAGGAGATATATGGGGACATCTCTCTCCTGAGGACATCACAATGCACCATGGGAACGCAGCCACTGGTAATGTCAACATCCAAATCCATGTGCACTTTTACTTGCCACACGTGCTGCTCACTTGGCGGTTAAATGCACGGCTGCACTCAATAATGTAAAGGTCAGAAAACGCAGCATTTTTAGACAACATGCAACGATTTTTGAGTATAACTCATTGTTACTGCAGTGTTAGTTATAACATGCATATATTATCCTACCTGTTTCAGCAGATGTGACACAAGCCTACACAGAGTAATGGAGGTAATTATATATATATATATATATATATATATATATATATATATATATATATATATATATATATATATATATATATATATATATATATATACACATATATATATATATATATATATACATACATACATACATATATATATATATATATATATATATATATATATATATATATATATATATATATATATATATATATATATATATATATATATATATATATATATATATATATATACCGGAACATAGCGGTATATATATATATATATATACCGGAACATAGCTGAAGTGGCTGATATCAAGAAATCCTACCAATGGCTCGAGAAAGTTGGACTGAATGACAGCACACAGGCTCATCCTGGCTGCACAGGAGCAGGCCTTGAGCACCAGAGCGACAGAGGCCCAGATCTACCACACCAGACAAGACCCAAGGTGTAGGCTGTGCAAAGAGGCCCCTGAGACAATCCAGCACATAACATGCATAGCATGCAGGGTGTAAGATGCTGCAGGGAAAGTATGCATGGAGCGGCATAACCAAGTGGCGGGCATAGTGTACAGAAACAGAGTGCAGAGTACAGTCTGGAGACCCCAAGGTCAAGGTGGGAAACACCTCCAAAGGTAGTGGACAATGATGGAGCCTGTGGGACTTCCAGATACAGACTGACAGAATGATGATTGTGATCCAACCGAACATTGTGGTGGTGGATAAACAACAGAGCAAAGCTGTTGTGGTGGACATTGCTGTACCAAGTGATGGGAATATCAGGAAAAAGGAACATGAGAAACTAGAGAAATACCAGGGGCTCAAAGAAGAGCTGGAGAAGGCCTGGAAGGTGAAGGTATCAGTGGTGCCCGTGTTCATCGGAGCACTCGGGGCAGTGACCCCCAAATTGGAGGAGTGGCTACTCTCATTATTTTGGCATTTAGCAAATAGAAATAATTTTGGTAATCCTAATTGACCTAAGACAGGAAAAGTCTGATTTCATGTCAGACAGTGAGAAAAAAGTGTATGTGGAGTGTATGTACACTTCTGATTTCTACTGTATGTATGTACTTAGTTGCGTGCAGGTTTAGTCCTTACGTACTAATGTGTTGTATTGAGTATTACTGTGTGTGCCCCCAATCAAGGCTGTGTCAGTGCTCTTTGTTACATAACATTCAGTTACTCTACAGACACTAGACCAATGCCAGGGTTGCCATGTAATCACGCACACATATAGATTTATGTATGTTGTAATACTGATGTAATGCAAACTGACCTATAATGGAACCAAACAACCTAACAAGGTATGCATATAAAGTTTACATACATTATATAAAAAGACACATATGCTTTTTATTCTCACTGTCTCACATGAAACAGACTAAACTTTTCCTGTTTTAGGTCAATTAGGATTACCAAAATGGTTTCTATTTGCTAAAATTTAGACCATTTTTTATTACTTTCTTCAAAGTCATAAGTTACATACATTTCATTAGTATATGGTATCATTGCTTTTAAACTGTATAACGTGGGTTAAATGTTGTGGATTTCCTTCCACAAGATTCTCACAACAGTTGGCAGGAATTTTGACCCATTCCTCCTGATAGAACTGGTGTAACTGAGCCAAGTTTGTAGACCACCTTGTTCGCACATGTCTTTTCATGTCTGCACATACATTTACAATAGGATTGAGATCAGGACTTTGTGATGGCCACTTCAAACTGTTGACTTTGTTATCCTTAAGCCACTTTGTAACCACTTTGGCAGTATGCTTCGGGTCATTGTCCATTTGGAAGATCCATTTGAGCCCAAGCTTTAAATTCCTGGCTGATGTTTTGAGATGTTGCTTCAGTATTTCCACATAATGTTCTTTCCTCATGATGTCATCTATTTTATGAAGTGCACCAGTCCCTCCTGCAGCAAAACAACCCTGCGACATGACGCTGTCACCCCCGTATTTCACAATTGGGATGATGTTCTCAGGTTTGCAAGTTTCGCCCTTTTTTTCCTTCAAACATAACAATGCTCGTTATGGCCAAACTGTTCAGTTTTAGTTTCATCAGACCACAGGACATATCTCCAAAAATGAAGGTCTGTCCCTGTGTGCATTTACAAACTGTAATCTGGCTTCATTTCTTTTGGAGTAATGTCTTCTTCCTGCAGAGTGGCCTTTCAGTCCATGTCGGTACAGTACTTGTTTCACTTTGGATAATGACACACTCTTACCAGCTTCAGCAGCATCTTCACAAGGTCTTTTGGTTTTGTTCTTGGTTCAATGAGCACATTTTGGACTAAAGCACGTTCATCTCTGAGACACGGAACCTGTCTCCTTCCTGAGCGATATGATGGCTGGACATTTCCATGACGTTTATACTTGTGTATAATTGTTTGAACAGATGAACGTGGCAGCTTCAGGCATCTGGAAATTGCACCAAGGATGAAACAGACTAGTGCAAGTCCACAGTTCTCTTCCTGATATCTTGGTTGATTTCTTTTGACTTTCCCATGATGTTACACAATGAAGCAGTGAGTTTCAGTGATGCCTGATACATCCACAGGTGTGTCTCTAATTAACCCAATGTTGTCAATAAGAATCAGAAGCTTCCAAAGACATGACATCATCATCTGGGTTTTTCCACATTGTTCAAAGGCATAGTAATCTTACTCTATGCAAGCTTCTGACTTTGAAGAAAGTCATGAAATTTGTCTAAACAAAAATCTTATTATTCTGGCTTTTAGCAAATGAAAATAAATCATGTCAAATGGTGAGAAAAAAACATATGTGCCTTTTTATGTAGTGTATGTAAACATGTGGTGTCTACTGTAAGATATAATCAAAGCTTTTTGAAACTTTTCTGGTGAAGGGAAAGGCTCCTGTTTTCCTCCCAGGAGATGCTATAGCACTGTACTATTCCACAGTATGATATTAACAGAGTGGAGGAAGAATGAGGCTGAGAAGAGGCCTTCCTGTTGCCTTCACCTGGTTCCCCTTGGACGCTGTTGTGATGCCCAGGCTGCAGGACACAGAGGAGGAACACTGTTGTCTTTCCCTTGGGATCAACAAAGTATGTATCTATCTAAACTGGTCTATCTCTATGAAGACAAGCACTTACATTACTAGGCCTGGCTTCAGGTCAGATATATGAATAGCCACCAGAAGCTATCTGTGCTACTGCAGTCTAATTGTGTGTCATCTTTGGCCGGACAGAAAAAGAGCAGAGAGCCCAGGTGAGCCTGAACAAAGGCCAGGGGAGGGGAGAGGTGAACAGGGTTTTACATTTGAGACCTACTGGTTAAAAAAGATCTAATAAACTTACAGATGGTAACATTAATGCCATAGTGTGGATCAAATATTTCCTTAGAGATAAGGACCCCAACCTGATAAGTTAAGTAGTACACCTTTAAGCAAAACAATTCTTATTAACTGTTTATTTTCTATAGACAGTTGGGCTGTACTTAAACTTGCACTAAAGTAAGTAATCGCTATCCATGCAATACAGGCCGTTTATTAGTATATTCTTGTACTGACTGATTGTGGCAGGACTGCACTTTTGTTATGTCCCCTACACAGTGATACACACTTTAATCAGCAGCATGGTGGCTGAGTGGGTAGCACTCTCACCTTACAACACAAGCACAATAGGTAAAACCCTGGCCAAGGCTTGCTCAAGATCTGAAGTTAAGGCCCCCTGCACTGCATCATGGCACTCACTACTCCTGATTGCTCCAGCGGAATTGAAGGATCAAATGCAGAGGCAAATTCTGCTGTTGGGACAATAAAATGCAACCTTAATCTGTTCCTTGGCCCATTAGCATTAGCCTATCTGAAAATGCCTATCTGAAAATACAGTCAAATGAAACTATTAAGATGAAGGAACACTAGGAGACCCCATGTGGACCATACAGAATATTTAGCATTTTTAATTTTTCAGATTTTATTATTTTGCTAACATCTGGAGAGCCCGACACACACTAGCTAGCACACACACTTACACTTCACACATGACTGGCTGTCCCTCATGTGTCCACATTAGTTCAGTGAGCGCACCATATGACCCCTGCCTCTTTTGCTCAGAGCAGAGGTACATGCGAGGACCTCCAGGCAGGTTTTAGGGGTCCCCTACAAGATGCTTGTCGGGGGGCTTATTTGTCAACATTGAGAGATTCTTTGTCCCTTATCATCCATGCTAGAATTTAGTCCGGTTAAAGCTTTAAAATAAAAATAAACAAATGAGGTCCTATTGTTTGTACTGTAGTCCTGCGTAGTGATTGTAAGTACTCTACTCTACTCTAGGCTATTCTATTTAAAAATTTAGATAAGCAAAAAGACAATTCTTGACTATTTAGGTTTTAGTCACAATATAATTGGGTCATTAAGATTATTATTTGAGTAAAGAAGGCAAAAATGACTAAATGCACTTATATACAAAATATACTAAACCAAGTGCAAAATGCTAGACTTTCAGCTTTTGTGGGGCTCTGTGCATCTGCATAGGGAACAGTATTACCCCCAGGCTAGTCCCCGACCTATCTGTGTTCTGCCACCCTATAATGCCATTGCGAGCATCAGTGTTGCTAACTGGATATAATTATTTACAGTGGTGATGTGTGTATGGAGGTGACTTAGAAACGAGAAGGTCAAGAATAACTTGGTGTTTGGTGGCCTTTTTATCAGATGTGACATGTGTGACCTCAGGAGCCGCTCCGTAGCCTTTGTTGGCATTGGATTAGCGCGCCATGTTAGCACACATAATGTAACGTGGTGTTGGTGGCATTAGGAGGTGTGTGTGTATCTGTGGATCATGTGGATTGGGACTTTGAGAGCTGATTCAGAAGAACTGCTGGGGTTTATAAGAATTAATCAGGCTTCCAGGATGCTCTGGAAAAGTCCACTGCAAAAAGTCAGCAGTCTGGCAAGAAGAGGCTTTATCATGAGGAGATTGTCATAAACTGTTGATCTTTTCATCACATTTTTAATTTATTTTTTTATACTTTTGAAAAGAGTTGAGTGTTGTAACTTTCATTTTATAAAAAATTATGTAAGAGCAGAATTTGAGTTTGTCGTACCTCCTTGTCTATGCCCAATCCAATCTGAACTTGGATGCTAGATATGGTTAGGCTTGGTTAGTACTGAAAAGACCACTTGAAATACTAGGCCCCAGAGGTGACTATAGCACATTGTCATTGTGTTCTTAGGCAAGACACTTCACTCACTTTGCCCACTATGAAAGTGGTGTGTGTGAGTGTTGGTGGTGGTCGGAGGGGCCGACCCAGGGCAGTTGTGGCTACAGTAACTTAATACCACTAAGTATATATGGGCAGTGATGAATAATCCACAAAACTATAAAGTGACGTGAAAAACTATATAGTGACTGAAAAAGCCTATTACTAATGTTGCTTAATGTTCAGGATAATAAAAAATAAAACAGATGTTAATTCCTTCTAGAAAAGAAATGCCAATGCAGAGCAACATGTGTCAGGTGTAATTAAGAAGTCCTGCAACTGCCAGTCCACTGTTCTCTGTTTAAGATCTAAAGTTAGTGAGGCAGGGAGAAAAACATACAATTTTCAGATTTGTAGTGTGGTGAGGAGCTGTTCCAAAAAAAATTTCCAACTGGAAGTGGTTATTTCCATACCTAGTTTCACACGCGAGCCTCACTTATAAACAGAGTTTTGGACTTGGGGATTTGTGTCAGCAGGCTAATAAGTGCAGGAGTGTGCAGAGCAGTGTGGTGCGGTAAAGCTGTAATCTTTCGTGAAATTTGTCTAATCTGGAGGAGGAGGAGAGCTCATCTGTCACCATGTTTTTTATGCTCTTTCTATTTCAGAGAGGTGCGGCCCACGAGAAATATTAATCCACCATACTATATACACTATATATGTGTGTGTGTGCATGTGTAAGAGAGAGAGTCTAAGGGAGTAGATTAGGACCAGGGTGAATGAGAATGCTCAAATTGAGATGCACAAGAAGCAATAGGGTGGTGCAACAGAGGGCGGCCATGATGGATGAGACAAACAGGGGCACAAAGAGGTGGTCACCAAGTCATACTTTATAATGATAAAGTGGAATAAGATTGTAAAAACATTAAAGAACGTAAGCATAGGAAAAGTTTAAAAGAAGACACTTAGGCTTCAAAAGTTTAGGTGAAACAGCAGAATGTCCCAAAAGAACTGCAACTCTCTTTACATAAGCTATAAAAGTGGCGCAAATTCACAAAAACGTTATATTGCAAAAGAAATACTGCAGCAATCTTGTATTCCAAATGCCTTTTTTATTTCATATATAAATCATGCTAACAAGCAAAGCAATAGCACATAAAGGGTTAAATACAGAAGCAAATGTCAAATGAAAAACAAAACATGGAGGACAGAAACAGAGAAATGAGAACAAAGAGAAATGTCACATTAGCAACAGTAAAAATGCACAAAAGCAAAAATAATACATGAATCATTTGTATGCAAGACATACAAGTAAATTCATGGGAATGCAGTTAACATTCATCGTAAAATGAACTACGTAGGAGACAAGACAGTAGGGAACACAATAGAGCAGGTTTGTGGAGGTAAATATGATCCAGCAGGTGAAATAATGATGGGATAAATGTAAGCACATGGACAGCCACACAGCTACACATGCTAGCATACATGCAAGTTAGCCAACAGGTGTCTACAGGTGTAACTGGTGACTGCTTCTGATATGTAGATTTTAGGTCTGAAACTTTGGACTTTTGAATACATGCCAGGGACATATGTGTACCCATAAATGGTGAGTATACATATGTTACCAGTAGGTTTGGATTTGAATACTGTGCTCAGGGTTGCCACAGGATAGATGTCTTTATTGTGTCTTTATTGTATATTATTTTGGGAGTGATGATTATCTGAGCATTCAGAAATGCTGACAATCCCAGTTTAGTGGTGAATCTAAAGCAGATAACTCTGGATCTGGTGGACATCCTGCTGCAACCCTCTCCTGTCCACCACACACAGGGCATGCATCTCACCTGGAGTTGAGATCGGCCTGAGCCGCTGCTGCTCCTCCGCTCCCCCCTCGGCTCTTCTCCAGGCCCAGCTTGGTGAAGATGCCCACCAGCACCATGATGGCCACCACGCCGCAGATGATGTATACGATGAGGTGTGTGCGGTCACGGTCCTGGTCACCCTGGCCCTCGGTGATGGTGGCCACAGGTTTGCCGGTGTTGGCCCAGATGGGCGTGTCGTAGTTGTTGCAGATGGTCTGGTCCAGCCGCTGCTGTCTGAACTGGCAGCAGAAGCGGTAGAAGCAGGTGCCACAGCAATACAGGAAGACCCCTGCATTACAGTTGAACGGAGGGTCCCACTGACCCATGACATCATAGTAACCCTGACAGCGTGTCCCACCCACTGGGGGGCCGTCCTCGTCGTCAGGGTCTCCTCCGCTAGTGGGTGTGGACAGACCTGTCTCAGGAGGAGTGTTCTGAGTAGTCTCTGTGTACTTTGCACTGGTCTGGTTGGCCAGCTTGGTGGGGTCGATGAACGCCTCCCCCTTTGCAGTGACCGAAGGGTTCTGAGCGAAGGAGGGGGGGGTCATGAGGAGGAACAGGAGAGACAGGAGCAGGCCACAGGGGGCAGGTGTGGAGGACACCATGCTGCTGTGAGACCCTCACTCCCAGTACTACAGCCTGCAAACAAGAAGGACAGGTCATCAAGCGTCTCTGTATAAGCCTGCTGTTACACAATATGACTGGGGCACGGCACTCTTCAATATATTATCAATCACAGTTGAAGCTGTAAACAGTGGTAATGTTCTTATTTATATTTGTGAAACTATGGCTTCTTCAGATGATTGAATGAGCAACACACAAAGGCACAACCCTTTCATATCTACTGGTAATAATTTTATCCAAGTTTGTCCAGTCTAAAATTGACAGTCTTACATTTTGTGTCATATTAAGTTAAATTCAGATTGTAATTGTCATCAAAGTTGAAAATCCCCCTTGAGCTCACAGCCACATGTTTGAGCTGAACAAACTCTGTGGAGTTAGAAGTCATTGATTGATTTTAAGCCGAATGGTTAAACACATGATGCGCTCATTGATCTTACGTTCTTATGGAATCAATGGTGAAAAGAGGCCAGGGACGTTTGAAACAGGTCAACTGGCTCCACAAGCTAATCACAGTGTTTTAAAACTACTATGTAGCATCATTTTGGCATTAACATAAAAATAAGAATAAACAAAACACATTAAAGAAGCTAAATGTCTATGAAAACAGACTCAGTAAATGTTAACTTCACCCATATATGCCAGAATAACTACGGCATATCAGAAAGTGTGTTCAAAATACTTACACTTTTCCAGTTGGCAGCTGTCACACTCCTCCACTCAGTTCTCCAGATTTGACAGGGTTCACAAATCCCCTTAATATAAACGTCCCCAAACTTTAGCCAGCGTCATCTTTTGCTCCCTACACTTTCCCTCTCTTCTGTTCAAGTCTTCTCCATGATCTGGTCCAAATTCACATCACCTCAAACCCACAATGCCCCAACACACGACACAGTCTTTGGTCCTGTCCGGTCTTCTTGTTCTGTCCCTTCTGTGTCCAGGGAAAGTGGAAAGGCGACGGGTAAAGTCAACAGTTCGGACACGAATGAGATGAGCTTGCGTGTGTTTACCTCTGTGGCACAGGCGCGGAGGAGAGGGAGAGAGTTGTGGAGAGAGTACCCAGGAGAGAGGGGGAAAAGAGAGGGGAAGGGGGGTGGGCTGCATCTCTGAACATCCCCAGAGGACAAGTGCTCGCAGGACTGAATCAAACAGACTGGGAGTTTGAGAGATGGAAATATTGTTTTTAACATAATCTATCATATGTATTATTCAATGTTCAACCACATTTTGTTTACATTCAAGCAAAGCAATAATAATCTCTATGTAGATGAGCAGGTCTACCCTCCACTGGAAAAGTTGCATAGTGCACTTTTATTGACTGTTTAAATAGATCTTAAAATTTAAATTGTTTGTCATGGGTCAACATGAAATAATAAAAAAATATAATGAATAATGTAAAAATTAAATAGGGTTAACACTGTATTTTTTCCAGTGTATAATAATAATATATAAAAAAGATTAAGGTTTTTCAGGGATATAACTTTTTTACAAAATAATTATTGTTTATTCTGTCTTTCCCCAACTGTAAACCAGTTTGGCAGAGTTTTGATATTGTGCAAAAATGATAATAAATAAATAAAAATAAATCTAATAACCTAATATAATCTAAAATACCTAGACCACTAGATTATATGTACCACAACATGCAGCTCCTCACTTCTGCTGTCATCCCCTCTCCCTTCCCTCCCCTCACATCTCCTGGTGCCATTTTCTGTGCCACGTGCATAAAGAGCTCCTGTTCGGATCAGAGAGATTGGGAAGTCAGCAGGCAGGGTCCGACTGTGGCTTTGCTCCGTTTTTGTTTAACTCCCAACCTGAGGTGCATACAAGTCTGGCACAGGGAATACACGATGGCAGCCATGAAGATGTGAAGTATTACATGAAGGAACATGCAAAGCGGTGCAGGTGCACACTACTGTTAATGTTTTCATATGATGGAGTGCAACTATTGGGAAATTGCCCATATACCGTACAATATATATGGTTTATTGTTGTTTAAAGGCACACTATGTAACACACACCATGCTGGAAGCTTGGCCATCTGCTTCTCTCCATGGAGATATTGCTTTGCCAAGATTGTTCAACAGTATGGTACTTAATGTTTTTATCTCCATGACTGCAAGCAGGGGACACCATCAGGCCAAGCTGCAGGTCAGATGTGTGGAGAGGCGAGCCTGCTCACAGCAAAAATGCTTGTTTATTATGTACAGAAAACACCTGTATTTGAATAAAGGTAGACAACTTTAATGTTTAATGTAATACTGTGGACCTTTTCAGGCAAAGCAATGACATCTCCACAGAGACATGAGGTGACAGCCTCCCACCAGAAAAGTTACATAGAGCAAATTTAACATAACTGATATATAAAAGTTTGTTGGTACATAACTTTGACCTGGCTGGGATTATTCCATTGGATTAGTGGCCTGGACACAGCAGCCGACATCCCGACAGGAGGCAGATAAATTAAAAAAAACTTGAGGTGTGATGGCTCCAGGAGGAGCTTGGTACCTCCCCTCACAATTTGTTGCTCACAGAAAGAGGACAGAGATCTTACAGGGAGGACAAGAATTCTGGAAGAGACCTATTCTGCAACCTGCTTTTATTTTGTACGGCAATGGAGTTGTTCTAGCAGATGCACGAGAAAGTGGGAGTGCTCTTGATGAATCAGCTGTAAAAGGTGGACATGATGTCTTGGCTGACATGGAAGGAGTTCAGCTTCCTTAAGAGATACTGCTTTTGTTGACATTTTTCTGACAATCTCATTCGTGCTTCAAACTAATTTCAGCTGATGGTCAAAAACTGTTCCTAGGCACTTGTACTGCTCTACTATTTCCACAATGTCACCATAGATAGTAGTTGTGTTATATTCAGCCAGACCTCTTTGCACATTGGAAAAAGTAATTATCATCTCTTGTCTTTTTGACATTGAGCTGGAGATGGAACCTGTCAGACCATTCAACAAAGTCAGAGACTTGAGCTGTGCTGGTCTGATGCGGCTGTGAGCAGGGACACAGTACAGTATCATCTGCAAACTTCATCATGTGCCAGTTGGATTGACTGGTCCTGCAGTCATCAGTGTAGATGAATAATAAGAGACAAGACACAGTCATGTTGTGATCCAATAGAGGTTTACCTGAAATCAGACATGTTTTTAACATGCACTTTCTGTGGCCGCTCTGATAAAAAGTCCAAGATTCACAGAACAAGACTATTCTCCAACTGGAACTGGATGGAACATGATGGCATAATTAGCTCTCTAGTCTCACAGAAAGAAGGTCTTGACTTTTTCCCAACAATATTATTACAGCTTTCCTTTACCTTATCACTTCCATACATTTTCTGGATAGTTATATTTTCATCCCAGTGCCACTGGATAACACATAAATAAGCTCCTTTCACACATGTAGGCTGACCTGGGAATTTACCCAGCATTTTGCCAGAACAGAGTCATGCATGAACAAAGGCAAAACTGATTTCCTTGCATTTTTGATCTGCCAATTTCGTGGCTAAATTACCAGGAATATGCAGGGAAGGCTTATGTATGAATAAATCTAGAAAATGAACAGTAGGTTCCTAGATCTTGGTTTCCTGGTAATTCTTACATTCTATTGACATTCACTTTAAATGATGCAGCGGTGCGTTGCTTTGTGAGAGACCGTAGACTGTATTTATAAATGAACATAGCTAACCTGCTAGCCGCTGTATTCCAAATAGGAAGTGAGCATGGGCACGCTTCCAGCTCCATCCACGCTGGCTCCATTTCACTTTTTATTAAAAAACTGTCATCCCTCTCTCTGTAACTGCTGCTGTCAGCCACTTCTATGATGTCAACAGAGCAAAACTATGTGCGAATGGGGCTACGAACAGCCACCAAACACTGCAGCAACAGTGAACACTTTTGCATTGAGTTTCGTCTACAAGTAGCCAACAACACTTCCAACAAGCTAGCCCATTACCCCCATTCCGCTCACAGTCAGCCGCACGCGTACAAATCGGAATTATAAGCCAGATTGACAAGGAGCTTTTTGTTTTGCTTTCCGCTAATCGCCCACTCCCAAATCCCCCTCTTTATACTGCACTGTCATTCCGGAGCAAACTCCACACTTCCTCGCTCCCCCCTGACATTTCCAGCCTCTTGTGTTTTGCGTGCACAGAGATTGAAAAGACCAGAGTGAATGTAGGCCAATGGGGAGGAAGCCAAGATGGAGAGAGAGGGGGGGGGGGGGGGGGGGGGGGGGGGGGGGGGGGGGTGTTGGATGAAGACCATGGAGGAGGTAGAGTTTGGGATGACACTTTGGAACAGAACCAATGACGGAAAAGTCGCGGCGGAACAGGAGAGGAAATTCAAGTCGGGAAGAAGAAAGTGAGTTTGAAGAGGATGTAGAGATCAAACTATACTCTGAATATGTTAGCCTGGCCTCATAGTGGATGCAAAAGAAGTATCTGCCTGGCGCTAACTAAATAAAGAGTTAACTGGCTATATGTAACTGTGGAACATTGTAAGCAAAGCAGTCTCCATGGAGAAAAACAGATGGCAGCCCCTCCACTAGAAAAGTTGAGTTACATAGTGCATTTTTAAACACTCATACCAAACTTCAGCAGATATGAACGTACAATCCATTTGGACATTAGCCGCTGTAGTGAAGAGGAGGAGATCCATGGAGAGGCTGAGGAGGCTTATAGTTCTACTGCTGTGGTTGAAGTAAGTTGTAATTTATCATATTATAGTAGACATGTATTATCTTTTAGTTTAAATATTTGAGAAATTCTATTGAAGGGGAAGGTAATTTACACTATCCCCCTTTCTATGATTTATAAAGTAATTTCTGATGGTGTTAGAAATTACCAGCTCCCATGAATGCAGCCTCTGTGAGTAGTTCAAAGACTGGTCCGTGTCTGTGGGTGTGGTGAGAGAGCTCTGACATTTTACTTCTGGTTGTAACACCACCTAACCCCTCCACCACCTCCCTCACAGGTGACTAACACAGCCCAGGAGAAGACCATATGCATGGGCTAAGGAAAGAGCAGAGGTCAGCCACACTTCAGAGAGCTGGTGCTGCATGAAAGACAACTGCTGCAACTGAGTATGCACAGAAGTAGGGGATTGTGTTGTGTGTGCGGACAGGTTTTCATCACATCACAGAGAATGAAATACACAAACACTTCTGGGGACCTTTTTGCTTTGTGGGGACCAAAACTCAAGTCCGCATAATGTAAATCCTTCAACATTATATTAGACTAAACATATAAACTACGCCCACAGCCACATTTCAAACAGAGCTGCTAAATTGTGCAGTATCTGAACAACTAAAGAAGAGAGCGAGGGGGGAGGAGGGCCGGGTCCGGAGGTATAAAAACAGTGTGATTGGTCCTTATACACCTTATACAGAGTCATACAATGTAGTAGTGAAAAGGGGGTACACTTTATTGGTGAGAAACATGCAAACTCCACACAGAAAAGCCAGGGCAGCCCGAGAATTGAACCCGGAACATTGTTGTGAGGCAAGAGTCCTACCCACTTAGCCACTATTGGTAGGTTAATTTTGGTTAGTGTTTAGGTTAAGGTTTGCTAAGTAGTAATTATGTCTCAGGTCTCACAAATGTTTACAAGTAATTCCAAATGTACACAAATGTTGGATCGCAGTGTGACTCTGAAGTGCTGTATGTTTGCAAGTTTTCTCCCCGTCAAAACCCCCCCAGCAGTACAGCCGTGGTGAGACAGGACTAATCTGGCCCAGCAGAGAACAGTATAAGCTGCAAATGAAATGACATTGAGAGGCCCTTGAATATTTAGAAAAGATTAAAGAAAAATATTGTCAGAACTGCATAATCTCTTGTGTAAACACCAACTTAATTACGTTGCCCTTTTGACCTGAGACTGGAGTCAAGGGTCAAAAGGTGATGAGGTTAACTCCTGTAGGACAAACACACTGACTGCTCACTTCAAACAGGAAACTCATTGATCTCTAACATACAGTTATCGACCGTGGGCCTATGGAGGACAGTCTCATGCAACCACATAATGATCAGGGCCTGGGTGCGTGCTAATGTGTGCAGTGACGTAATGTTATGCATTTAATAACATAGGGTCTCTCACTCCACTGCCTCTAATGGACTGTTTTAATATCCTACCGAACACTGGAAAAATTCACATCCTAATGATTAACTATGGTGATTTTATAAGAGCTTTTTACAACTTGAAAAACAACTAGCATGCTAACAGTGCACTCCCTGTTACTTGAATTACAAATGCTTTATAATTGGATACAGACAGCCCACAGCAATCTCATGTAGTCCCCAAAACTGCTTTTACAATATCTGTGTTAGGGAAAACCTATTTTTACCTAAGTATATCGACAAAAACTGGGTACAGATATTGTCATTTGTTGGTAATTTCTCACATTTTTGTGTTTGATGGTTATAAAATAAAATAATAATCACCATAGCAAAAAACACAAATAGCTTAACTGTACAGATACCTGACCCTTGACCGGACTGTTTGAAAGCTGTCATTCAAATATAGTCCTCATCTATAGTCACCATTATTACTTAATCATGCACTTAAGTCTAATGGGACACATCCATCATGTTGTTTGATTCTCCCACCAATGGGGAAATTACAGTGTTGCAACCCATAGTTCAAGAAGCAGGAGGAGAATAGAAATATGCAATCAAAAATAACAATTTAAAATAGGCTTGAATAACCTAACTACAATATTACAAGATGCAAAAGGAGTTAAGATCATACAAGACAAATGTTGCAAGTAAATCCTATTATTTTTCAGTTGTTTAGATTAAAAAAAAAAAAAGAAGCTTTTGATAGTTCAAAAAAACTCATTATGCATATTGTAATTTTTTCTGTTTCTCTGTTTAAAAACAAAACAAACAAACAAACAAAAAAAAAACTATGTTGTGAGAGCATTTTACTATTCATCTAATGACTTTATTGAGATAGCTTGTAACTGATTACATTCCCCACTCCAAGTGACACATGTTTGAACATATGGGAGACACACATTCAGTGTGGCTGGATGGGTTCCCACTGGGATATGAACGTATATGACATTTGCCCCTGTAGGGCTAAAAGTTGTGATTATTGTGTTACCATGGTGTACAGATGCACTTCCTGGTTACTGACATTGCCAATGAATCTCCAATGCTCCAGAATGCCGTCTGTCTGTTATCGACTCTGACCGGGTTTGTCTGGCAGTCCGGCAGTCAAACAATCACAAGCTAGGACCAAAACAGCAGCACAGACCAATCTATAAAACTACTGTATGATTATGAAAAAAAAACCTCGTAATTTGTAGCCTGTATTATTGCAATACTTGGATATTTGAATATGTGAGTGTGGAGCCTGCCTTAGAAGTGAAGTATGAACTATAGGTTAAATGGAGCCAAGGGGGATTGTGGGGTTGAGTTTAAAGTGCTCTATATGTTTGTGTTTGTGACCTTGGGAGCAGCTGTAGTGTACAGTCTACCTCAGGGCTAATCTGTGCTGTCAGACTGCAGGCCATGTTGTAGACCCAATGTTGCGTAATAAGTTCAAAAGTTTAAGTACATTTAACTTGTGCATAAAGTTTGAAATTGTAGCTGATGAAAAAAATGAATGTCAAGTCAAAGGTTTAGCAAATTATCTAAATTTTCCACTTGAAACTTAAAACTCTGTAACTTTCTGATGCTGAGTTCTTTAGCAGAATTCAGCATGATTTCCGCTAAGGAAACTACTGCATCTCACAGGGTGAAGTAAACTTGTGGGTCTCGAACAGGCTTGTAAATATTAACTGTAAGGAGGGTTTGAATTGTGCCCAGGAAAGATCGCTAGATTACTCAAAGATGCATGATTGACACATAAAGCCACTTCAGACATGTTGTTGATGAGGGAACAACTTTATAACATGATAGAAAGCTCCAAAAGTTACATTTGCATAATACTTGCTCTTTAAACATATATATCTTGCGTTTTGTATTCTTTAAAATACAAATCATTTTGTCCAGTTGACAGATTTAAACTTCTTCTTTTGCCGTAGATGGATATGTTTAAATTATAATGTGGAGTAGGTGGTGAAAATTAATACAATGCAGAAAGAGAAATGTATTCTCTGATATACCCCTCCTTTAATGTTCTGGTCTGATATGAATATTGTTGTACACTATCCTCAAAGCTCTGACTCAAACGTTGTCCTGAAGCTTGGAGCCTAATTTACAGCATCACATTTGAAAAAGTGTTTTACTGTTTCTCCCCTGCAGATGTAGCGTCCCCAGGCTTCCACCCGCGTATCAGACACACAAGAGAAAGGGAAGAGCTGAGCCAGCGTCTGTCTGTGCTGCTGACTTATGTTGGCCATCAGGTGTGTGTGTGTGTGTGAGGTTATGGTGCTTCTGTGTCTAAGGTTGCTCTCACTCCACCAATTAAAAAAGCAAAGACAGAGAGAGCAGCAGAACCCAGAGGTATGGTCAGAAATAAGCTAGGCCTAGTACAGCAGTGCTTAAGGGTCCTCTACCTGATTTTTTCACAAAATTTTTCACAAAATTTGTTTTGCCCCAGTACAGAAATACTGTATAAGCAGTTCTTCAGGTCAAAATTGCATTTGATTAGAAAGCATTTTATTGTCTAATAATCAGGAAGTGTGCATTAGCATGCTAGTTCTAGTTGGGGTAGTTGCAAAAAGCACTTATAAACTCATCATGGTGATTGATTAGAATGTTGGGAATGCATGAGGTAAGTGAGGAATAGCTTTGGCCCACTGCAAACCATTTAAAATGAATTGTTTTTCACGTTAAATCAGGAACAGTTCACCTTCTGAATCAGTAATTTACTTAATTTACTTAATTAGAGGAGAAAGGAAGAAAAAAAAGCAAAACTATTCTGTCACGGCTACTCAACAAATGAGGCAAACCAACTTCCTCTCATGTCAGAGGGCTGGCTCAGTGACTGTTGAGCTGAGACCCTCACAGAGGGTCAGAGGGTTGCTTCATATTCAAGCCATCCTGGTCAGCAGCCCCCTCAGGGTCAAGGTGTGACCAGGAAGAAGGCCCACTGCCCTTGGCTGTATTGACCCTATTAAGCAAAAAAAAAAAAAAAAAAAAAAAAAAAAACCCTAAAAAAAACAAACATACTTTTAAAATTCTTTCTCTTTTTTGTAAAAATGTTCCGCCGTTTCCCTCTTATTTATTTAGTCTTCTTCTTCTGTTTTATTACATATCTACCCCCCCCCACACGCACGCACACACACACACACACACCCATGCACGCACCCCCCCCCCCCCCCACACACACACTCTCTCTCTCTCTCCCATATAAGAAGATAAGAAGAGTAGTTGTCATTCTTATTATCTCGTCACCCTCTTCAAATCTGATATATATGCACACCCTTTTCCTAAATGTATTTTATTGTTTGTATTGTCTTTAATATCACAATAAATAAATAATTCAGGTACAGTGCCGTTAAGTCATATTTATCAAAGAAAGATTAGTTGTGTCTATTATATTTCTTAGCACTAGTTGCTGTTGTGGTGATAAGAACATTTTGTTCTTATGATAAAATATTTTTTTCAGAAATTACCAATGGTGATATTTGTTCTCAAACTGGAGAATACAGTGACTAAATAACTTAAACACTTGACCTATTCATACAGTGAAATGCTTAAGGGTTTTGGCATTTTGTGAACCAGAAAATGAACATGCACTCTTTTGTAAAATGGATTTTAATAACACATCTGTCATTTTTCATGTGGCATTTCACCCCAGCGCAGGTCATTCAGTCATAATTTTGATTCTCCCGGCAAAATGAAAGCAGTTATACCAAAGTAATTGAGAAATAAAGGTTAGAAATAAATTATATAATTCATTTTTTACACAATGTTTTCCAGTACAGAGGAAGATTTACATATTAACATTAGCAATGCTATAGCTAACAGTAGTAACTGATTCTATGAGGCATGTATTAAAGAAGACACATGGTGCTTGTGTTTGCTATAGAGTTATAATCTATGACAAATTGCAATATTGAGCTAAAGCTAACATCATCACAAGAAAGCCACACAATTATTGGCACCTCTGATGGATAGCTACACATCACGCTAATGAGAAGCAGATTTTTTTTTAATCACTGATTAATAAAATTACATTGGAGACAAGTACAGAGCAGTGGACGTATGATGTTGGTGGTGAAAAGGGGGTTGATCAGGGCAACAATATCTTATATATTAAATACAGGACAATAAAGATTATTCAAACATGCATGAATCACGCTAAATAAAACTTTAAAATGAGAAAGGGAAAAACTTTAACATGGTTAAATGCTCAAAAAGTAAATTTTGCACAACAGCTCCACTTTAACATGGGCTGTTTTTCATTATAACTAACACATTTAAATCGGAGTCTCACTAATGGACCTAGCATTTAGAAAAGGCCATTAAAGTCTTATGTAGACCAGTTTTAATGTTCATACTTGTGTAAATAAACTAACAGCAGAATGAGAAAAGTGATAGTAAAGCATATTAAGAGTATTATTTAGATGGCGAGTGATGACATAACACTTGTATTCACTCCTATGTGTACACAGAGCCCCCCTGGACCTCCCTGTCAGCGCTGACCTTTACACACTCAAAGACCATGCAAATCCTCCACTTCATTTGGTCCCATTATCACTGCACACTCCTGAGCAGGGCGGACTTGTGCACTGAGCCACCCTCGAGAATACCTGTCACTCTCCGCTAGCTTTCATTAGGCATTTAAAGAGTCTCAGACCCCAGTCTACCGTCAGATCCAAAACAGACCTGACACCCCATGTCTGTTCACTCCAAGGCTTCTTATTAACTGCTTGTATCATAAATTATGTATTAAAGTCATTGTGATATAATGGTAATACTGGTGCAGTGAGTTGGGTGTTACTATAACAATACAATGAAGTCAATCGAAGCTGTTATAGCAACTAATTTGCAACCAAGTTTCATATTTGGAAATCTGAGCACCAAACAGCGAGCGAGGTTGTTGAATGTACTTACCCCTTTTTGCCTGCAGCACCAGTTTGGCAGTAGGTGGGCTCTTAGCATCTAGGCGTGATTGCTGTCAAACTTGTCAATCAAGCCTGTTGCTAACACTAGCAGGAGCATCCTTGTGGAAAAAAGGCACCTGAGTGGTCTGTTATCTGTTTATATCTTGATTAACAGACAATATAGTGAACCATGGTCACATAGATCAGGTTAAAATAAACATTTTAAGGTGAGAATGATGAGTCTGACAGCAGTGGTTACAGAGGAAGGGGTGTTCAATAAAAAGTGAATTAGAAACAGACTTAGATGAAATAACTGAACCTGTTAGTTCCTATTTGGAAGGCGGTGGCTTGGGGGCTAGCTATATCCATCTATATATACAGTCTATGAGCAAGACACTTCCCCCACTTTGACCAATGTACATGTGATTATTGAGAAACTGTAGGACACAAAATGGTATTCAATATTATGATTGTATTTTTCATTATGTAATTCTCAACAAAGCTAAATAGAGAAAGCAATTAAACAGATGAAAGTTTGATCACAAAGTAGCCTAGCCTAAAAATTTGAGTACTAAACATGTAGGCTTGTGTGGTGGTTAACCGGAACAACTCTCACATTAAGACACAAAATCCATGGATGAAGTGGGGACATTGATTTGTTCCCAGCCGGGGACATTTCTAACCTGTAGCTGTTAAAGGTCGAAGTGTCAGCGCTTCCTGTCACACTGGCCAATCAGAGAGTTGCGTTTGGAGAGAGTCCCGCAATATACTGTGCATATGTGACAGTATATGGCATATGTGCATGCCTTCACACAGATCACAGGGGAACGCCATGTGACTTCAGATATAATTGACTGCAATATGTAACTTTATGGAGCTGGCACCTGCATGAATCCATGGAAATAGAAAGTTTAAGTCATACTTTGGGACATTCTCCATGGAGATAGACAGGTTTTATGCCATACTGTGGAAGATTATAGCCACAGGAAATAAGAGTCAGAGTTGTGAAAATGCAAGCCCACTCAGAGTAAGGATGCATGTTTTTCTGTTTTTAACCGTAACAAAACATCCAAAATGAAAAAAAGTGTTGTTTTATTTATTTATTAATTAATTAATTTTTGGCTATAAAAGTTACAAAGTGGGACTATCAGTGTTTGATGCTAACAGGCCAGATTCCATGTTCTTCACAGAGAACAGCCGCAGCCGCTCCTCTGGGGTCTTTTATTTATATCTCCATCCGCAGCTTCCATGGCCCATGCTGTACTGTGCACCGCAACGTACAACATACAACATACAACACACCACATACAACATACAACATACTAGCAGCTCAACAGACACACTCTTGGAATGCACATCATAGTAGCGCGGTGCTTTCTTAACCATTTTATACCATACATACATACATTACATACATACAAAAATTTGAAGATTGAATAACAGTTGATAATCATGGCTAAACAATGTGACAATGTGAACTCTTGATAATAGTACTCATCAGAGTTTCAAAAAACCTTCAGAAGATGTAAATTGTCCCCTTATTTGTTGGGTCATCAAATTCTTTTTGTACTTGAGTTGAAGGTCTGTGCTGCTTAACATCTCTTTGATACAAGTGAAATGGAAATCCCGTTCACCACTACACCACATTTTTAAAACAGCTTTGAAGTTATTATTATTATTTTTTTTTATATTGTTTTAACAGTTGTGATCATAGATACATGGTAGCTCCTTATAAACTATTTGCCAAAGCACTGAGTCTTAGTATTATTATTAAGTTTGCCTTTGTTAAAAGCTCATTTTGGAAGATGTAACTTTAATTTTGTCTGCAATATGCACCATGTCATTGTATTCTGCTATGTTTATGGGTTTTAAAAAAATATATTTTCTATGTGATTTGCATTGCTTGGGTTATTTTTTACTTCTCTCTTACAACTGTGGATCAAATATAATGTAGAGAGAAGAATAAGAGACCCGAAACTGAACCTTGAAGAATGCCTATGCACATTTACTCAATTATTATGGATTATGCAAACATGCATAAATTAATCAAAATACAAATTATGATGAGAAAACACCATTATAACGTAGTTAAAAGCAGAAAAAAGATTCATGTCCCCCTTAAGATTGGCAGTATGTTTTCTAACTTTCTCAGAATGCTTCAGTTGTGGAAAAATTACAATTCTAGGTGAAAAGTAATCTATTTGTGAAGCCCGGTGAGTTGTGAAATACAAAAAATGTTTATTCTTCGTTACAGCAGATACAGACAGGACAGGGCCCAGGCCTCTTCTGGCCACAGACTGGTCGCCTTCCGGAGTCCCATGTTTCTCTGAGTCTTGGGACGTGTTGTGGAATTTCTAATAGTGAAAAGCCTTAAAGAGATAAAATCAACAGAGAAGTTGTCTTGAATCAAAAAGTCTGGTTTATTGAATCAACTGTGCACAATTGTCAAAGAGCTATTGTCCCTAGCAGTGTCGTCTCACCCTCAGCTGACCACCAAAACAATCTTGCCAGTTTAGTCTAATCAAAGTGGCTGGAGGCCACTAGACGGACTAACAACAGATACACCCTATACATAACAACAGATGGTATTACGAAGGTTAGGTCGAAAAGATCCATAACAATACAAATAAAGATTTATGGTAAAGAAAGCCATAACAGATGCTGGAAGAGTATCTCTCCAAGAGCATCTCTCCCCCTGGTCCTTAGTCTCCCTAATTCTCTGAGCTCTGAGTATTTTGTATCAGAATGACAATGCCACATACATTTCAAAGCAGAGTGACTTTTGTTTCACACTCATGAGATAATAAACTTTTACACTTAGACACGTAGAACAACAACGAGTTTCCAGTGGGATGGAGCCTTCACATGTGAATGTCTGGTTTGGGTCTGATACACTGACTCAGATAAAAGAATATTTTCTTCACAACTTGAATATACTTACATTTCCATCAAACAGCTTAATTCAAAGTGACGAGTTTGAGTCCTGGTGTGACTCCTAATTGTTTTTTCTGCAACTGTGGGCTCTCTCTCACTGTAGATCATTAATGCCGTGGCCACAGAAATTTACACTGAGAGAGAAAGAAACCTGCATGAGAAATGCGTGTGTGCGTGTGTGTGTGTGTGTGTGCAGATTGTGTACTTGTACTGAGCTATCTGCATGTTAGCGTGCTGTGAATCCTCATCAGGGCTTGGATACAGGAGGGTGAAGGCGGTCATCACTGCTTGGTTCAGAGACTGCAGTGACAGCGAGTTACATTAATCAGGACTTTGCAGTATATTTACAAAGCACTGCTAAGTTGTGAGACTGGTGCTAACCTTGTACACTGTATTGCATGTTGTGCCACAGTTATTGCATCTAGCTTTAGCATAACAACAAAACAGTAGTGTTAAATGGGACATATTATGCAAAACTGACTTCTGTGAGCTTGAGTTGAGTAAAAATCTGACTCCACTTACCCCTTATATCCACCCACTGTACTTAATTGAGATTATTCAAAAAGAAATTGAATCCAGGTCACACAAGTAGAGCTCAAAAATGTATTTTAGTCAGAACTCAGCCTACAAATATAGAGTTTGTGTGTTTAATGTATGAATGAAACAAAACACAACTCTGGGTATGTTTTTGATGAAGAAACATTATACCTTTCAACGACCAATATTAGACCAATACTACAATGACCAAAATGCAAAATTATTACCTGCGTATGTTATAGTTTAACACTAAATACTCACTTGACCTTATACTGGGAAGACTCAGCTAATGTGGCAGGCCATGCCATAGTCTATTGTTACTATGAAGACAATAGATTTATGCACTGGGATCATTTTATTTAGAAATTCCACCTGAGTGGCTCTGAGGCAGGACTACGGGCAGCCTAACAGACCAAATACCTTTATTTGCTTTTTTGACTTCATTTTTGTACATGGTGTTATTTTCTTTTAGCTTAAATGAGCTTTATACAGCAAAAAGGAACCTAAAAGTGGTTTCTCTGTTGTTAATGCTACGATGCAGAGCTTAGCTAGCTGGTTAGCTAATGGCAGGTGGAGATAAAGGACACTTCAACTTGAACCACAACAATTAATCTCCTCAACACACACACACTCAGAAACATGTGATTTAAACACACACTCAGAAACATGTGATTTAAGGAGAGAAAGGTTCAGTTCAGCTGTGTTTGATCCAAAGTGTGGATCAGTGATAAAAGTGAGTGTAGCCTGCACTGTCTCTGTTGTTTAGCTAACTGTTCAATGGTTTCCTACTATTATAGCAAAAGACAAAATTAAATCTGTCAGCTGGACAAATCGTTGTAGGAGTGAAGACGTTTGGCTGCTCATCCAAGCTGCTTCTTCAGTTCTGGTCAGATTTCTGCTGGACACTGCCTTATATCTATCTGACGGGAGGGGCTAACTACAATGAAACTGTAAACAGCTGTTGTTTACAGTTTCAGTTTAAACAACCGTATTCAACCTTTAATGACCCTGCAATCATTTGTTGTTTTGGATCCCAGGATAGAGTTGTAGATCGCTGAGAGATTATGTCTCAAGTCCCCAAGGATAGTTTTTCCCAACAAAAATAGATTCTTTAACTCCTCTCTCAAACCATTTCTTTTCTCTGGTTAAGATCTGAACCTCACTATCTTCAAAGCAGTGGTTAGTGTCTTTGAGATGGAGATGTACAGCAGACTGTGGTCCAGAGGGGCTCTCACGATGGTGTTGGTACATTCTTTTATGGAGTAGCTGTTTAGTTTCTCCAGTGTAATGCTCACTTCACTCTTCACTGCACTGAATGGAGTAGACTACATTACTTTGTTTGTGGCTCGGGGTTTTGTTGTTTGGATGAACGAGTTTTTATCTTAAAGTGTTTAAAATAGACCGGAATCTCATACTGTCTGAAAATTCTATTCTACTATTGTTAACATGATTTTCTTGTTTTAGATGTCATGTATACTTTTATATTTGCTATGAAGTGTAGTGGCTCTTTCACAGTTTAATGGTTTTTGTCTCATTCACTCACACACCTTTGCCACGGACTAATAAAGCTCCATGGTTGTGACATCATCTGCATCTCTATTAACACTATCTTTTTGAATCTAAACATGTTGATCTAACTAAACTAACAGAAACATTTCCTGGTGAGAAAATGATGGATAAAATGGAGGAGCTGATCAAGGAGCGGAGTCCGTCAGAAGAGCTGGCGCTGTTCCGGTGCATCAACGAGGAGAAGAAACAGGTAGGTCACATTCATACCAAATACTGATCATATAAACACAGACTAAATGATTTTCCATAATACCCCCTCTTTAATGTTAAATGTTAACAGTACTGTTTTTGTTCAATCAGGTGCATTGTTTCCAAAGAATCATTAGAAAACAATTACCTGACACTATCACAGCTGTGCAGTTAACAGTTAAAACACTAAATGATCCTTTAACAATAAGCAAAAATAAATAAATAAATCTTTATGAATACTTTAAAAGGCAAGGCAAATGTATTAGTATAGCACAATGCGTACACAAGGTAATTCAAAGTGCTTTATAGAATAAAAACACAATATAAAATCACAATACAAGAAATCTAAACATAAATAATCACAAATAATCATCATAAGATTAACATTAAAGGAGAAAAGTGCAGAAAAAAAACCTTTCAGTCGTATGCACAGATAAACAGAACTGTTTTTGTCAAAGTAGAGGCCTGTCTCACATCTTCAGGAGACTGTTCCAGGTTTTAACTGCATAAAACTGAAACACTGATTCTCCATGTTTAGTCCTGACTCTGGGACCAGCAGGAGGCCGGTCCCTGAAGTCCTCAGAGTGTGAGTTGGTTCAGTCTCTAACATGTGGGAGATGTTCTTTGGTGCTGGTCCATGAAGAGACTTCTTCACAATCAGAGCTGCTTTAAAGTCCAAACTTGCTCGTACCCCAGTCACACTGTCTCTGAGATTACAAAACTCCTCCCAAAAGGTTTGTCAACATACGAAGGAGCTAAACAGCTGATTGTGCACGTGGGTGCAGTTGACACCGGAATGAATCAGACTGAAATCTTGAAAAAGGATTTCATTGAATTATTTGAGGAGCTTGATAAAGTGGACCTCTTCCTAGCTGAGACAGAAGGAGGATGAACAAGTTTAGCCGGCTGCTTCAGCTGAACACATGGCTGTTCAACACGTGTGTGGTCATAGGACTGCACTACATTGAGAACTTTGATCTATTCTGGAAACGAGGGGACCTGTTCAAGGGAAATGGCCCGCACTTGAGCAGAGGTGGAGTAAGAGTGTTGACGGATAACCTCCTCCACGCTCTGAGGCACCAGCCTGGACAGGGTCCTGGGCCAGTGAGAGAAAAGAGGAATGAGAGAAGCATTCCTGCTGCACCAACCAGACACCAAGCCAATGTGTCAGCACCACAACTACAACCACCACCTCCCCCAGTGAAGGAGTCACCACCAGCAGCACAACCACCTCCCCAAGAGAACAAATCAGCATCACCACCACCTTCAAAAGTGAAGGATGCATCTCCAGCGTCACTTCCCTCAGGGCCCACATCACAGGCCTTGAACCTGTCTGTGACAGCCCCAGCAGAGGGGCTGTCACAGTCGCAGCAGCACCCACATCACCTCCCCTGCCCACACACCAGCCCTGGGTCCCCTTTGCTACATCTACTCCCTCTAGGGCAGGGGTGTCAAACATGCTGCCGGGGGCTGGATCCGGCCCATCTACAGACTTGATCCAGCCCTCAGCTGATTTGTAATAAAAATACACTCAGCAAATATTGAATTTTTAATATATATTTTTTTCTCATTGCTAGCAAAATAGCATCATCTTCGAAACCATAATAATGAACTTTAATAAAACAAAGCTGTGCTTCAATAAAAAATATTTTACATGTTTCGCTGCACAAATGCTTCGACTTATTGTTAGTATTTATGCTGTGAGTTTTCTGGTCCGGCCCCCTTGAGATCAAATTAGGTCGTATGTGGCCCCCAGACCAAAATAAGTTTGACACCCCTGCTCTAGGGACTCCTCACTCTGCTTTTCCTCCCAACCTTCACCTATGGCCCTTCCCGACCATCTATAAAGTCTCATCAGATCAGGAATTAAGATGGCTCCCCTCACACCTAATATAGTGCGATTGCAAGTTCTGGCATCAACTATGCTGAACTCTTCCCCGTACCCACCTATCCCCCCTCGTCTTTCACCCAAACTCCCCCCTGCTCTGCCTCCTCGACCCTCACCTGGTCCCTCACCCAAACTCCCCCCTCCTGCGCCCTTC